>NC_054080.1:82156060-82490748 GCF_017639655.2 Falco naumanni
ATCACCCAAAACATCTAAGCAAGTATAAGATCAAATTTTTTTATGCAGGTTTACCTTTACTTTTTCCTTCCTGTTTTATTCTTTCATACTTTCCATCACCAAATCCCACCTGAACAGACAGAGCTGCAGGAACTCAGAGCAACCACGGCAAGGATAGGATATAGATCCTATATATCCTAATATATATATATTTAGGATATATAGGATATAGATCCTATATATCCTAAATATAGAATCCATATTTATTGGGCTCCCTACTTCTCCATTGCTCTCCTCACCAGTATTGTCTCCATGTTGGCATTAAAGGTGAGTATGGCACAATACCATACTGATTTTTTACAGATTTTCAGTGCCTGCAATCTTTTTTTAGGTGAATCATAAGATGCATTTAATACTTAGGAGGAGACATGAACCAAGCAAGAAGCAATAGTGCTATAGCGAAACTCGGGCTCATATAACCTCATCTCTGACACAGACGTGGGCTTGGGCTGCCCTTCTCCCTTCCCACCTGGAAAATTAAAAAAGTATTTTCTCACTTTGCTGTAGTGTGCAGAGAGGATACTCTCATTAGAGGATCTATCATTAGTGGTTACAACGCATCAGTGGCAGAAGGCTGTCAGTAAGGAGATTTCCATCTCTCTAGCCAACACAGCAGATACAAAATCTTTTTGGTTTAGATTATGTGTCCAGATTACTACCTAATAAAATTAGAGAGTTTTTACTCCACGCAATCTTCCCATAAGCAATGACTTGTTCCTGATGATTGCTTGTGCTGTTAGGTAGTGTTTATGTTATAAAACTTGCAAACATTTGCTTCAGGCTGAAATCTGGAAACTTAGCATAGAAGGTTGCAGTCTAGAAGCATTTTTTTTTTTGATAGTAGATTAAAACAAAATCAATTGCACACAAGATGCTTATCAGAAAACTAAAATTGATCTAGCTGTCCTGGCATAAAGAATGTGTCTTTTCTTACACTGCTGTAAGTTTAGATTTGTTATAATCATCCTGCACGCCCTGTCCCTAACTGATGGCATTTCCTATTAGCACGTAGCTCACAGAATCTTATTCTCACCCATATCTTCCTGTAAATATTCATATAATGAAAGAGATAGAGGATCTGTTTATTAATGCTTCAGAGCTTCTGCCTTGTGTGCTTTTTAAAAAAAAATCACAGAAAATGGGCAGAACTTTCAAGTTTGGCAATAAACATCTGAGAGAGGATATAAGTGTGTAAACAGAACATTGTACATATGGCTTTGTTATAAATGTGATATTGGCTAATAGCTTTTACTCATAAATCTTGGAAAGTTTATTTCCTTTAAAATCAGAGGAACCTAATCTTAAAATTATAGAGTCTTTAAAAAGCAAACGTTTATAAGGTGCTAGTCATCTTAAATCCCAAAGAACTCATTAAAAATGGATAAATATCACTAACTCCATTCTATAAAGTAATAAACTGAGGCAGGAGAAGGCGAAGTGAACTCATAAATGCCTGTTACAGAACTGAGGTAAAGCTGTGGCTAAAGGCACCTCCATGGCCAGTGACAATGGGAAGGGTACCCCAGTCTTGATGATTCAGGGGAGCTCCCACAACTAGCTCCAGGTAGGTGCTTAACTGTGATGAGATGGATCCCGCCTCTATGGGACTGCAATTTCACAAGGAGACCCAGGCACCACCTTGTGCTGAGCCTTGTGCTGTGGTCACATGGGACAGATGTGCCTTAAATCCTGCTTCCACCTGTACGCTGTGCTTTACTATCCAGATATTGGTGCTTCCTGAGGTTCCTTTGACACAGAAGGATGTGGCTCTGAGATGCCCTGGTGGCACATCCTTTCCTTGCTCTAACCCCACATCAGGGCAAAAACTAAGACCCTTCCTCTCCCCAAGACCTTGGTTTCTCTGGACAGAAAACCCAAGCAAGCAAGCCAGAAAAGGACAGCATTTGAGCACAGCCAGACCACACTCCAGAGAGGATGTTCGACCACACTGCGGTGCACGCCCGCTGCTCAGCCTTGTCAGCTCAGGACCTCTTGCTGGATCAGCCAGCTCCTGGCTCACCGTGCCTGAGGCTTTTCACCCCTGCAAATACTCCGCGTACTGCCTCGTTGTTCCGAAAGAGGCACGGATTCTGCAGTGTAAACCCAAATGCTAGCCAGACCGAGAGCTGGAAGATTTTGCTGTACACCTTGGGCACTGTGACTGTGCAGTTCTCACTGGACTAGTGCTACAGGCAGTAAAATCCACAGGGCACTCGCACATTCACAGGAATTACAGCAGCAAAACTCTGCAGGGCTGGGCTGACAACGTGTACCTGTGGTTAATGGCATGTGTGCCCACAGGTAAAGCCAGGATTCCTTACATTCTGCGTGGGGTTTCTTCTTCCCCAGCTAGATAAAGGGACAATAAAACGTGGTCAGGACCAAAATGTAAGTTTAAAGTTTTTTGAGATCTAACACGAATATCTCCTATTGAAAGTATAGGTAAACAAGTGCTGCTATTAGACCATATTCTTGCATGACACCTTTGCTACCAGTCCCTCAGAAGACAAAAGTCACTTCACAAAACATAAAACTTCACAAAAGCAATACAAAACTTCCCAAAAATACGGATACAGGACAGCAGATATCAACAGACCTGGCAATTTTATTTTAAAAATCTATTGTTTTGTATGATTGGGCCAATTATTCTGTTGATATCTGAGTTTTGGCTGGTCATTTCTTTCCCCTCATAGAAGCGGCAACGACTGCCTTCATCATACCTTGAAAATGTCTGTGGCTCCCCGTTCAAAGTTGTTTGATCTATTTGCTAAGATGATCAACTCCGTTTTGCCAGTCTCACCATAAATCTGCATGAAGACTTTGGCGTTGGTGCCTGCAGCCCGCACGTCTCCAGTAACCACAGACACCTCGTAGTTTATCACTGGTCCAAAAATAAAGCAATCAAGTCAGCATGGAAGCTCAGATAACAGCATTCCCAAGGGCTCAGGTTCAAAATTAAGTTACCTTGTCTTAACAAACAGCCACGTAGCCCACCATTTGCACTTATACAAACCAAATATGAGATACCACAACTTGTCACTAAGGACTAAATGAATAGTTTTCCTTTTGCATGTTTTAAGGCAGTGTCAGAGGATTGCAAAATAGAGCCTTAAAAGGGAATTTCATTTCAGTATTAACTACATAGTGGCTAAATTATCTCCTTAATGTAATACAAGGGAGGGAATTACACAGAGCAGAGGAAAAGCACAGCATCCTTTCTCAGGATCCCAAGACAAATTTTAACTATCGCCTTAAAAGAAAATGAATTTACTGATAAAAGTCAAATAGCCAGTAGGGGTTTGGTCCCTGTTGATCAAACAACTGCCCCCTTCCATGCAATGGGGTGATACGGGCAGGATGGGACAGGTGCTGGTGCAGGACTGGGGCAGCGAGGCGTGTAAACGTGAGAAAAGCAGAACCCACTGATACTGCAATGAAAAGGCACAGCACCTAGTGCTGTGTTACACTGCCCAGGACATAAAGTTTCCATACAATCTCAGGAAATGGAGATGGAGAACTTGGTAATGTTCTTCCAACTGTTTTAGAAAACAAATCAGAATATTTTATTTTCCTCATCAACGTAAGCTCTTTGGGAGAGGGACTTTCTGGTTTTGGTGTCTGACAGTGGTGTCCTGGTCCTTAGGAAGGCTAGTAACACAAATTTAGCACTAGATATAAAACAGCACACACTTCTCAATGCATCTCCTCTTACATTTCTCAATAGGCAGAATCTCACTTGGGTAGACCTCCACCTCCACCCTGCCATCAGCCTCATCTTTGTCGAGCCATCGGTTGCAGGGGAACATGTACTGCCTTCCCTGGACTGGAACTGTGATCTGGACACTGGCCAGGAACCAGCCAGACCGGAGACCCACGTTATCATGTCCAATCAGTATTCGGTTGATCTTCGAAAAAGCAAACAAAAACCAAAAGGGCAGGGAAAAAAACAAAACAAAAAAAACCCAACAATCCAACAGAATTTATTTAATATGTAAAAATCTCCCTCCCTGGCACCCTGTTCATGTAAAAAAAATTATAGATGTATTTAACTATAAGCTTAAAACAGACTTCACATGCCTGTATGCTAGACGGCCGATGCAATAGTCTATACAAAATGTATTATTTCTTAATATCCAATGTAAAGGTCAGGCATTCTTACACCACATTCCGTCCTGAGTGTTCTATTGATTCTGAATTCAGACACTTGCGTGAAGTGCAGAGCCACCTGCAATTAGTTCTTACCTTCCCAATATCCATCATATCTAGAGTAAATTCATCCACTCGACCACGTTCGAAATAATTGCCTAGATCATTATCAGAGACTAAGAGAGGCTCTTTGCCAGACTCTGCTTTTTCACCGTAGAGTTTGATGAAAACTTTGGAGTCTGAGCTGGCACCAGGGATATCTCCCGTCTTCACGCTGATGTGATAACTGACATCTAAAGAGAGATCAATGTACAAAACACAGACACTGAGTGGCATCTCCAGTGCTCGGCCAGACAATTGGCTTCTAACAGATATAGGGGAGGAGGGCTCCAGCTACAGACACAGAGAGGGCTTTGCTCACCCTTTGTGCATCCAGCATCTCAGGGACACACTGAATAAGCTGCTACACCTTGGAATTATTCACCAAAATGTAAGAGATGCAACAGTTACACTAATAAGCAAAAAATATTCCGCACTCCTCAAGTAGAAAATATTCTGCACTCCTCCATCTCACTGTTAGATGATTACCAAGCCATAAAAATGAACTTAGGCAAGTGAGGAGATTTCACTTTATTTATACTTACAATATAATTCAATAGCTTTGGCATTTTATCTAAAACAAAACAAAAAGCATCTCAACCTGAGCTCTGTAAGTGCTGTTTTCTATAGAAAATTGTAGTGTTGGAGCCCTGGTTCTCCAGAAGAGGACAATGTAATCTTTTTCATGATTTTCTTCTGGGGACATGTTAATCAACAGAATTGACTTTACTAAAGGAGCAGCAATTCAAAATCTTTCAAAGAAAGCTATACAAGAAAGCAATTCTTAATCGAATCATGACATTAAAAATCAAAGTTCCTTTCGACATATATAATGTTGGGATTATTGTCTTTTATGTAAATTAATCTCATTGATAAAATGGGATTCAAGGGTCAGAGGCATTTCCTCCCCCCCTCCCCATCCCCCACCCCGAGTGACCTACTGCAGCTTATTGCATAAGAATGGCCAAAAAAGGCCAGTAGAATTGCTGTGAACTGACATGAACATAAGTAGAATAAAGCAAGTAAATATGTGTATACACAGCCCAAACCCAGACCTTCTTTTTTTTCCAAGCTAAACTCACTTTTTAGCATTGGTGACTCCCCAGCAGGCACTAATTCTCGGACAATCTGACCATCATCCTCATTTTTGTCAAGCCATCTGGTTTAAAAACAGAAGTAAGTTATCTCTGAACAATTAGGACCTATTAGACCTTGCAAATTTAGGCTGGCTCCACACATAGTAAGAATCAACACCACTGTCAAAAAGATGTTTTTACAGGGCTCTGTATCTTTGTTAACTTTGCAGGAGCTTGGCCAGACCCTACGGCAGCCACACTTCAAACCTCCATTTTTCCAAGAAAAGAGATCACGAGAGCCCTGCTTGCAGCAGTAAACATCTGCTGTGGTGTCCATCTGCCTGGAAAGCATGAATGCCATACCACAAGTTGCTCCTGTAAATGGGCGGTCTCAGTCTCTTGAAAGCATTGACCTTCACTGAGCAGAAGTACTTGCAGCTTTTACTGCTAGCTGCCTTGATTACAACCTTTATGGCACCTAAGTTACTAAACCTCCCCTTTATTTTAGTGTTTTTCATGATAATCTCTATCACTACTTTTCCCTTCCTTACAGGTAAGTATATAACTCTTTTCTCTCCACCAGGAAAGGGATGAATTACATCGTTCCCATTTTCAGGGCTGGATACGTGGAGGCATCTGGCATCAGCCAAGGGAAGGATTTCCTTTGTTTCTCAGCATTAGCCTAAATGATCCAACTAGACTAATTAAGAAGAAGAGCCGGGCACAAAGCAAAATGCCAGATGATTTCAAGGGAAAAAAATCTGAAAGGAAAACGGAGGGGAACTGATTGCTAATCTGGTAACCTTCACAGCTGCTCCTTCAGCCTCGGAGGTGAAGGAATGAGAGCCCCAGCCCTGTCACACACCACACAGCCTCCACTGTACCGCAGCAGCCAAGGCCCTGGCAGGGGTTTCTCACTTTCCACTTCAACCCCAGACTGTTGCAGCACTGGGGATACTGCTGTAAGCATCTGCTTAGGGTCAGGTTTCCCACTGTGGTGCACCTGGGCCATTTCAGTCTCCAAACATCATGTCGTGAGAGCAGCCACAGTTCCCGGAAAGCCCAGGTACACAGCTGTCTGCAGCAGCATCTTTTGCAGTTAAAAATACGCCTTAAAACCAGCGGGGATGAGCGAAGGACAAGTGAGCTAGTTCTGGCAGGTCATGCAAGGTATTTAAATTGCTATAATAATTCCCAGAACTAGAAAGAGAAAAACAAATCCCTAGAAACTGTTTCTTTTTCAGAGGCAGCCACGCAGCTGTGTGAATGACACCAGACCACAGAAGACCTGCTTCTGCACAAACACATGCAGCCCAGATGTGCTGCCAGCTTCCCGCAGCGTCGCCGTGCCACGTGTTCTCTCTTTGGCTGACCCTCAAACCAGAAAGAAGGGGAGCTCGTTTCCCATTTGTTTCCATCTTTGATTTTGCTGATGATCCAGCACACAAGGAAACCAGCAAATGAGCCTCTTAACAGGGATTTGGAGACAGGAACAAATGCCCACTGAGAGCTGGATCAAACCTGTGGTATCTCACTGGTCATAAGCCAGCACAGCTTATAGTCATGACCAGTTGGACTCACCATGGTGACCAGGTAGTAACCAGATATTTTTGGAAGACCAAAGATGCTAGGTCTCTGTTTCATCCATCTGAAGGAACGTTAGAATCTTTAGTCTCCTCCTCTCCCTTCCCACCCAGAAGAAAGCAATAAGCACAAAGAAACCATGCAGAAAAACAGCACCGAGAAAGAAATTCAAACACAAGCTAGAGCCAGCTGGTCCCAGAAGCACTAGCAGCAAAATCCCCATGCGAAAGAGGTTCATACAGCCCCACCGCACAGACACACATCTCCTCTCCCAGCTCCCCTCCAGGTTCTGGTGGATTGGTGGGTATGCAGCCTATCCCGTACTCCTCCCTTTCACTCTGTAAAGCAGGTGGCTTGAAAAGGGCTAAAAGCTAAGGGGGGCAGCATGAAGGCAATGGACATGTGATGATCACATGAACACCATTTGAAGACATCAGGCATGGTGGTGTGTCTCAGGGGAGGCTGAGAGGTGTAGTGGGGATAGAAGAGCAGAACAATCTGTGGGGAAGACCATGAAATTGTTGTCAAGAATTGAGCAAAGACAGAGTGCAAGGAGGGCAGAAAGGGAGCATGCTAAGACATCATGTTATCTTAAGAAAGGAAGCCTTCATTGAAGTTTTGGGTCGGGGATTTATTTTTTTTTTTTTACCTGTTAGAACTGGTCCTTAATACCTTTGTATCATGTAGTTCTTGATGCTGGCTCAGAATTCACATCCTTGGACAGGTATGCAATGGCTAGGGGATCACATCATCCCAAAGTCAAGATGCTTCTGCGTACATGGATGTTAACTGGGAGGACCCACAAGATTCCTGAACTCCACCACCCCAGGACCATTGAATTCAGCATGGCCTTCAGGAAGGCAGAAGCTCACAAGGTAGACACACTCCTGCTCTCCTGCTGCTGGTTTTTGTGTCCTGCAAGCTGCTGTTTCTGGTGCCGCCAGTGTATGTGCTGCTGTTTTCTGTCACCTTCACCACTGCTGATGCTTTAGGAAAACATGGGATGAATCTGGGTGAACCACTGGACGAAAACACATCCCACCAGAAACAGATCTCTGTGTGCAGCATGGCAAATGCTAACTGCTTCGGCAGCAAGGGCAGATGAGAAAAATGAATCAAAAAAGGAGGACACACCCCTAGATAAAGAAATTCCCCCTACCAATGTTGGTAGCTGCTGATGGCAAGGGAATTACTATCTCTTGGACTGGAGGAGGAAGAGGGAGGTTTGTCACCAGAAATGGCTTAAGGCTCCTTACTTTGTTTCAGCCAAGAGAATAACCAGACATGGCAGAAGCACTATTTTCTCAAGAATATGACTTTAGTGACAGAGGAAGTATTTGGATGAACAATGCCACCGTGTTCCTTTCCTTCAGTACATATGCTGCAATGTCCTAATTTTACTTCAATCTAATTCCAATAGCGTATTGCTGAGCAGCAGATTGCAACCAGAGGTTTATAGTCTTACACTGAAAACAAATGAATTGACACATTATAAACACATCAGGCTGCAGAAAATAGAATTTTTCAGTATAGCGCCATCATATTCCTAGTAAAAAGACCTGTCAAAATCTTTTATTTTACCAGAGCTTCCACACGATTTCAGTGCATGTAATTCACATGCCACTGTGGGGTTTGCAAGGTTGTAGTCCTGTCCTGTATCACGTACTTTGTTCTGAAGAGATGCCGTATGTCCAATAATCCAAAGCAGACACAAATCTGACATGAAAGCCATTTCAGAGACAATTTCTAGAGGGTCAGAGTCAGGGAAGCACTGGAAAAAATATGGTATGACATCATATATAGCATGTGAAATCCAGCGGATGATAGCTTGTGTGCAATTAGAATGATTAGCACATCCATTAGATTCAGAGGTACATACGTATTTGTGTGTGTCTTTAAAAATAACCTATATATAAAAATACGTGTAAAATTGATAGACATTTCAGTTTATTTTTAGGTAACCAAAGGAGATTTCTCTGGATCCTTTGTATGATGAACACTTTTGGCATTTGACTGAATAAATGTTCTTTCACAGCAGTCTCCTAGTGCATCATCCCATTCATGGTCTGCCTGTTGTTCTTCAGAGAATTATTGATGCTCCCTTATGCTTGCACCGGAGAAAAATTGGGATGGTGCAGTCCATATGCTTAGAAAAAAAAAAAGTAATGAAGTATCACTGAAGATTTCAGTGGAGCTGTAATGATTTATAGCATATAAAGTTCTATCCTGTCATGAACTCACGACTGCCTGATTGAAAATTCATTTCTGTCTGGGATATAAATATTATAAAAAATAGGCTATTTGAGAGAATGTCAGCTAGTCCATTCCTGGACTTCCACAGAGCCTTGAGGAGAAAATGAAATTTGAAGAACTCCATGATGAGCTTCAGAAAGGTTTGGCTCCAGTTCTGGGCGAAAGGTGAACTCCTTCATCTTGAACTTTCTAGCGGTATTCATAATCATGATACCTAAAACCACATCAGGTATTCTGAGGTATAAATTGTTCATTTGCACCACGGAATGAGTCAGTGGTTGGTCCCTAAATGCATGGATATTATAATGTCACATGGTCATAAGGGGGGAATCATACTGCAGTGCGCCCAAGTGATGCACTAGTAATCCTGCAAAATAACGCTTGGAGACATTACCTGCATTTACCTCTTGCACGCACAGATCAAATGACCACTTTAAAAATCACTGGTTCTAAGAAGAGCTACAAGCCATTCCCTTTACAGCCAACTGTTTTAACAGTTGAGAGCACAGGCCTGGGAGTCATTATTTCTCAATGCTCTTCCTGAATCTGACACAAACTCACAATTAATCCACTTAGCTTCCCTTTATCTCTCCTGGCTCCCTTGTACAACAAAGACAGTTCTTGTCATAGAGCTTTTGTGACTACTAGGTAATAGATGTTCCCACAGAGTCATAAAAAAGCTTTCAAATTAAAAGAGAAAACACAGCCATGTACATGGATATGTAAATAACGAAAACAGAGACTTCAACAAGTTCTGTGCGATGAAGATCTATAAGGGTATCCTGCAGACATCAGTTCTACTGGAAGCTGGTTAGCTAGTTCTTTGCTACCGTGTCTGCTCTCCACATGCTGGTACAGCCTAGTCTTTACAGAGTGAAGCAGCCCGTGTAGCTTTCTGCACAGGTGAGATGTGTTTCTGCTGGAAGGCATTTTGCCCTCTAGCTGTCTCGCAGTAGCAGCTAGGCGGCAGAAAGTCAACGAAGTAGCTTTCAGTAAGGACACCACAGCAGCAGCAGGTGTTTGCTCCATACCATGCTGTGTAGCAGGGTGGCAGTTAATCTGGTCTTGGAGATGAAGGCAATGAGAACATCAGCATGTCTACTGGCTGGCCATAGACCGGACAAACAGAAGCTGAAGCTCACTGGTGTCCCTCAGATGGCATCCCTAGATAACCCTACCTGTACTGGCTCTTCTTGGCCAAGCCTTCTTCAACACCTTGGCTCTGAAGAAGCAGGTGAAGCAAGCCTCTCTGAGCAGCTGCCAAAGCAGCCAGGACATAAGCTGTCCTTGGCCTACAGGACTGGAGGGGAACATCCAAACGCTGCAGGTCATGGAGGTGTTTATCCCTCACATGGAGGATGCAGTGGGTGAGCACCTTCGCCCTCAGATATCTCCAGACTCCATGACGACACCCGTATACTGCGATGATGCCCCAGTCTCCCGAGAGACACAGGCACCAAAGATAGTGAGAGGGAGCAGCTGTCCCTGTGTTTTGAGGCGATCAGTCATGTCACCTTCTCAATCTGAGAGGAAGAGATAATGCTGGCACAAGGACAGCAAATACAACCACACAAACAACACTGATAACACTTGGGAAAAGACATTAAGAAAGGTAAGAAGAGTGGAATTCCATCAGTTGTCACTTGAAGCCTGAATGCACTCTATGAATATTTTGGGGATAAGGGCTTGGTCTTCTTTCTCCCTCTTTTTTTCAGTCCCTGGCCTGAGGGAAATGCCCTGGGACTGATGCTTCTGACCCACGGGTGTAAGGGGAAGTGGTCATCACTCCAAGCTGAGGGAAGGCACCTAGTTAAACAGTCAAGTAAGGAGATAATTTAAAAGGAAATCTTTAAAACAAGCCAGCTGCACAGAGCAGTTAGACACAGAAATATCTCTGAGGAGTCTGAGCAAAACAGCTCTTCACATGGACACTTCATGTCCAAGTAAAAACCTGTCTAGCTTGCTTGCTTAACTCAGTAAAACATATGGTTGTTAAATATGCATCAAAAGGCAGCAATGACAACATGGTGGTTTGTTCTTTGAGAAGGGGGAGACTGGCTTGCTTTTCACAACCAAGATGACACTGCATCTGCTGCTCCGTGCCGTCTCCCCGGTGAGTTTGCTCTCTGATGTGACATGGCTTTAGCAATGCAGAGAGGCTGGGGCTGGCTCCTGTTTTGTATTTGGCTGACTCCCTCATTACAGTGGAGTGCTTCCAAGACAAGAGACAAGTAACCAGCTTAGAGGTTTTACCTTTGAAATTTTAAAATAATTGTGTTTGCATTTTACAATCCCATTTGTCCCCCAGGAGATGACCTTTTAGAACTGGGCTTCATGCTATTAGGTGGAGCTCAATGAACTTCCATCCTACAGGGTGGACATTCTGAGAGGGCAAGGGGGACTTTACAGGACACTGAGCTACACTGAAGTTAGTCTCGTGTTTTCACCGAGTTCTCTCTAGTTTGTGCTGCACTGTTGAGGCAGACCCTAGTTAGTGCCAGGGCAGATGGTACATCTCATTCCCCTTGGGTAGCCTCAGCACAGCACATTTCTTTGGGCCACTTCACTGTCTAGGAAAGAGGAGAATACATTTATAACCCACCCACAGGGTATGTCACAACCCTCTGCTCTGCCACTATCTCTGTCTGCATGATATGCACTTCCCTTCATGCAAGGAGCTCTTGAGATGGCAGTGTGACAAGTTTTGCATTCTCCCAACACAAAAATAGCATCCTATTGCTCCTGGCAAGATGGGATGTGCATATGAGGGATCAGAACCTCATTCCATGCATGCAATAAAACTAGCAGATTGCAGCAGATTGCAAAGCGTGTTTCTGCAGCAGGCAATTGCAGTGACACTGGATGTGGTACTGGAAGGTTGGATTTCATCTTTTGGAAATGCTCTGTGCTACTGAGCTAATTGCTGAGGAGTTCACAATTCAGATTGCTCTTTGCTCGGTAAGGGGAGTTAACCATATCTTAAACCTCCCAATCCACACTCTTTGCTTTCAGGCTTAGCAAAAATAAACGAATGAATAAATAAAAAGGAGGATTAAGGTGTGCTCAGAAAATTCCAGTCTTGGAACAACAGCTAGGCTCTTCAAAGTCTGACAAATGCATAGATGGAGGCATAATTTGCAAGCATTGTTTCCAGTACCTGTAGCAGGGGAATTCCACAGCCTCACTTTCTGGCTGTCCTTCTTCCCTCACTATCACTTTGGCAAGGTACCAGCCACTGCTTCCTCCTTTGCCATCATGCCCTATCCTCACCCTCCTCACCTGCTTCAGCGTTACTGCTTCAATGAAGAATTCATCAGCCTTTGAGAAGAAGAAAAAAAAGTAAGGCATATTTCTCCTTAAAAACAAACAAACCAACTGAATTTATTATTGCAAACCAACATCATCACCATGCTGCAAGATAATTCTTCACTAGATGAAGGAGAAAGTATGAATTAATTTGCCAAAGAATGAAAGCCTGAATATTTGTGCTAGATGTATAACGTTGGATTTACGAATATATGATCTGCCAGCATTTTAAATCTCCCATGTCATTGTGTGCCCTCCACAACTGTAAAAAAGGAAAGCGATTTGATTATGAAGTTCATACAGAGAGGCAGGAAATCCAAGCTCAGACCCCTGCTCAGATATCAGCTTTCTGAGAAATCTGGGGCAGGTCACTTCAGACTAAATCCACAGAAGTATTTAGAGGTACGGTTCAAAGACATTAACCTACGTTGAATTCAGACTACATGGACCGCTGAGCACAGTTTAACCCAGCCATCTCCTGGCGGGCAAGCACTGGGCATGACTGCACAGGGGTACTTCCAGCTGCTCCATGAGCTGTGCCCAGAGGTTGGTGTGAACCAGCTAGATACCCTTAATACCCTACAAGAAACACAAATTTTATGGCTTTTTCTATATTATTATTTTTTGGCCTCCCCTGGAAAAGGGCTCCAATCATCAACCAACAGATTAGCCCAAGTGATGTCCCCTGAAGACCATCACTCTGTTACTCCAGAGCGTGCTGGAAGCATCAGTTCCTCATGGCTAAAAGAAGAGAGATGCATTAAGAGCGAGTCGCTCCCCTGGGAACCAGGCTAGACAAGTACCTATGGCACACGTACAGATGCACACACGTACCTGGTAAACACTGTGGGTAAACACACAGCGTATCTGAAGCATATAGCCCCACAAACAGGCACGACCGCTGTGGTTACCAGCTGGATGACTTGTCTGGCTAGGTAAGAGGAAGCTAACCGAACACTGCAATTCATTCATTCTTCAGCTCCCAGAAGCCCATGAAGCATGTACGGTGGTAACACATACCCAGCTAGCTTCCAGAAAGCATAGTGGCAAGGCAATACTTTAATTAGCTATTCAAATTTATTAGAACAACCATAATTTTCCCAGTATTCAGGACTCCAAACTGACCTTTAAAATTAAGGCAGCTGAACATACTACCACTGTTTTAAAATGATGGGCTTACATAGATGATCAAGTGTTACTTGCAAACTCAAAGCTGCTGAACTGGGGACTTAAGGTATCAAACCCTCACTGAGCCAGTCTAAGTCAATGAACTCTAATTCATTAGGCCTGATGTTCATCTTACTGATTAACGACTGATATAAATTAATGAGTAGCTAACTAACTGGAACTACAGCAGGGCAAACACCTAATTTAGAGGCATCTTTAAATGTTACCTTCTATACAGGCTATTAGTTTGCATCTGCAAGCAAACTTTTCAATTTAAATTGGTAATCAAGATACTCTTGGTTTAAGTGGCCATAGATTAGAGACTGCACTGACTTAGCAACATTTCTTTTTAACAGGGTACCCGAGTCTACCAGTGTAGGTATACTCATTCAGTTTCTTGAATATAGGAGCTTAAGTTTGTCAGGATCAATCCTTAAACAGCTTCCAATTCATTCACCAGCTTTCAGCTCCTCATGCCAAGAGAGCAGTTTTCCTGTAACAGCTTCCAGTTTGGTTTATATCATCCGGATACTATCAATCACATCAATTGATTTCCAAAGTTTTTACCTCCCCCCCCCCCCCCCCCCCCTCCCCCCTTCATATAACTCATTTTTGTCAGTAAAAATAAAATAGTCATCATCTGTGTTTAAAATATCTGTATCTTCTTTCTTTGGAACACCATTGAACCCATCTTCAAACCACCATGAAAGCATGACTCATTTTGTTACCATTTTGACAAAATGCTGTCCTTTACAGCTTTACCTTTTAAAATAAAAAAAAATCTATAATGCAAGTGCATAGGCAAAAATGTGGTGTTTGCAACGTCTGTGTCTGCAAACTTTGATATCATTTAGAAGCAGAATGAACTTTTACAGTACGTAAACACCACGTGTTTGCACGGACAGGTCTTATGGGCATAAGAAAACCTTGATGAAAATTTTTTTCAAAGTATAAAAACCTCAATGATTTCAGTGAAGAACTGGAAAATTTGGACTCTCAAAGGCAAATCCAACATGTTAATGTATATTTGAGAAGCCTAATTCAATGGTCGATTTTGAAAATGTGACCTCTTTTCATCCTCATTCTCTTTCCAATCCAAATCTCCAACCAAATAATGACACAAAAGATGGGAAGTCTGCAGAGTTCTGTGATCAGATTCTCAAAATCTCCTCCAGGAGATACTGATTACGTTTTACCAGTCAAAGTTGGACCCTAGAGGTTAAAAACATGCCTCATAATTGAATACGTATTAAGTAGGTTGACCCCGCAGATCAGATCAGCACACTATTTGCTTGTTAATGCTGTGAGGGCTTTAACTGCAGTTTGACCTCTTCATTATCTCCAGCTTCCCAGGGAACAGGCTCTGTCTCCAGTTCAGTCCATTTCCACCCCCCTCCACTCAGGACATGGGCATACAAAAACATGTTGAAAACCAGATTGAAAAGAAGACACAAGAACCGAGCACAGCATGGTTGAGGGGAGACTGGAAGAAATATAAAGGAAAAAATATAAAGAAAAAAAATATAAATGCTTTAGGCTTTCAGTTCTGATTTTCACGTTAAGTAAGATGCTTTTTCTTCCTTTGCCCAAGGATCCAGGTTTCCCCCATATTATATAGAGGGCAGAAGGCTCCCTTTTGTTCTTGGAAGACAGATGGATTTTTCTCCCCCATCCTGAAGATGCAATTTCCCAGTCCTCAGCTGGGAAGCAAACAGGAGCCTCTGGTATGAACACACCAATGTCAAATGGGCACACTGTCCCTGACCTAAGCCTCCCTCCAATTGCAACCTGCTATGATGTTCTGTGGATGTGATTTATTTCTCCATACTGTCCCAGCCCAAAGTGGCAAGGAAATCAACCAAGTTTACAAATACACATCTAAAAATTATAGACAGAAATATAGATGTCTCTCTACAAATGGCCACACACTTTAAAACCCGTCTTAAGGAGCAGCTGTGTGAACTTACATTGCCTTTCTCAAATTTATTGGCAGTGTTGATGCAGTTGTAGAGAACACGGTCTCCCGTGTCTCCCTGCTCGCCGATGAGGCAGACGAAGACGTTGGCATCCGTGCCGCTCCCACTTACCGTCCCAGTGCAAACCGTCACCCGGTACTTTATGACTGTGGAGACATAAATTAATAAAACAATTTCAGCAACACAATTAATTGCCGTTTAAATTTACTACGTTTTCCATGGACTTGCAATTAAGTTGAAGTGTTCATGCTTCCAGCTGATCCTTCTGCTGATGTATTGACTTTTACACTTCCATATTATCACTAAGAAAATAAAAAATCCCAAATAGGAAGGCCTGAATTGTTAAGAAAACCCATAAAACCCTTCCAAAGAAGGACACAAAAATTCTGCCCCCTTCAAGTAAAACCTTATGAATTGGGGTGCATAGCCTCCATGGGGCCCCAGTCCTCCCACCCCCTGCTCCTGCCTTCCCAAGAGGGTCCTGGTGATGGCTGACCTTGCAACAATGTGTTTGGGGAAAATGTCATTTTCAGCATCCAGCAGCATGGCAGGCAGACAAAAAAAAAAAAAAAAAAAAAAAAAAAGCTCTCATGGACCTGAGAAACAGGTTCTTCCTGTTGGCTTTATGGGACAGGACAAGCCCAGCTGGCCCCATTTACTTGTGACCCTCATGGTGCAGGAGGTTGGATTGCATCTTGCCTCCATATCACCTTTGAGATCTTTCTTTAGGATTTTGCTGGATGGATTTTTGAGCTGCCACCTTCCTGCCCCAACCCTGCCCTCCCACCTCATTGGGTGAAGGATTTCCAGGAGAAATTTCACAACAAGGAACCGACCCACAGACCAGCTTTCAAGAGAGAGACCTTTTTCTCTGGCATCAGGAAGGGACGAGAAGCGATGCTCCCCAAACCCGCCTGCAAGCCCAACATGCAGATGCTGCGTCTGGCCTCTGCTCAGCACAGCCGGTCCTGACGGGAAAGCACCTGCATCTGAACTGAAGCAGCCCTCTCCACAGTTGATTAAAAATACATTTCCAAACCAGGTTTATTTACATTTTAATAACATCTGCAATTACAATTACTCTTCCTCTTCTGCGGAACTGCTCAGATGCATGCAGATCGCAGAGTTCATCAGAAATTTCAGAAAACAGGAGACTTGTACTCTGCAGAGTGTGGAGCCCCATTGGGTGCTTTGGTGGAAATAAGAGAAATCCCAACGGCCACCTTGAGATATTCTGCTCTCCAAAACTCCCCCTCCAAGTACACTTAATTCTTGTGACACCAGGTCAAGACAGAAGTGACCACTTCAGGAAGCCAACACAAAGTTCTGCAGCTTTCCTTAATCAAATCTCCAGTTCAAGCACATTTAACTCAGTAAATAAATCAGATTGCTCACACATACTTAAAGGTGCCTGCGCCCTTGCACAACTCTTCTGTGCAGCTTGCTATACATTTATACATATAGCTGCATAAATGTGCATATAATTAAATAAAATTTTAGAGCCCAAAAATGACTGTTACATTTCAGACTGCATTTCAGCTTAGCTTGCTTTCCATGAGAATCCCTTCAAACTGGGCAGTTCACTTTTTTAAGGGAGACTAAAAAAATATACCAGTTTGAAAGAAAAATTTAGCTCTGGAAACAATTGTGCTGCTGCCAGATCTCTTCCACCTCCCACCACAGAGAAATCTGCTCAAAATAAGAGCCTGGGATTTCTGAGGCTTCATGCAGCTAATGATGCATACAGAAAATACTGCAGAGAGAAAGTGCCAGAAAGAGAAGCTAATTGAATTGCATCGGTCTGCCAGTGCTTCCCTTACACAAAGAGGGTTTCTTTCTGTTCAGGTCCTAAGCGAGCCCCTGCATGAAGCCTGTGGCTCTCACCTGGCATGACTTCAGTCACTAGAGATCCCTCCGCAGGGAGCTCCCGCACGATCTCATTGTCGTCTTCATTTATATCTAGCCAGCGGCCGCAGTTGAATGAGTATTTTTCTTTTGTCAGCGTTTTCAGCAGAGTTACCTTCATTAAACCAAAACACTGCATGAGTTCAGAGGCTTAAAGACAAAAAAGCAACAAGCTCCTGACAGGTTTTTGCCTGGGAAGCAAGAGTAGGTAGCAGCAGAGGAATAACACGCATTAATAACAAGACTGTCATCCCAACTCGTGCACCACAGTGATGCATGGAGCAAAGTCTGTCATAGCTGATGGCTTTTTCTTCCTCCTTTCTCCAATCGCTCCATGGTGTTGTGAAAGTTTTGATGGATAACCAGGCTTTTAGTAATTGCTCGTCATATGCCACTGTATAAATCCACAGAGCAAATGGGGGATGGCATTTGCACCGCCACTTCTGGCAGCTCAGAATCAGGGCATACCACATGGAGGAGACGCCCGGAAAACGGCAGCAAGCACGATGAAAGATCTGCAGGATCTTCCAAAGGACTAACAAGCAAACAAGGTGGGGCTCTGCAGACGGCTGGCAAAGCAGGTGAAGGAAGGGTACGGTGAAGGTCTGCAAAATCACAGGTGACACGGGGGAGGCAGAAGGGGGTCAACTATTCGCTCTTCCTGCTGCAAGAAATACAGGACATCAAATGATGCTCAAAGGGCGAAGTTCAAAGCGAACCAAAGGACACAGCCAACCTGTGAAGTCCTTGTCAAAAGCTGTTACGGATGTTAAAAGTTTAAATGTTCAAGGGGAGACTGGAACCTTTGAACAAATAAATGGAAGGGAAACCTACTAAATGCTTTGTGTTTAGTAGATCCGTTCAGGAAATAAGTCTCCAACTGGAAATAGTCAGAAACAGGAAGAATGTTAGGGGAAAGTATCATAAATGTTTGCCCTTTCCTCACTGTTCCCTAATCACGCACTTATGCGGCACAGGAGGGAGGGTGCTGGGCAAGATGGACCTTTGGCCTGACCAGTAAGACTGTTCCTGTGTTCCTGTAATAGAAAATGGAAGCCTGCCCCAACATGAGAGCAAGCCTGGCATGAAATGTGTGAGGGATGGAACAAAGCATCATTAAGGCTTCGTCTAAGCTCTGAGAAGCTAAAACGGGTGCCCAAGTGACAGGATTCATGTGCCATGAGCCTGATAGAGCCAGAAAACATCAGACTGGCTGTACACAGGCAGATTGATTTTGAGCATCTTAACTAGGTTTGCTTAGATTGTTTGGCCCAAAGTAAATCCTAGACACGCTGTCAGGTGCTTCTTGTCTTCCCTGAACACAATTTCTGTCCAGCAAAAGAGGATGCCCCAGGGAAATGTGTAGCCATGGAAGGTCTAAGCATTTTTGCCCATCTGTGAACAAACTGGTAGTGACAATTGCAGTGGCCCAAAGTCTGACCAACACTGTCTTTTTGATAAAAAGTGCAGCCAGATGCCTTCTCCCACCATATGGTGAACAGAGCAGTACTTGATGCCCTCTCCCCACTGGAGAGGCTGCGCATGCTTTCACAGTTGCCTGACAATGCAGGAGAGCAGGACCTGTCAAGGCAGGTTAGAGGCATGCAAGAAAAACCTCTAAGTGGTAAATTGTGATTTATTATCATTTATTATGGCTGCAAGCAACGTGTATGTTTTAAGTACAGAGAACATCATCCAAGCTCTGCAGAAGGAGTATGGGTGAAGTTTAGAGATGAAATTGCTGCCTTGCAGACACAGGGCAGAGATGGCAGCATGCTAATAATCATGGCTGGTAGAACAAAGGACACATGACTGAAGATCAAGCAGATGACCCTTTTTATTTCCCAGACAGCACAGTGCTGCTTTCTTCTGCACAGTCCCCATGGGCTCATCCAGTCTGCCAATGTCCACTTCCTGCAGTGGAGGCATCAGCCATCAGCAGGTTACACCACACTGTGCAATCAGTTTTTCGTTATGACCAGCCTAACTAGGGCACAGAAGGAGAGGGTTTGCCCCTATGTATGCTAATGATGTCTAAGAGTGGGAAACTTTCTGAAGAACAAGGGAAAAAAAACTCTGGCAGCAGTGGTGGAGGGGGCTACAGTGACCTGATGCTGGAAGGATGGGGAAAGGTGGTTTCCACCGTTGATCCTGGTTGTTGGGAGCTGCCGTTTCCCATCGGTCTTGTTTCCCGTACATACAGCTGGGCTGAATGAGAGCGAGGGGAAGGAGAAGGAATTTCCTGCAGAAAACACGCAATGAATCCCTTCTGTCCCCACATACTTTTGCCAACGCTACAATGTTCTCCCTTCACATCCCATTTTTGTGTAGGATTTCCACTTCCACCCCTCGGCCAGCACCATCTGCAAAGGGAGGCACCTCTGGCCACTGCACATCAAACGCCACTGGCAGCGGCCAGACCCAGGACTGGCACTGCAGACCTCTGTAACCAGCCTGGCTTTTTAGCTCTGCCTTCCCTTGCTGTCCCCTCACCTTGTTCAGGTGCCAGCCAGAAAAGGGATTTCTTTTCTCATGCCATATCCGAAGTTTATAAAATATGCCCAGGTCAGGGAGCTCGATCTATAGAGGGGGAAAAAAACTGCTTTATCCATTGCTGTAAGTCAGAAAAGCGTGCAGACAAAGGACACCTCTGAACATCTTTTAAGAGCCAAATCAGAGAAGAGTCAAAAACTAAAAGGAAAAAAAAAAGTCCTTTAAAAGTAACAAACCCAACTCTGCAAAAGTAGCTTGACACCTCTCTTCAGGAGAGGAGAACACATAAGTTGCATCCATACGCTTTTGATCATGAGAGCTGCTTGTAACCACTCCTCCCAGTAAGAACTCAGGCCAGCTCTCAGGCTTCAGCTCTTTCTGGAGCAGGGTCTGCCAAGCACAGCCACGCTGCCCAGAAGGCAACTATGGCTGCTTCTGCTGCAAAGTGAGTAAATGCTTTGGCTATAGCCATGCATTAAAATCCTTTTTTTTCTCAATTTTTCTCTGACCAGTCCCCAATCAACTTTTAAATGTATTTCTTCCTAAACACAAGAAGGCCCTCCCCAGCCTCGAAACTCAGCATGCTGTTGAGCTCAGCCCTAAATATTCATGGAGGTTCACATCCAAGGAGGCTGAAGACCAGATCACTGAGGAGACAAAACACCACTGCTAAATCTCCTGTAAACAACTAATGACTGCTTAGGCACGGAGGGAGAATAGGTAAATTATTAACTTCAGAGTGGCATGGTCCAAATGGGCAGAATAGTCTGGAACATGAGTGGGGCTGTGCCTGAGGGGAGGGGACTCTCTGCTTGAGGAGCCACAGAGGAGATGTGGTACTTGGTACCACGATGACTTGAAGTCATCACCACTTGAGCACACAGGAGCACCAGCCTAAGCCCTGCTTGGAGAAGTCAAGCCATATCCATAGGTGGGTAAATCATTTGCATCACCACTAAACTAAACGACTACACCTCCACTTCAAAAAGATCTACTGAGGTGAAGATCTCATGCTGATGATTTTCTGTGCAGGACTGAATCTAATGCCCTGGAAAACAACACCAAGCCAAGCTTACCACTTGAAGAAGATTCATACCATGAACTTGTCAGTCTGTCCAGCTTCAAAGTTGTCTGAATTGTTGTCCAGCTTCATCTCATCTGACTTCCCCTTGTCTCCATATATCTGGAAGTAGATGGTGGCATCTGTCCCTGCATTTTTAATGTCACTTGTCCAGATCCACAGAGACCAGGGGCTTTCTACAGAGAAAGGTTCAAGACATTTTGTTTAAAAAACGATGTTTAAAGGTGTCCTGGTAAAAAACCCATAATTCTTATTCTTATTATGGTAAAGAGAGCAGGATGGTGTGTAAGAAGACCAGGACAATTTATCCTTTTCTGCACAAATGTAATCAGCTGCTACGTGACATATAGGAACAAGATTGCTTGGAAGTATAATACTGTGTTTTCATTTAACACAAAATGAGAAATCCATAAATCACCACTTTCCAGGTGAACCATATTCTTCTGTGTTATGTATTACTAACACGGTAGTCCAGGGATGCGCTCCATCTCTGTACTTTCAGCACACTTCCCCAGCACCTGCAAGTCTTAAAGCCAGGGAAATAGTCAGCTTTCTTTTTGTCAATAAGAAAGAGTCTCCAGGTACTTGCATACAGACCAATGCAGCTCCAGGTAGCTCCTAAAATTTGCTCCAGATGATCTGAGTCTGGAGCAAGGAGGGTTATGGATGAAGCCGTGTATCTCTTCATCCTGACCTAATCAGCCTTCCTGAGACTGGACCAATCACCCCAGATACGCCTTTTGCAGGACAGGCTGGCTCAGAGCCCATTCAGCCGTCTCTAGCCAGGCTGCATCATGTGGGACAAACATGCTCAGAGCAATGTAAAGATATTTTTCAACAGTTTTGAAATTATTTAAATGCCTAAATCCCACCCGACTTCAGTTAGCGCTTACGTTACTCTAAGCGATGTGCCCAAAGATTGTGGCAAAGCTATGAATTTTTGTACCTCTTAAGCCTTCACCCAACATTTTAACCATAGGAGCAGTGAACCTGCAGCAGCCTTACCCTGGTTTTCATACCAGAGGCCGGTTGCATATCTAAAGGTGACACTATACCCTCTAAAGAGCCCCTCATCTGCATTCCCTACTGATAGCAACGTGCTTCGCTTCTGTAGGCCTTGCAGCACCTACAGGAGAGGGAACGGGCTTCTTTCCTGACTCAGACATCAGCTGAATTATTAACAAATCCTAATGAAAGAATCGCTAACCCTTTCGGTGTGCCTGAGCCTGCATGAGCACAGCTTGACCTTCAGAGCCCAGAATGGAATATAAAAATATGATGACATGCATATAAATTAGATCTTTACTGATCTACTCAGCATTTGACTGTAAAAAAAGAGGGAACAGCAACTCAAAAAGTGAGGGGGGAAGGGAACTCTTTTACAAAAAGTTTTGCTCCTATTTCAGTAATATGCAAAATGTTCATGACCGCTCCTTGCTGCAAAGCAAGTTTCACGTGAGCAGAAATGAAGCTAAGGCAAGTTGGTGTGTGGCATGTGGTGCGGCAGCCTGCTCTCCCTGGGGAAAAGAGCAAGGGCAACTCAGACACCAGAGACTTCTCTATCTGTCTGCTTTGGCCTCCCTGATCTCTTGCTGAAGGAAAGAAGGAGTGATGCATGCAGGAAGCGGGGAAAGGGAACTTGCACCAGGATTAAATGCTGATAGAGGGCTGTCAGGGACAAACGTGGGCGAGCTGGGTCTACAGCTGCTGGAGGAGTCCAAGCATTTCTCCAAATACCCATCCTCATCCTCCCAGGGTTCGCTGGGCACATTCCCCTCTTTCCTATCCCTTCACATCAAGGGATCCTGGCAACTTGGAAATTCTCTCGGAGCCAGAGCAAACATTCCCCAGGGCAAAAACACCAGGGAGGGCTAGACCTAACACTACAGTTTCGAGAATAATACTCAAGTTAAGGCTGGAGGGGGAAGGGGAATAAAAAAAATAAAAAAAAAAAAAAAAAAAAAAAAAAGGAGAGAGAATAAATACAAGCTACACATCGAGCTGCAATCCGGTGGGGGAACAGCTTGCAAACACTACGCAGGGAGCCGTTTCACCATGGATACCCAAAGTGAGGTTGAACCAAGCTTTGATCAGCTCTGCAGAAGGGGACGGTCCTGCATGCATGGATAGGCGAGATGACATAAGAAAAGACATAGGTCTTTTCTAACTCCAAGTCTTACGCTTCTATAATCTGGCAGCTAAAGGTCACAGATTTCTCAAGGCTCATGCTCTCTATCTCCTGCACTGCGGCAGCAGGGGAATTAGCCTGTCAATAACAATCAGAGCTGATAATAAGGGTTAAAGGTTGCAGATGCTTTAGTTAAATGGACCGAGTCAGAGGCACAGTGTGGTTATAACACTGACTAACATTTAGATAAAGCTTATTTATTTAAGTGACCTGCTGTTTAAGCAGGAGCCCACCCAAAGCATTCAGATTAAACTGTATCTGTTATCCTAATTAAAACATTCTGCTTACACATACGCACTGGCGCAGGCAAGACGGCAGCAACCCCTTTTGCTTGCTGCCAAACCAGCCGGCGAGGCTGGGTGCTGGAGCTGGGGTTGGATGGATGAACATGCCAGTATGCTGCCCTGCACAGCACGGAGCAGCACCCCCAGACGTGTGCCACTGCCTCCCTCTAGAGAAGAGGCTTCAAACGCAGCACTCATGTGCCTCGGGAGGCACCACCGGCAGCTGGGCAGGACTGAGAGCTGCTTTTCCTCAAAGGCCAAGAGTAAAAATGTTGAAGTTAGTGGGGAGAATTTGGATTTTCTTCCTGTTTTCCACGAGATTTGTATTTGTGTTGTATTTAGGGTTTTTTTCCATCTGGAGTAGGAGAACTTTGTTTCTATAGTAGTGAAAAATGTAGCCTGGCTTGTCTGCAAAGGTGAGATGCTCAAAGTCCAGTGAACCTGGGAACCAGGTCCATTTTCTTCCCTTAAGAAGAAGAGTGCAATTCTTAAAAATATTTTTAAGTTTCATTTTAAATTCCCCAAATCAGGATGTTCAAAGCTGAAACTCATGTGGGCCTCAGTTCCCTTGAGCCTCTACTTCACCGTGTCATGTTGCATGGGTAACACTCAGGGTGTTGCGGGGGGTCACAGGAGGGCTCCTGGGCACTTGTACATACTTTTCAGTCTTCTCTGGCGCAGGGAGAGCATTTCGTAGAGCTCCCGCTCTATGAGACCATCTCCTTCATCTTCATCCAGCCATTTCCCACACGGGAAAGTTTGCTCGATACCAGTGAATGGGCAGTAAACCACCACCTAGGAAAAGAGACTGGGAAGCTGAGTTTGAATACTCTATTACTGGCAGCCGGCAGGACCTTGATAAGAAAAATTCAACTAACTGAAGCAAAGACAGAGCTGGAGATCTTGGTCCTGCTCTCTAAATCGGTTTTTTTTGGATCGACATGACCTGCACTGGTTGCACAGTTCCCAAATTGGAGCATAGCTAGGACCCATCTGTCCTGTTATTCCCGCTTTTGCAGAAATACATCCAAATGGGTCAGCCAAGAAGAGGTGAAACACCACAAAGGGAAGGGAAGGGGAACCGGCAGCGTGGCTGCAGAAGTCACCATCATGTCAGGGTGCAGCATGCACCCTGCACCACACCAGTGCACAGTAGGGTTTTGTAGGAAACACAAGATACAAAAAGCCTTCAGATACATCCCAAGCTGATTTTGCTTTCCAGGAAAACTGCATTTCCTCCCAGCTTCAGGGTAGGCAGCTGCCTCCCTCTCCACCCTCCCCCTACCTTCTGCTGATCCTGTGCACAACCTCACACCACCTATTTCTCCACTACTGCCCAGTAACAGCTGTGGTCAGCTACTTCTTTTTTTTTTTTTCTCTGAGCTCCGAATCAGCATCTGAAAACTTCAGCAAAGTCTGAGTACAGATGAAAACTTTGAGATGCTCAGCACAATCCAAGACTGCATTTCTGTCTGGCCCCTTGGGTGAACATCTGAAGGTGCTTTTGGCGCTGAACAAACAATAATCTCTATCCTTGTGACTGCAAAGGGGCAATCAACCCAATTAGCGAGTGATTGACTTATGCATCTAATGTGCCTTTGAGGCAATCAGTTACTACCATGCATTATGTATAATATTGACTTGTTAAACCAGGGGATACCATCATCCAGATAAAAGCAGATTTTTTTAGTATTATTTATTTAATTTTTAAGCTGTATTTGCTTGTTGGGGTCGGGTTATGGAGAGGGAACAGCCTGACAGCTGCCTATGAACAATTTAGTCTCACCTTCTCACAAAACCAGCCAGAACTGACGCCACAGTTATCGTGCCCAATGGTGACTCTGCTGAGAGGGCTGAGGAGAGCAGCTATCTCCACGTTAAAGAGATCTGTTCTGGCACGCTCAAATTCACCTCCTTCCAAGAAAATCTTCCCACTGTTCTTTAAGCCTTTGGAGCCATGGAGGATTACGTGGATCTTAGAGTTTGTGCCAGCTCCCCTGATATCTCCTGTCACTACAGCGACGTTGTACACAATACCTGAAGGAATCAGGAATTTGGTTAGGAAGAAAAGAAGGGAGGAAAAAAGGATGAGAGTAACAATTTTGACTGGATTTACATAGGGCTCTACTGGCTTCCCACTGGTCCTTTTCCAATGGTTTCCATTGCTTTCGACAGTGCAATGCTTCATTTTGTTGTGTCCCACACATACCTCTGAGAAACACTCCGCTACCTTCAGACTGTCTGAGAGAAACAGGTTTGTGGCAATAAACTCGCTGTCACATGGCCCAATGGAAAAAATTATAGTTTTTTTATCACCCTGCATTGATGATTAGGTGAAGAAAGGCAAAAAAAAAATTGAACTGGCAACTAAGTCGCTTGATTTTGAGAAGTACCAAGCACCAAACTTGATTTTGAGAAGTACCGAGCATCACCAGAGGATGCTGAGAGGATGGAGGAGGGTTGCTTTAAACAGTGGGGGCATGTTCTGTAGCATCACAAAACTCTGGAAACTTGGGGTCAGCAGCCTATAATGCTGCTGAGGCCAGCAGGACCTTCACTGTCACTGTGAGAGCCTGAGGATCTCAGCAAAACAAGCCTTGGGAGAGGTATTAGTCCAGCTGGAAAAAAGAAGAATATTTCTGAAAAGAAGCCTATGCGCATAGAAGTTGTTTTTTTCTAGCTCTAACTGTCATCTAAGAAAGATAACACTTCTTCCTACAAGCCTTGCTTCTCAGAAGGCTCACTGACAGGCATATCCTAGACCTGCGCCATGGCATCAAATAAAGAGACACCTCTAACCATAACAGTGTGTTAGGGAGCAGGTATAAACCAGCTGGGGTCCAAGCTAAGTCATTCCTTTGCTTAAATCGCCTGGAAATTTCAATAGGGACTTCAGATGAAGTAGAAACGTCAGAACTCTCTCCCTTCTAACAACCCTCTCTTTGAAGTTTAGGTTAAAAACTGTATTCAAGCATGTGTTACTGCATACATATCATCTTCAACAGAACTCGTGAGAGCAGGGGAAAAATGCATAGTCACGAATGGTAAAAGATAAGGGAAGCTTTCAGTAAATTAATTGCATTTTTTTCCAGATTTCTTTCCCATCTTCCCCTGATTTTTCCCAACACGCATCCTGCAGTCAGGTCTGCACGCAGACCGCTTTCCTCGTGCACATGCTGGGGGCAATATGAGGGCTGCAGATGTTGAAGACCACACAATGAAGCGAAGAACAGCTGTTATGTGCATAGTCAAAGTGTTTACCTTTATGCTAATGAATAAATACCGGCAGAACACTACCCAAATAATCTTCTGCCTCGTGGTAAGTTCTTTTATTCACTTTACATCCAGGTTTCTTTTAACAGAGACATAACAGCTGGTTGTCTCAGCTCCAACCATGTTGGATAATAAAAAAAATCCAGTTTTAGGGCTCAGCGCTGCCTTTCGTGATTTGTAAAAGGATGCGCAGCTCCCCAGCCGAGAACCTGAAGTACAATATGCACTGCCGTGTGGCACATGGGTGACTGTGGGGACAGCCATTTACTTTCCAAAAGCTGGTGAGTGACTTGCTGAAGTACAAGCCAGACCTTTCATCTCCTGCCCGTCAGCCCCTTCTCCAGGTGCCCCAGGAGATGGATGAGCATGTAGGTCCTGCACAGCTTCCCCAGTGAGATACGGGGGTGGGAAATGCAATGGTAGGTCAGGGACCCCCAACACAAAGCTGCCTGCCACCAGCAGATGGTCCACTGCAGGTCTCCCTAATCCTCAGGCATTCAATCTTCTAAAGAAAATACGGCTAGTAACACTAATTAGGCCGTCGTACCTCCGCATTTCCCACCACGGTTTCAGCCCATGACCTTACCTGTGGCTTCAGTGCCCCCAACCAAAATGTCCCTCTGGATTTTTCCATCATCTTCATCTAAAGCAAACCAGCGTCCAACTGGGAATTCGTACACACATTTATTGCCGATGTCTTCAATGATCACCTAAAGGAAAAGAAGCAGCACTTTGCAAAATAACGTGGAGAAAGCAAAGGTGTTACACGAGGAGGTGACAGAAGAGCAGAAGCTTGATGTGCACACCCTTACCTGATATTTAATATATTCAGTACTCGAGCAGATCCCTCTCCACTCCGTAATTAGTACTGATAGAATTTCAGACAATCAGCGAGTAAAAAGCCAGGCTTTTTTTCTTTTCTCTTTTATCTAGTGAACTCAGTCTGTGTCTCTCGCAGTGTACGAGACCAGATGTCTCTGCTAGCAAGACCAGCTGGCTGGTCCGTCTTCCTTCTCTCCAGAGCCTGTTTGCTGGCTACCCCTCTCCATCAGCTGAACGGCAGCTCTTTGTTCTGCTTTGGGAACAGGCTGTCTTCTTTCTCCCTCAGTTTTACCGTCTTGTTATAAAATGATACCAAGGAATTTCGGGACAATTGAGACCATCAGAGCAGCTTGTGTGACCTGGTAATATTGTGTTATCCCACTCAGCTACTCCAGGATGGAATCCTTACAGAGACAGCCATGAAACCCTGCGGTAGAAATAGTTTCTAATTTGGAAGGATTTGGCTTTTGGACCTATTTAGTTATATATTTTATTGAAACAAGCCAGGGAACGATCTTCCCCTTTAACACTAGATTAAGCCAATGTTACCCGCTTGGAGTTTATTGCACCTCCTGCTGAGTCACTTCTTACCATATCTTCTTCTGGGTTCCCGGAGCTTGCCATAGATTACTGCAGCGTTTTAAACAGGCAGTGAAGAGTACTGAAGATTTTCAGCCAGAAAAGAAGAAATCAAACCTCTACTCACCTGTACATCTTATGTTTCAGAGGGGAAAAAAAAATTAAAAATCACTATTACGGATAGCAAGTCCTTGCCACTTTTCTCTGCCTTCTCAGCAAACAGGGAGAATCTGAAAGCTGTCTTTCCTGCTAGATTTGTGAAACCATGCTTTGGGAAGCAGAGCTTCCCCTCCTGTCACTCATCCCACACTGTGCTGTTGCCTGTGGCGTTACCAACTCTCATAGTACCTCTGTGGATACAGACAGCAGTGACTGTCAGCATGAGAGAGCAGCGCTGTGCTGGAGTGTTAAGAGACTAAAATATGTGAGGTTCGGGAGCAATAGCAACACTCGGATTCCCCTCTACCAGCTGATCCTCTTTGGGTTCCTGTTAATACGTTTATTCATACATTTTTAGAGGTGGAAAACCAGCTCTGAGTATAAGCCACGCTGAAAACACAAGAAACATAAGAAGAACTTCCAATGATGCTTAGCAGGTTCAACCAGGATGACAAGTGCTGGAGTCCCCAAGTATTACAGCAAACTACAGAAAAACATCTACCAACGGTAAACAATAAGTGGGATGTTTCAGCTCCAAGCTTCCAGTTGAACTTGAAAAGCAAAAGCTTCCTTTTACTTAATCACAAACATCTCAGTGGTTCCTGTAGCAGAACACAGGATGGGTGTGTTGGCTGCAACTAGTCCCTGCTTCAGGCTTTGGGACTTAAGCAACCTAACCATCAGAAATCATGGTAGGCAGACTTCATCTGTAAGGGGAGAATGCAGCTCCTTTTCCGAGGCTCCCACCCCCCCACATACACCATTTATTACAGGGGGCACAACATCCCTCTCTTTCATCTGCTACGTTTTCCATGGACAGCCAACACAATAACTCTTAGCGCAGCATATGGTGATGGTGGGAAAGCATGTGCTAATGTTTGCATTTCTAATACATCAAACCACCCTGTTATCTAGGATTTACAAATTTGGGGTCAGATCATCAGTGGATTAAAGCCAGCTGGGTTGGACGACACCAGCAGAGAAAAGAAAATGGGATTAGAGGAAAGAGTCATCGATTTGTCCTTTTAAAATATTCCTTCAGCCATTTCACTAAAAGCTGCAACACTTTCATGCTTTAGAGCAGGAGGATAAAATGAGGAGGAAAGTGGAAGAAAGGGATTTTTGTGGCAGGTATCTCTTGCTGTGCCAATGATAAATCACTTAAATTTGGCCAAGCTGTAAGTCTTTGCAAATTTCCGGCATGAACAGACTCAACAGATATTTCTCAGACTCTGGTATCTTTACCATCTTGGTAATGAGTTAGGTCAACAGTGAGAGGGGGCTTGGAGGCTCCAGCTTGGAGCGTTCCCCCTCATCTGCAGTCACCAAGACAGGAGAAATATTAGAGCAGGCAAATTCAGGTCTTTTAACAATGAGATTTTCTCACTTCCACATTTGCCTGAGATACTCAACAATTTACCTAACCCAGAGCATCCCTCATTTTCTATCCACCCAATGTGAATCTGCTGCACCTGGTTGAGATGCACCTCGCTGCTGCCAGCGCTCCACCAGCACCGCCGTGCTCTGCAGAAAAAAGCAAACCCTGGAGAAGATATGCTGGGAAGGTGAAAACTTGATTTGTGCCTTTCTCAGTTAACGAGGTACCTGTACCACCAGCAAACATCCTTGCATTTCTCAGCATCTCACCACCAGGAGGGTAAGTGAGACATTTTGATCCCACCACATGCTTATGTTAAATGTCTCAGGAGTAACTAACCTTTGCAAGGAACCAGCCAGCAGAGCCACCCTTGTTATTATGCCCTATATTAATTTTCCTTAACCTTCCCAAATTCGGAGCATCGAGTGTGAACTTGTCCTCTGCTCCCTTTTCAAAGTTGTCTTTGTCATTGTCCAGTTTCCTCACACCTGAGAGAAAAAAATAAATGGAGAAAAACCAGGGAGGAAAGGGTTACTGGCACATGCATGTTTGTAAGGGAAGAAATATTTAGGAATGTCACCACTGACGGAATCAAATATTCTCCAGCTACCAGCTCTCTGCAACCAGGACTCAAGGTAAAGGCAGAAGACTTTATATTCTAATAAAAAAGGTACCTTTTCTTGAGCACAAGAGACCAGGATTTTCACTCTAATGTCACAGCTACTTACAGCTCTCACAGTTTTCAGAATATATATCCAGATGGCTCTTGCATCTTTTTTTCATACCAACCACATTTCCCTTTTATTTTCAATGTCTTTAAAAAAACTCCAAACTGTTTAAAAAAGGCTTTGGTCACAAGCTGCAGATTTTGACATTTCAGGACACAGGATTCTTTGCTGCATCACACAGGAAGGATTTATTTTCAAATTAGGACCCTACCAGGGTTGTTGGCTTTTCTTTATCTCGCAGGAGCTTGCCTTTATGAAAAGGGTTGAAGCACTGACCTCAGTTGCAATCAACGCTATTCCCGTGCAAGCAATGCTGCGAGCAGGATTGAACCCACCCAAGGCATCAGTGCAGGGGAAGGTGTCAGAGGGCAAATTCATCCCACTTATCTTAGGAAGGGGATGAAAGATTTTCTAGGGGTGCTATTTCTCTGTAGATATGACAGAGTGCTCGGACACCCAGCTCAGATTTAGACTCCCACCTTCAGATGTCTCCAGTCAGATGAGATGAATCCCCTTGTAAAAGCCTGGAGAATTAATCAAGGATGAGACCTATCCACTAGGTTTCATAATCTGTTCAAGGACACTTGGCAGACATCATATCGTTATTTCTTGAATTTGACAGGATAGATGCAGTACAGAAGAGAGAGAGTATTTGCTCTCTGGGTCTCCAGGAATATCCACCCACTCTCCTCTATAGCATGACCCAGGGAACTTGATCTGGGCACATCTTTTACTATTATTCAGTTAACAATATTAAAAAATAAATTAATTCAAGTTCCTAGACCACTGTTGTAATACTATCTACATTTAAAAAGAAAAAAAAAAAAAAAAAAAGCTACCACCATTAATTTAAAGCCAGCTAATATAAATCTTGGTTAGATTATCTTTCTAAATGGGCAAGGAGACTCACCCACAACCTTTGCATGCTGAAAGGACTGCATTACCCATCTGGGGATGCAGAAAGATGGGACATGCAGGTCTCACTGCATGCACTATAAATACACAGTGGTGTTGGATCCCCCAGCAGATCAGCACTTACGGCACTGGTTTATGCTGGTACTTTATGCTGCATTTTTCCAGGGTCTGGGTTTTTTGGTGGTAGGTAACTTCATTCACGCTCACAGCCCAGCCACGACTACTGCTCTGCAGACGCAGCTTCCAGAAGCTGTGGATGCAAGAAACCCCAGAGCTAACAGCACCATTTGTTGTGCCTTTCAGTCAGCCAAATTATTCTGCATTTGCCAGATTGGTGTTGCGTGTTGTTCAGATCACAGGCTTGCAGAGCAGGAAGAAATATTTTAGGAAATTATTTGCATTTGAATACCTGTGTCTCCTTTCTCACCGAAGATATTAATGAAGACATCCGCATCTGTTCCACTGCCACTAATGTCGCCAGTAAAAACTCGGACCACGTATTTGTTGACTGCAAGGAGAAAGGCAGAAACCCCACACATTAATAACTCAATGGTGTGATACAAAACTTCTTAGTACAAACCAATGCAGGCTGTGCTGATGCTGTCTTGAAAGCACATCTGAACCTTGGCTCTCGGTACACTGACCCTCTCCTCCATAAGAGGAATAAATCCGTAGGCAGAGCTCCGATACTGCGTACTCACTGCCCCGGGCAAGAGGAACAGGTCACTCAGTTACTAGCCTTGACATTGAAAGCTGAAATAGATGAGAAAAAGGTGCAAATTTTGATCTTGATACATGGCCATTAAATGAAGTCAGACCTACGCACCAGCCTTGCTTTTTTCAAAACGCCGATGAGTTACTGAGCCAGCCATCTGCCCCAGCTCAGGCTTGACCCCTCTGGCCCAAATGCTAGCCTGGAGCTATTTTTGCAGCTTAACTTACATTAAGCCTGGCTGGTGACAAGTATTTTGAGGAAATGTCAGTCACACTGCACAAGCACAAAGATATGGAGGTGACCACCCTGCTACTCTGCCCAGTTCATAAATAAATAAGCAAATAAATAAATAAACAAAATCCAGTCCTTTCCATTTAATGGAGAAACAAGAGTAAATCCCAGGATCTATGACACTGTGAAGCTGCATCATGTGGGGCACTAAGTAACATGAAAACCACATGGGTGAGCCACGCCACGAACACTTCACATGTCATGTCAGTCAGTTTGAGAAGCAAGTTCTTCAGACAGACCAGGATGGGACCCACTTGGTTCCAAAGCACAGCAAGGGTGAGCTCAGCTTCTTCTGAAACCAATGAGAAAACTCCCATGGACTTCAGGGTGACTATATTTGGGGCAAACATGAGCAACTTTCAAAATCTACCCCTGAAGTCTACGTGGCTACCTCGTTCCTCCAAGCAAACTCAGCCATGACAGATGTCTAGTGCCATATCCACTGGGCAAAACCAGTGCTGCAGGCAGACAGCAAGACACAAAACTGATGAAGATTAATGCAAAATCTACTAATGCACGGTACATGATGTCGTATACGTCCCCAACAAAGTATCTGTTATACCCTGTATTACTGAGCCCTGCCTAGCTGGTACTGAAAGCTCTGCATTGCATCATCTCTTCATTTCTGAGCGCTGGGCACACTCCTTCTGCAAAAGGCACAGGCCACCTCACACATACCTCCCTTGCAGAAATACAGCTTTATACACCAAGACCCACAGTGAGCAACTTTTTCCCATTGGCAGGCGCAAAGTTAGGGGAGAAGCTTGTCTAGGCTTCCCAGCCAACAGCAGAAATTAATTCCCTCGGGAGCCACAGACCATAACAAACCCTGGCTTACCACTCCCAGAGCAAGTCACCCGCCTCCTCCACCATAATCAGTGTAAATTAAAAATTATTTTAAAAGACAGCAGACACTCAGGTGCACGTGCTCCTGCTAGGGCAGAGGATGTGAGAGCAAGAATCTGAGAAGCTGTTGTTGGACCATCCTCTGAATTATAAAGATGCACTCAGCTCCCAGGGTGAGGAGTACAAGGGCAGAGCCCAAACAAGGGAAAATCACCTGTCACGGTTTAATGAATGTGCTCTGAAAAGGCTAAAAATCGAGCTGACATTCTTGGCACCCCGTCACAAAACATGCCATTACAAATAAAATAATAATGATAAAAGTGCAATAAATACTAAATAACAAGAAAGAGGATGACAGAGCCAGGCTCAGACAAGGGAGAGAATGCCTTAATGTTCCTCTTTAACTCTTTTGCTTCAGTTCATAGAGCTCTAACAACTTGCTAGAGATACGGCAACACCAAAGGATTTCATTTGCATTAGCCAAGGATGGAGATGGTGAAATTTACAGCTCCCGTTTGGCCACTAAGCTGCTGTAACTAAAAGTGACCTATTGTACACTGGAATCTTTAATCACAGACCACATTTGCTTCTTGCACCTCCTTTAGAATATTTATTCTGATGTCAGTGATTAATTTTCCACTCTGCTTTTCCAGGGCCAGAAGAACCCAACGAGATAAAAGGATCCACAAGAGGACAAGCATCAACAGCTGAACGTACATTACCCTTGTAGGATCAGGCTTTACGCCTGTACAGACCAGAAGGATGACTGAGCACATGCCTGAACACCAAGAAGGACATTTAGAGAGCGAGTCCCTGAAAAGCAATTGGCAGCAGTCACTCAGAGCAGAGCAGGAAGGGCACCTTACATAGCTTCTGCAGAAATACGCCTGGTCAGCAAGGAAAACATGGGTAAAATTATTTTCCACATCAAACACCTTGAAAGGTTTTGCAATATGGCCATATTTCAAATCTAAGGTATGTCATGACATCATTTGACAACCTGCTCAGAACACCAAGTGATGCCAAGGGCTCTCTACACAAACGATGTTGCTGTCAGCATTAGCACGGAGACCCCCATGGCAGAGCTGGTTCCTGAGCCCACAGAGATGGGCATCGCATTGGCTTATCGTTTTGGGCTGGTTGCACTGTGCTGCAAAGGTTTCATCTTGTCCCCTGAAATACCAGTGAGGCCGGGGCGCCTGGCATGTGCTGGCATGCCTCTTCCCTGTGCTCCTTGCAGAAGTGTTTCCATAGGCAAAGGTACTCCAAGAGCATTAGTGGTCCTTGGTTTAGGTCACAGCACATGCCTGCTTCATGGACCACAGGATCATGCCTAGCATGTGCTCACCAGGTTTTCCCCTTAATGTTTTTCGTATGTTCCCAACTCCGAAACCGTGTGCTGAAGCCGGTCCCCATACCTGCCCCATCCAGCTCTGCATGCAGGACAGTTTTGGTTCCTTCACCTTCAGGAAGCAAACAGGATCAATCCTGAGCCATGCTGAATTTTTGCCAGCCACTCTCTCCCTCTCTAAGCAATTCAGCATTCAGCTGCAGCAGAGAAAGTAGCTCTTCATTCTGCTCAGGGGTCCTTCTGTGCTTCACACATCAGCACATCTTACAGAATTACACGGTGGATGTGCAAATTTAAATAGAAAGGGATGCTACATCTCAAAAAGGCAGCGAGGATTCAGCTGCTAGAAGCATGCAGGAAAAGGCTCTCATTGCAGCCAGGCAGAGATCTGGCTGAAGTCAAGCACTCTCCATTTTAAGCATGGCTGGATGTTGTTCCCTATTCTGTAAGCCCTTAATCATGCATTATTTAAAACAGTAACTTCATCTTTTCAAAAATACCCACTTGACATTTTTTTTATTTTTTTTTTTTTTAATCTCAATACATGGCTCTGAGTTCATCTGCAAAACAGAGATCAAGATGTTGCCTGGGTATTTTTTTTCTGTATGCTTTTCCTAGCACTGGGGACATGCAAAATGCTAATGTACGGCTGGTAAAAGCTGTGACTCCATCTAGCAGCGCAGGCTCGCTGCAGCACAGCGCAGAGAGGGGAGTTTTCCTACAAGTGAAATTAGCAGCATCAGAGGCACAAACTGCAAGATGCCAAGAACAGAGCAGCTAACAAAAATTCAGTAGCAAGAGCAGCAACTATTTTCTGCTGTCTTTTCTCTTCCCATTGCAATACACAAGTGCAAATGTCCTATGCGGTTACAGCACCTTCTTTTTCTTTACAGTTGGGTGTCTGCTGTGTTAGAGACAGGCCGGCTCCCCCCCAGCATCTCCCACCCAACACACTGACACACGCAAAGCTGTCCCAGGAAGGCATTTGGGCACGTTGCCAGGATGCCGTCTCTGGGAAGCAGTGGGGTGGCACTGGCTGGTATGACCCCACCGCATTAATTTAGAAGAGGCATGTGGTACTCAGGTGGCATGTCTGTAACTAATCAGCCACAGCTTTCAGCAGCTGAAAGGAAAGATTAATACCGCACCATGGGTTGGAGCCAGGCTCTTTCCACCAAGAGCCAAGGGGGTGATTTTAGTGAAGGGCTGTGATGCCACAGACACTCCTGACACTGCACAGGGGGGAGGAAGGGCACGGAGCCACCACCCTCCTACCCCCCAGTATGCCCGTCTAGGCCGCCCCCACTGCCGTCTCCATCCCGAGTAACCAGGGTGAAGCACTAGCCCAACACACTGCCCAGGTTCCTTTTAGCCAGCCTCAGCACCCCCGGGTGCTCCTGTGCAACCTCTCTCCTGCCTCCAACCATGGCAAATGCACAGACACATCCCAGCCAAATCCTTCCACCTGCAAGCTGCAGCTGGCTGTTCAGCGATGTGATATTCATCTGTTAATGCCATTTATTTAGCAATATGGTATCATGGTCACCTGAAACGCCGTAGGATGGAATTGCCTAAAGAAATCTTGTAGCTGATATTATTTGGGGCATTAGATAGGGTGTTTACGCATAAGCTGCTGAGTTTGTAGCAGCAGCAGCAGGAGCATCAGATTCAGACAGGAAAACAAAGTCTGCCGTGCTTCATTACCTGGAGTTATCACCTCCTGCAGGGCACAGAATTCCCTGCTAGACATCCCAGCCTACCCCCCGTGTGCATGGCCTGTCATGGAGCAGGACAGCAGCACAGCATCCAACATCTAAGAAATGTCACAGCCTTTGGAAGCAAAACACGCTGGGTTAAAAGCAAAGAACTAAGTCATAGGCAGCGACGAATTCTTCTCATAAGGCAGCTTTTAGCAACTACCCTTCTGTTTTCACGGCGCTCCCAAGGGTGGCAACGTTGAAGCCCCATCCTGTACTGCTCAGCACTGAGCAGGCAGATTTCAGAAGAGAGTGGGGACAGGACGGGGAGAGGAGAGTCACCGCTACTGTCTCTGAATTGCTGCTGGCAAAGAAATACATTGGTGGTTAGCATGAAAAATGAAAAGAATTGCTGCTGGAGGGAGAGGCAGGGGGCTGGATCCACAGGCAAGTCGCAATTTCAGCCTGGGTCTGCCACTGTCTTTTTGCACGAGCTCAGGAAGGTGGCTTAACGTCCATATGCTTCGGTTCTTCGTTGTCAGATCAAGTCAATCATTCCAGCCCACCAGAAACTGTCTGGTAAAATCTCTTCTTGATGGAAAACACTGACTTGTCAAAATGGAAGCTCCTTGATGTCACTTCTGACAGTGAATTCTGCAATGACAGCTAGACTTCTTGGTCAGAGCAACCTTCAAAGGTTAGACAGCTATGGTTAAGGCACAAAGCTGGGATCCAGCCTCCCAACACGCTTGATTCATTGCAAGTGTTTTAATTTAGTTCTTGTCTCTCCTGGGAGAGAGCCCATCCCACCAGGCTAACACCACCTCTTCCTAGACAAGCTTCTCCCGACCTTCTGGTGCAGATGCCTTACTGCACCTCCACACACAGCCCTGTCTCTGGAGTCCTTGCAAACACTGCAGAGAAGAAAACTCACCCAGCCTTAATCATCACACCTCTCCCGACTGGAATAGCAGGGATCCTAGAGACAGCTACGCAGAGCAAGACATAACGAGAACCTAAAGCAACCCCTGTAAAAGCAGAGGAGCCCTGCTAAATTCACCAGGAGCTAGCTCTGCCTCAAAAGCAGAAAAAGTGCAAAAGGTTGCACAAAGCAACTGCACACAGTTAGGAAAGAAATCTTTTTTTTCCCATGCAGGAAAGGGTTGGATTCAAAGGGGTGGTTTAGGGGCTTGAAAATAGTCTCTGTCAAGAGTAATCGACAGCTATCTTTCTTAATGAGCTGCGCCTTCAGAGGTGGTGAACAGCTCCTTAAACCAAGGGTTCAAACTGGAAATGCAGATTACAAGCACTCCTGGGGTGCAGGGGGTGCTGATGAAGGAAGAGCTTTGTGTTGCTTTTGGCCATGAGCACCTCTGCCAAAACACCGTGTTAGTGAGGGAGGGATGCTGAAGAGCCTCTGCACGGCTTTGGGGCGTGTGTCGTTAGAGGCAGCACCAAGGGTGCAAGGCTAGTGTGACCCTGGCTCTGCATTTCTTTAACCTCAGAGGAGGTCTCTGGAAGTGTGTTCTTAGGAGATATTATTGCTGCTGCCAGAGGAGGCATAGCACACGGGAAATTATCATGTTTGCTCTGCTGCATGTTGCAATATTCTCAGCCGCTGCCTCATGCCCCTCCTGCAACAAACTCAGCCTCTTGGTCTCCCCATCCAGGCCAGAGACCACGAGCTTCAGCCCCACTTCGCTCTTGCATGAAATCGAAGCATGCCTCCAAACAGTTAATGTATTAGGATTCAGCCTGGATCATCCCTCTGCAAAGCCTGTGAGAAGCAATCTACCACATGCGGGATTCTTTGCTTGTAGGATATGCTAAACTGATGTTCCTACTGTGACTTCAAAGTGATGATGACATTCTGAAGTGAGCTTTGAATGACCTTGCTTGAGAGACAATAGCGGTTTAGTTGCAGAGGCATGGAGCTTAGCACAGGGCAACCCACCTTGTGACAGTGGCATGGAAATCTTTGTTCATCTAATTCTCCAAGATTTCTCACCATTTTTCATTAGTTCAGCCCCAGGGTGGGAGCCCATTAAAAAACAACCAGATAGACATTTCACAAAGAAATATCTGCTACCTGCTTTCCTCAGATCTCCTGCTATCAAAATTGAGGAAATTGCTGAAAATAAATGAAAAAGGGTTACACATTTTTGCTCAGAATGAAGAGTGAAACAATTTTACAGTATTGCTTAAAAACATGTTATTATCACGGTACTTCAGTCTTGCTTTGTATAAATGTGATATTGAAATAGTTACTTTATTTCAAAACTGATTGTTCACTTAATTATAATACCTAGACATTATTGATCAAAATTATCCCCCATCTTCACAAACAAGCTGCATTATCTGTTTTGTATTGGACACATATAGATCTATATACCAGCGACACAGAGAGATGTCTCATGCCTCTCCAAACTTTTTTTCTCTTGAAACATGAGGTCCTTTACAAAAATTACAAATTTCTATTTCCATCCCTTTCCGAGCTCTGTGCATCTTGTCTTCCTTGCAGTTTACATGTCACCTGCATTTCTTTTTATTTCTATATTTCAATTTCTCATTGCCTTTACTATCTTCAGAGGCAAAAAAAAATTAAAAAAAAAAATACAAGTACAATGTCCATAGCTGCCTTGTTTTAGACAGGGTGATACAAGACAGGCAAAGTTTGCAGGGAGGGTAAAAACCTTATTAAACCAACCAAAGTTGTGGGGTTTTTTTTTTTTGGTTTTTTAGGGGTTTTTTTGGGGGGAGGGGGGTGTGAGAAAAAAGACATTTCTGGACATTCAGCGTACCAGATAGCATGACAGTTTTCCCCCAGTGTTATCAGTTGGGTGGTAAAAGATATTACTCCCTCTACAAACCTTGTTTATTGAATATCTCAGCATGCAGCAAGTTTCATCCTCAATACAAGGGGTATTCACCATTATTCAAAAGTAAACAACTCATATTTCTTTCATAAATATATTTAGCTGCCTTTTCCTGCACTGATTATACACTTCCAGTTCTCAATGTAAATACAGATGAGTTTTGATGAGCAGGTAACACCGATTAATATTTCATTTCCTCCCCCCACTGCCTTCCACATCCTCAGAAATAATCTCTTTAGATTTTCTGGTCATGGAAGTTTCTGAAGTGCAACACCTCATTTTGAATCATGACCCAGGGGAGAAAGGAGAGGGACCAGCCCCACTCTCCAGACCTGATGCTTTATAAAACCAAGTTGCAAAGCCCACAGGGCATCATTGACTGGTGCCTCACATCCCAGACGCTGCTCCCCATTCAGAGCTCCTAGCGCCAGCATGTTACTGAGAAATATTGGCCAGAGCTTAGGGTTGGATTCAGTCCAGCCCTTAGGGACATGCAGATCCCATTGGGACAGGAAGGATTTAGCTACCGACCCAAAGTCAAGTGTGCAACAATACCTGCTGCCCAAAGTGTTTCCTCAAGCCAGTCAGGCTGGTGCCTCCTAAGTCTTCAAGCCAGCCAACTTTAAAACTCCGGACAATGAACTGTGAAGTCTTAATATAAGCCTCTTTTGCAGAGGAAAGAAATAATACAGCTCACATTCCCAGCTCAAATATACAAGTTCTAGGTCCTGGTGGATCTAAAAACCCCAGAGAACATCTAGAGCATGTTAACTCTATATGTGCTTGCCCAGATGCTCTCAAAAGCACATCAGGCAGAGAAGTCCAGCACAGGCTGCTGCTTCATGTGTACAGGCTGTCCTCATAATGCCTGCATGGACTGCCCTGCCTGCCTTCCAAGGAAACGGCTCTGTGGCTTTCCTGCCCGTGGTCTTCTCCTCTGACCCACCATGAACACAGAAAGTCCAGATCTCCTCGAGTGATCTCATTAACTTTGCCCTAGACAGGGACAGACCAATGATTCAAGGAGACTTGTGAAAGACTAATGGATGGGGGCTGACTTGCAACCTGATCGGCAGAACTTCTCTCATTTGTAATTATAATCAATATAGTTCTCATTTTTTAAAGGCGAGCCTACCCTCTGCATGCACGAGCACACGGGCATGTTTCGTCACTCATCTGCCTTTGCAGTAAGACAGTTCCCGATTGCTCAGTGTCAACTTAGAGCCATTACCCCTTAGGACATATCCATGCAAACTCTTAGATGCACCATATATCAACCCCAAACCAGGCCAGAACCGACACAACCACCGACCTTCCAGTCCAAAGCTGGTTCTTGTCTCAGCAAAGCAGAAAACTCATGTCTGCCTGCAAAAGACAGCGCAGACCCAACCCTAGATACAGCACAGCTACACCTGACCTGGTCTTGTCATCCATTTTTGACATAATATTAATAATAACAAAAAAAGAAAAAGTGATCAATGCCTGGCACTCTGAAGCATGGAAAAAATAAGCACAACACGACGGCGTTGGACACATCCATCCTCAAGGTCTGGGTGTGCCATGTGTTGTGACTACCCTGCTCCTCTGTTCTGTGCTGTGTAACACACCCATTGTACACACAGTCCTTATTAATAGACCAAGGAAGACTAAACCGTACCCAGAAAAAATAGAGAATGGAGGAGTTCTACAGTTTGGGGTGACACACATGGTTCTGTCCTACTACAAATATGCAGTCGGCCACGAGCTGCTGTCCCACGCACACTTACAGCCCATCGTGTCTGATCCTAAACAATTTCAGGGTGCTGATGGCCAAAGAGCTAGCTGGAAATCACTCCTTGGCTCTCAACCTCATTTGCAACAGGAGGGTCAGCAAGACTTGACCAAAATTTGAGAGGTTGGCATAAATTGCAATGGCACAGGAGACGGAACTAATTTTCAGGTATCTGTGCTCTTGAACACGGTTTTAAGGACCAGGTGAGTAAATGCTCCCTTTGCAAATGGACGTTCCTGATTTCTCTCAGTAAAAGAGCATGTACAGAGAATTTTTTTGATTAGGGAGAAGTTTCAAAGGTAAACAAAAACAGCCAGTGTATGTTGGTGGTACCTAGCTGCAACTTTTTCCCCTGTTCTGAGGGAAACCGGAGGTCACACTGCAGAGAGCCCAACCAGCTGAACAGCGATAACAGCCTGTTGTCACTGCAGAGAGAAGATGGTCCACGGTTAACTAATGTATCACCTAACCTGACCAAACCTCAGCTTCTTTTATGAATTAGGACAAAATGTAGCCTTGCAAAAATATTCCAGTATCACATCTTGAGACACTCCTCAATCCACCAGCAGACCAAATCTCAGGACTCAATGCTTTCCAGCTGGCTGATAAAAGCTGCACCCATAACACACAGGGATGAGGAAAGACCAGGGTGTCCCACCCACAGTGGGTGCAGAGCAGCTCTGGGGCTGCAGACCACCAGAGACAGACGAGTGAAGTCCAGCCTAACGAAAGCCACCATGGGGTGGGAGACATAAGGGTCTGTCCACAGAGGGGCACGAGTGATTCATGACCAGCCTGCAGATATCAAACTGGCTCCTGAATTCCATTTGCTTTTGCATCTCCGTTGGGTCAGTAGTTCTCCTTAGCGCAGCTACAAGCCATTATGAAGGCTCCCCTCCCCCACTGCTTGTGCAGGACATCAGACACCCTCGGAGTGATCCAAAACCCACAACACTCAAAGGAAAACCAACACCTGACGGTAGTTTTGAGCTGGTTCGTTGTGTAAAGGCTCAGCCACAGTCATACAATCCTAAGGCTTCATAAAGTCAAGTGAAGCAGCATAAGGCCGAACAATAGCCCTTCCTTGTAATTAATACCTGTAATGTAAATTAATCCAGGCCGCCAATAGCAGCTGCTGGGTAAATAAGAATCTGTGGCACTATCACTGTCAAAGGGCCATGGGCATATGATGCGGTGGATTTGAATCCAGGGAACAGAGGATCATTCAAGCAGGAACACTTTAAAACGGAACCTGTTCTCCTTGAGGAACATGTGGCATTCAACAGGGAACCGGACAGGAGACGTTTTATTCAGACAAGTAAATGCAATCACGCAAGGATCTGCAATCACCAGGTGCTCCTGCCACCCTTGGTAGCTCTATTTGGATCGTGAAATGAACTCTACTTTTGTTTTGTGTGTGTCCAATTTCTGAATTGTATGTTGACTATTTTTTGGAACATGCCCTTTTCTGCATTTTTTAATAATGCCTCTTTTTTTTGCCTTTAAATTAACCTCTCCAAAGCTCACAGCGCTGCCGGGTTTCTGTGCTCCTCAGAGGCTGAGTCTCCGCATAGCTTGGTAGGTTTTGGTCCAAGCACCAACAATCCCCTTCAAATATGCTTCAAATGGCTCTACAGAGCTTCAACAAAGCCAAAATATGACCAAAAAAATCGCTTTTCTCCAGTCAACATCCCACAGATATCACAGAGAAGATGTACATCCCAGCAGGGACCTCCAGTTCAGGAGAGGAAAGTAAGTCCTCATGACAAAGATGAGAAAGTTCTCCAGGAGAAGATCAAAAGCTGAAGATGTTGCAGCAGAGTGCCAATGGAGGAGATTTGTTTGGTTACCTCCAAAAAATACCAGACTGTGGCAGCAAATGGAGCAGGAAAGCAAAGCATGAGACCAAAGTCTGTAACAAAATTGCCCGGATGGTTTACAAAGAAGTAAAAGAAAAAAGGGGAACAGTGACTGAAGAAATGTGACGAAAAAGGAGAAGAGTACGGCACCGAATGCTGCTAATGGGAACACAGACTTAAGAGGGAGTAACTAATCTTTCTTTACAGGCACATTAAAATCACCAAACGACATAATTATTCATTTGTCTAGTAGCCTAGAAAATATTAATACTCAAAGAGTAAACACCACTGTTTAATCCATTTGAACTGGGTGGGGGGGGGTGATCCAAAACCCAAGCAAAAACCAACCAACTTTAGGGCAAATGACTCGTATGTACAAAGAAATCATACAACCACCTCTTTTTAGACCTTTATGGATCCAGAGGGAGCCAAATGAATTCAGATAAATTTACATTTGCAGTTGACAGTTCACCTCAGCAGCCTGGGAATGTTTATCTTTCATTAATTATGGTTCAAGGGGAACTGCAACCTGAGATGGCTGAGCTAACCCTCTCCTCTTACAGATTCAGACCTGCCACCTGGAAGGCATCCAACCCTTCACCCGCGCCTCTGGCCTCAGCCCAGCTCCCTGAATCTATACGGATGGTGGCAGAGCATCCAGCCCACGCCACTCGAAAGCAGGCTTTTCTATCTGATAAAGGCAACGAGAACAGATGCATTTCTGACAAATACCTGCTTAAATCTCTTCCTTTATACTCTTAAGGCAGAAAGCAATTTTATTTCTGTTTCTCCTGGACCGAGCACATAGTGAGCAGTTGACCTGGAACCCACAAACCCCCTTCTGCAGAAGAACAAGCTCTCGGGACTGGCTTTTCAGCTGGTGAAATGCAAAGTTGCTCCAGCAGTTTCACAGGAGATGCGCTGATTTTTACCAGCAGAGAGTTCAGCCAACAAATCCTTTCCTGCTGAGAGGCAGGTGGAGGAAATCACATGCTCTCATTGGAATCAGCTCTCCCAGGCAGGAGCAATAAAAAACCTCACATGAACTGTTGTGTCATTTAAAGATCTATTAAGATTGAATGGTTGACTTTCTCTTCAAGAGAACCTCTTGTTAATTGTGTATTGCTCTGGCTTATCCACTACCTTCTCCAGACCCCTCCTGCCCCTCCAGTGTCCTTAACTCTTCCGTTTCACAAACTGAAAGGAGAAAAGAGCAGCAAAGGACTTTGGCGCACACAGCCCCGGCAGTAACTGGGTGGGGTTTTGGCAGAGCATCTCCAGACGTTATCTCATTCCCCTACAGCAGCCACCCTGGAGAGGTCTGCATTTATAAAATGCTCCCACATACATTTCTTGTCAATGGATATTATTTGTGCATGCTAACTCACATGCAGTATCCTTTAATACTTGGATCTTCAACATACTGAAACTGTTTTAGGAGGTTGTATCTTAATAGGGCAAAATGATTTAATAATTCAGGGGCAAACAGTGTCATGGTGTGTTGTTTCACTGTTAACTTCAAACAGAATCTCAATGAAAATAACAATACTTTGCCCTTCTAGAGCATTTATCAATGCTCAAAGTACTGTATTAAGGCTGGCAATAAATGGGTTTTAACAAAAAAACACTCCCAAGTTGTCACCTCAATATTAATGAAAGAAACCTACTACTTATTCCCCAAAAGATGTGATACTAGCAAAAACACAGGTTTCCACTTTTTTGCACCAAACTACAGCTCTCCTTCCCCACAGAGCTGTGGCTAGCAGCCGGCGTACTTCACTTTCAACACCCCAAATTAAGCTCCCAGAACCCCAGAACAGAGCAGCGCATTCCTGAGGTCATCAGGAAAACGCAACTCTCTTTCCTCATTAGCACTTGCAGATAAACTGCCGACATACCACCTGAGGCTGCTTTGCTGGCTCCACTTTCACATCTCGATCGTCTTCCCACTCACGTTACGTGCACTATACATCACCGCAGGCCTACAAGCTGATATCAATTTGGGAGTACATGTCTGGTTTGCAAGCTGTCCTGGCTTGGTTTCAACATCATTAGCTTAAAACCACTCTGAAAAATAGGCACCAGTTCAATATAGATACATTACGCGTACAGTAAACCAGCATAGGATTACAGTAGGAGGGTTGGCTGGTGTATGGAAGTTTCCTGCAGGTCATCACCAGAGCCTGGAAACGCTTAACTTTATACACAGGATGGCAACCGCACCGCGTCTTCCGATAGCACTAAATAATGCCAGCTACATCTTCTGGGGAGGGATGGCTCTCATCCACATATAGCCATTTAATCTCATTTAATGTAGTCATCATGGACCCTTCAGTATTCAACCAACAAGCAAAACTTCTCCAGACAGTGATTTATCCCACCCTAAGATGTCAGGTCTAACCTTGGCAGAATGAATTACCCTCTGGAGGCATCTTGCATCTTCCTATTTCTCTCTCCACTGACTATAAAGAAAACTCAAATTAGCTTAGACTGCACGATTACTTTTTATACGGCTGAAGTCATCCGAAAGCAGCCCGGTCCTTTCTGGCAAGGTACCAGGCAGCCAAGCTTTTTGGGAAAACCCTTACTTTTGGGCACATCCATGGGATCCAGGCTGCCGATGAGGTCTCTGACGTACAGTCCGTCCCCGTCCTCCTTGCTCAGCCAGTTGTTGCAGGGGAAGTAAAACCGGAGGTGAGGTCTGTTCATGTCAGTCACGATCACACGGTCGAGGAACCAGCCTGCGTTCAGTCCAGTGTTGTCGTGCTCAATCCTAGAGGAAGAACAACCCTGGATTTGATGTTTTGATAAAGACCAGCTGCTAGTGTTGTAATTTTATGGAATATTTTATATTAGGTAAGGCTAGGGCAACTATACACAAAATGCCTGTTATACCTGTCTATCCAAAGTGTTTCACAGTTTTACAGGGTATTGTGAAAATACCAACCTTAACTATATATATATAAATATATACACACACATACATATATATCTGTGGACAGATACCACAGGTGCATATGTGGGGTCTTACAGCCAGGGGGTGCACAGAAACATACACACACCTGCACACTCATTCAACACAGGCGTTCGTTCACCTTGCACTGCAGACCTAAAACATAAGTGGCTCTCCTCCCACCCTGTATCCCTCCTGCTCTTTTCTCTTCTTACTTTGTTTTATCTACCTCTTCCCATTTTCCCAGCTTTCTTTGTACTACTTACTAAATTTTGATTTTATATAGGTCAGTCAGATGGTGGTTAAACATAATTATTATCGTTTACATTATGTTAATTTAGCAGAAGAGGATAGCAAACCCCATTTACTTCTATCGGGACATAAAAACAGTCCTAAACATCTTCCTCCGTGATTGCATGTGACAGAAATACAATTGTTGGTGGGGAGCATGGGTAGTTATAAGCAATACTGTAGGTGATTTCATGCTTCAGTTCAAATCATAGGCAGTAAACAAGCTTTAACCACCCCTTAACTTCACCTTGATAGGAGCATATTAATGAATAATGAATAAAACATGGCAACACTAGAACTTCTGCAGCCTGTCACTCAATTAGCACCTCGTGGAGCAGGTACGGTGGTAGTAAAGTTGTGCAGGTACCTTATTTTCCTTATTTGTCCGACGTTATTGGTTTTTACTCTGAACACATCTGTTTCACTCCTCTCAAAGGCTGTGCAGCTCCTGTAAGGCACACGCATCACAAGCTATGGTCAAAAAACAGCAACCTTGTCAACAAGCACGCGTGGTGGCCTGACACAGTGCTAGTGTTTAAGGATGCAGGAGTGTCATTCCCAGCACTGGAAAGACCTACTTGTCAATGCCCTCTTTCCTGTAACACGTTTTGGATGCTCTAAGTACTGACATTTAACAGACTTTTTCCCCTTCTCAAGCTCTAAGGGTCCTTCCAGAAGCCAAGGCAGAAGCTTTTGGGGGAAATGCAATGCTGGCCCAAGCAGATGCAAACCTTGGATCACATTCCATATCGCCTCCAAGAATTAAACATGACAAAGGTTTTTCAAAATAAACTGCCCGTAGAGGTAAGAGCTGGGGGAGCCTGTAAGATTTTCCCATCTGCAAGTGGCTTTCAGAGGTATCTGAAAATAATCTTGGGTGAAAATATTTCAAGGCAGCACCAATGAAGCCAAAGTTACATGAAGAACTCCAGCTCCTTGGGAACACCTCATCTGTGGTTCCTCAGCTCTGCTAGCCCACACATCTGTTGCCAAAACATAGAGGTAACAACAAAAACCACAGGGACATTTCCAGCTGCTCCCCTCCAGGGTGGCTGGAAAAATGCTCATTCGGAGTGGTCAAGTCAGAACTTCATTTCACCCTTACCAACCAGCCCTAGCTGGCCAACCAATGTGGAAGATCCTGGTGAACCTAGACCCCTGGGCATCCACCTCAGTTGCTTTACAGGGCCTAAACACACTTTTCATCTCTGTTTCCCACTCCCAGAGGTGTCCTCGTCTGCCATCCTAGCCCCCCAGCACCGAGCAGATCCCCCTCTTGGTGATGGAGCAAAGGGGCTCCATAGCCCAGCGAGTTCCCTGAGGAGCTGCAGATCTGCCCAGAGCTCAGCCAGAGACAAAAGCACCCAACCCCATCAAAGGTTTCTTTTCACGCCCATTCTTTTTTCCAACATTTTTTTTTTAATGATCACTGAAGCTGCCTTTGAAGATTTCTCCTACGATTTGTATCTCATTCAAAGAACGACAACTGTAGGACAGGGACTAGTTTGATTTTTTTGTATGTGTGTGGTTCCTATTTCACAGGTGCAAGTGGAAGGCAATACAAAGTATACTGGCCCAGGTCAGGGAATGGAGAATTTAATTCCCAGTCTTGCCTTCCAGCCTGGGTGTGATCTTTGGCAATCATTCCCCTCCTTTTTGAGCTTGTATTTTGCTCAAACAAAACCACTACGAATAACATCAAGGCAAAACCCATCCTTGCTCTGAAGACACAGCCTCTCCCACCTGCCCTCCCTGATGGGCCCCCATTTCACCTGGGCCACTAAGCATCGCTACAGATGATTGAACACTGCAAAATCCAGAAGTCATGTTAAAATGAACAAGAAACCCCAGCATTTAAACAGCATAAAACCACGGCAACAAGCAGCTAGTACTCAGAAAATGAATATTAATAATCCAAGCAAGGGAGGTCGGTTTTGCTCAGTGCTCTTCTCCGCATCATTGAAGGATCTGCATGCACCTTTGTTTAAAGGTTATTTGGTGTGTTCTGCAAACCCACGCACAGCCCTCCTCCTCCCCCGTTCCATTTCAGATACCGCGCCAGGAGCATCGCCGCTACGTGAAAAGGCTAGAACAGTTAACCTTGCCATGAAGACAAGAGACAATTAAAACCAGCCCAGCCTCCCCCAGCCTGGCTGTCGGAGGGAAAACAGGCAGCAAGTGCAAGGCAATTAGTTTGTCAGGCTTGAGCGAGCATCATAATGACAGCAGCTTCTCCCTGCATCAGCTCCGGAATCGATGCAGCACTGCAGACTGCTTCAGAGGTGGCACAAATGTATTAAGTGGGACTAATTAGACCAAAGTTTTCAACACACTGGTCCCAGTGGCTGCTGTTTTACAGCAGTCCCGCCGCTGGGCTGGGCTGGTTTAGTTGCTGGGTTGGTGGGAGAGCGGTGGGGAGGAAACCTGCTGGAGGAGCACCAACAAAAGTGTCCACGGAGCAGATGCTTCGTGCATCTTGAAAGAGCTCGAGGAAGCACTGAGAAATGTGATGCAGCCCAGGAGTCAAACTCCTGGGAAGTCTTGCTGTCGGAAGGTAGGAAGAATTTGACATGTCTCTTCCCTTGAGATGGATATGCAGCATCAACAGCACAGAAAAGGGGACTGTTTTAAGGAAAAATCCAACTGCTCCTTCTAGCGTTGCTCTAGCACTGTCGATTTAGTGGGAAGAGAGTGAGTGAGGGAATATCCCACAGTGAATGGCTGCACTGAAGTTTAGCCATAAAATGAAAGGGAGAGGAGAAATTACAGCCGGGCCGTGTCAGTCTGCTCCAGGCTGGGCTAAGAATTCGTCGTCTGATTACCATAAGGAACTCATTGCACCAAACAATGCAGCACGCTGGCTTGCACAGCTCTGGTGACAAATAAAGACGGGGAAAATCCGACTTGGAAATTGAAGCACTGAATTTTTGATGTTCAGGCTTGACTGGGTTCAGACCCAGGGACTGGACATGGCTCAGTCTAAAGCAGAATTTCATTTGGAGCCCTATCGTCCATCTGGGATACCAGGCTAGGGCAAGTATGTTCCAGCTGGGTTTTTTATTTCACATATTTAATTAGCTTTAGCAACTCTATTTTTTTCCATAGCCTGTTGCAATGTTTTACCCGATTGCTTTGTAAGAAATCCACAGGACTTCACCAAAGACTAGTATATGAAATTCTCAAGTATTTGTTGTATCTGAAGCTGTTTTCACATTCTTTTGGTTGAATGATTGCCCGCAGGTTGCACTGCTGGCAGTACTGCAAACATACAATGATTTAGAGCGCTATGTCCGCTGGTTGGGTAAGTCAAGTTCTTAAAAAGCCCTACAAGAATTAGTGCAAATTCCAGCACAGTATTTATAAATCCTGCATGCATCTCTCCTGTAGGCCATTGGCACAGATAACGGAGCCGGTGCCATGAGGGTTTTGTTACTACTTGGTATGTTAAGAAGAAACTCTCAGTGAGGCAGTTCTAAATGCAAAAGTACATAAAATAAACATTTGTACTAGTAAATCACCTTTTAAAAAAAAAAATAAAGGGGAATAAAGAAGACATAATCCCCTCACGTCAATGAAAGCCACATTTGAAACTGAAATTTCCAATATTTGTAGAGAAGTCTTCACTTCTGATCAGCAAAGAGCACCCTTTTCAAAGCTGCATTCTTAGGAACAGAGGGAAAACCTGGGTACTGATCACAGCAGAGGCACAAAAATAATAACCTTTAGCAGTGATGGAGTAACCCGAACCAATTTAGCTTTGAATCACTGCATTAGTGATCATTTAAATTGCCTTTCTACTAGGTGCTTTATCTGACAACGCTTTGTACACACAAGACCGCCTGCAAAAGCCCCGTGGATGATGGGCTGCGCAGAAGCACAAAGTGTTGCTGTGGATGTCAGTTGGAACAAAATTTTAAAGATGCTCCATTAAATCATCAGAAAGAGTCAGTTCTTGTTGGCACCTCCCCACAACCCTGCCTGCTTCTGCCTCTGACATTCAACAGCAGCGGGGGGAGCTGGGTATTGGGGGTGATTTCAGAAGGTCACACAGCAAAACCCATCCTACAGGCTGTCACTCTAGGGAAAAATAAATGCCATTCGGTTCACCTGCTCTCTCACAGGAGGTGAGTTTCTCATGGGCTAGGGACAGGCAGCGTAGTTTTACTGTATATAGGTGGCTGGGATGAGCACAGGTCTATCCATGTTGTTTTCCTGAAAGTACAGGCAGCTTTGCTCATCCTTGCATTATCCAATACACCTTATAGGCTGGGGGAATCAGGAAACTGGTTAAGACAGCAGCTTGCCACAAGATGCAAAAGGATATTGGAAAAACGCTTACGCTGTCTCATTCTGCTCTTCCGCCCTACACATCCACTATCGATCACCCCTGGAGAGAGGACACTGTCCTGGATGGACTTACGGACAGCCTAACTGCAAAAAAAGCCCCATATGTTCAAACCATATTTACTCTTGACGCAGAGCTCCAATAGCAGCATCATTAACCTCCTTCTTGGAGCAACAAATACTCCAGGGAGTTTGGACTACAAATATTTTGCCAAGACTGTTGTCACAAAGCTGACAACATCAGTCAGCGGGCAGCTGGAAATACTGCATAAAGCAAAAATACTCCAGATGGAAAAGAAACAAGCTGAAAAGCGCAGAGACTGCAAACATCACTGTACCAAGGACATTGTTTTCTTTTTCTACCAATAACCTGACCAGCAGAAGAAATTCTGCTTAAATAAGCAGTGAATCAGTGAAAAATATAGTTCAACTTGAAAGGATTTAATTGAATGAGATAAATTGCTTAGGGGTGTAGCAGCGTGATGACATCCAGGAGCCAAATACCAGCCCAAAACCGTGAAAGCTTGTGTCTGAACTTACCCTGAAACTTTACAAAGTGATGTAGGGCACAAAGAACAGCCCCTGCCTTATCCATAAGCATTCCCGGTACAGATTTCGATAGCCTTAATGACACACATTGGATATGTGCTTCTTCACTTTGTACCGCATGGAGCAGCAGTACCTTAATATCAGTTTTCATCTTTGGTGGTGTGATTTGCATAAAGAAAATAAACCAGTGGTACTTAATTTAGATAACCTTAGCTATGCTTGATGACTTCGTTATCTGCAACTTGGCGGTTGTTTTCTGGAGAAACTGTATACAAAGCAGACAGGGCCATCGATAACATTGCTAAGGTTGCTCAGCATTTGCATCCACTTTGCCAAATTTGGAGGCTAATTTTACTTTGCTGAAAATGTCTATCTCATTCCCGTGGAGAAATATTTTTGCAAATTTTAAGGAGAATGAGCTCAGACATTTTGAAGACTGAGATTAATGAGCTGGGGGAAGGGGCAGGATTTTGAGCAAGGCAGAAAGGTTGAATTTGTTCCAGGAAAGCACCACACACTCATCCCATGGGGAAAACTGCCCAGGCTTTACAGTCTGAAAAAATGCTGCTGGCACTTATCAGCAGGGACCTGGTCTAGCTGCTAAATTCCCTTAAAAGTCTGCCTGTTTTGAGTAAATGCCTGTTTCTCACTCTAAGGCTTGACCTTCCCTCTGGTTGGTACCACCAGCTACTACACGCATAGCTGCAGATGGAGTATAATTTACACATACACCAATTCTACCAGCTCTTACCTTCGGGTTGTTCAACACTGCTGCCTAACACCCTCTCAGTGGCTTTTATTCCCGAAATGCCAGGCACAGGCTAGCCAATACGCCTAAGCAAAAGAGAGGAGAAATTTCCCACTTTGTTTCTTTTTCAGAAGTGCATATAGACCCCAAAGTGTGCTGTCACTTGACGTTGCCCCAGATCATTAAGTCTTTAGAGCGTGGTGTAAGTGCTGCAGATTTGTACGGGCATAAATCAGAGTACAGTTACATACATAAACAGCTTTAAAATGGGAAGCATCCTGAGTCATTAAAGGAAAAGCATTGCAACTCGTCGCTGAAGAAGTGCTTCAGCAGTGATGTGAGAAGCCTTCTTCTGCTGTATTTGAGGTTTGTTGGCTTCCTAGCCTGATCAGCCCCTTCTACACCAGCTTCCTAACACTTCTTAGTAACTATTCACTTGTAAATAAACTTGCATTCCTGTATTTATTTGTTCCAGAGCTGTTAAACAAAAAAATCACATCTTCTACAACTTGGTATGGCTTAGCTGTAGTAGAGCTACAAACATTAACATCTTCTAAAGACCATCATGTACCTGGTCTGCAATTCATATGTATCTGCTGGCATTAGGAGCAGGAAAAGTTCTGTATAGCAACCCAAAACCAAGTAGAACAGACTGCGAATTAAAGGTATTCAGCATAGGAAATAAAAAAATATATTTTTTTTTCACTGCACAGCCCTCAAACTGGCTAAGAAGCCAGCTGTCACTTACAAATTATTTCATCTTTCTTTTAAATTGCCATAGGTGCTAAATCTTTTCTATCTCTTTTTTATTTAAAAAAAAAAAAAAAAACTAAAAAAAAAAAGGAAAAATCTCCCCACGAATATTTATTACAGTTGTCACAAGCTAGACAAAGTAAGCCTGACACTGAAAAGTGGATTCATTTACACTAACAAACAAATAAATTTGCTACTAAATACTGTGAATGAGCTGGCAGCGGCATTCCCGGCTGAGTTTTGTATTTGCGCACGGTGGGAAGCACGTGAGCTTGGATAAATACAATGCTGTGGAGGATCAGCACTGTTTGGTTGGCGCTGAACCGTGGAGAAGCAGCTCATGCCTGTAGGAAAGGTCTCAGCAACTGCCAAAAGGCCACCAAGCAATGCCTTGGTGTCCAACCCATGTGCCCGCGATGGAGCCCGCACAAAGAAACTCCTTTGTGGTAGTGCTTTTCGCTTCTGGCTGAGCTGTAGCCGGTGCAGGATGGCAGGTGGGGATCTGGAGGGTTGCGTGAGCTGGGTTTGGAAGCAGGATTTTGCCAAGAGGGGCAGCATTCTGCCATCACCCACCCACCCACCCCTCCAGCCCTGGGGGGAGGCGGTACTGTGCCTCCTGGACTGGCAGACAGCGACTGCGAAGGATCCACTCCCTCTCAGATCCAAACACTACTCGGCTAAACCTCCTCGCCTAAATAGATGCCTCTTTCGGGACACAATTTGGGTGCTGCCACTTCCAGAACTGATGCTCCTCCTGACAAGCCACGGTAAAGGTTTGTGTCTGGTTTTCACAGTTACCTTATTGTTGGCCAGTGTTAAAAACACATGATATTTCATCAGCTTGCCACGTCTTCCCTTTACTGCGCACGACCAAAAGATCTGAAATGTCATGTATTTCACTACCAGCACACAATCACAAAAGAAATAAGAAAAAAAACCTATTCTAACCGAAGCTGAAATGGTAGTACCATCTTTAGGCAATGCATGATATTTTAGCTTTCTATCATACACAGGGAAATGTAAACACCTATAAAATGTCATGCATTTGCAGTCATAAGTGAACTCATGTAAACATCTAGTTGAAAGATGCATGAGATTCCATCCTTTTGCCATATTCATACAGCTGCATAATAAATTTTGGGACAAACTGGCTATTTCTTGGGTTGCTTCCTATTTCGGAGACAAGACTACCGATTAAGCAGATCCGCAGGCACTCCTACACTGGGACTAGCTTTTTTCTCGCTGTTCCTCGATGAAGCACTGTAACGTGCCAGACTTCACTTAGAGAAGCAGAAATTTTGCTGATGTTTGGGAAACCCCCTGTGGAAAGCTGTAGTTGCAGTTCTAGCGGTCACCTCCTACGGGACCCGTTTTAAAAGCCCTGAGCTGCAGAAGGTTGGCTTCCCATGCCTTTCATCCTCGCTTACCAACACCTCCGCCATCTGCTCTCTGCAGCAACAGGGACCAAGCCCAAAATGCTAACCCAGGTCTGAACAAGCTCAGGTTGCTGCTGCTGCAACCTAAAATAATCCCTGCATGTCCCTTCATTCTTTCTTTCATGGAAAATGTGGTGAGTCCAGGAGGAAAGAGCAGGCATTAACCAGAGTGCCAGCAAAGATGACTTGTACAACCAGTAGCTCTATTATGGGGATCTCTTGACTTCTTCTCTAAAGGGCATACAGTTTGGGTTTAGTTTGTTGTTGGGTTTTGGGTCTGGTTTTTTTTGAAGATAATATCTGGATTCTTTCCATAGCCACGTTCAGCAGAGCGCTTTCACAATGAAATGGCTCCTCACACAAATGCTGACCACAAGAAAACTCCCTGGAAAACGGGTTCTGCTTTGATGGTTTGGCCAAATACTAGGAGGCAGGTTTGGGTGTTGGAAGCCCTTCTCCCAAAGAGCTGCTGCTGCTGCTCCCAGCTCTGCCACTGACCTGTGATGGGACTATGTCACCTTTCACCTCCCTGCCTCAGTTTCCCTCTCTGATAAATCAAGAGAAATGGTATTTTGCTTTCTAAGTTCACTGGGATATCTGGACGAAAATCACAGAACAGAGACAAAGCATTTTGTATGGATATATAATATACAATCAGCAGGTTCTCCCTGGTGTTTCTAGGGATGCTGGGATAATAAAACTCCTTTGACTACCTCTGATTTCTGAATTTCAAATATGGCAAACAGGGCTGGAATTTCATGTATTTTCTTTACCATTCCCATATCATTTTCTTTACAGACTCTCATGTTTGAGTTGCTTCACTGGGAAGAGAAGCTCTTTTGAGGGTAAAATATAAAATAGCTGCAGGTACCTCTTGTCGGTGCTGTAGAAATGGAGAAAATGTGAAGTTACCGTGTGACATTAGCACAGGATTAATAATTCTGAAACACATTTTCAAGAAAACCAAAACAACAAGAACACCGAAAAACAGAGACACGCAGCCTCTCTTGGACCCCGTGGGGAAGGGATTTCTGCTTTATCTTAGGGCAGTTGTCTGGCTACAGGGAAATTACTACAAGCAGAGCTGGAACTTTGTTAAAAGTCACCTTGCTTTCATGGGAGCTGAGCACCTGCTGGCCCTGATGCTTGCTTTAAAAATAATAATAATAATACTATTGAGGGAGTCAAAAGCCTCATAGTAGGTTCTTAAATGATAAAATATGGTTTCCACTAAGTTCAATGCAGTGATAAGAATGGAGAGGTTGCATCCAGAAGGTGACATTGGCATCAGCTGGAGGAAAAGAGAACAGTGCCACCACAGCGATGTGCAGCCACAGCGGCGTGTGCACAGGCGTGCAGCAGATAGGATGGAAACCGGCTAAATTAAGAATCCGCTTAAATTCTCCCGTTTCTGCTTGCCTCAGATTTCCTATGGCTGAGTGTGGGTGGTTACCCATCAACAACGTTACTTCAAACCCACTGAGTTACTCTTCAGACACATTCAAGGACACTTATCTCTGTGCCTGACTTAGCTTGGAGACCTCAGTGGGATTTAGGCAGACAAACATGGCCCATCATGCCCACTCCAGCAAGCGATGAATATTCTCAGGTCCTAAATTAGGAGCTCCTAATTTAAGCTTTAAGAAAAGCAAGTATCCCCACACCTGGCAAGCGCAAGCCTTATGTAATACGGATCTGAGCACACATTCCCACCTACAGAAAGGAATGCAGGTTTGCAAAGGGATCTGGTAAGAAATGCGCGGCTGCAAAAATTCAGATTTCCCTGGTGATCCTGAAATACTTTTCTAGACTTATTCTCTGCGCGTCCATCAGCACGATATTACATTTCATCAAAACGCAATAAAAGTTATGGAAAAACAGGCCTCAAAGATACAGATTTCCTTCCAGATACTCACTTGCTTGTGAGATGAATCTTGGGAGTAATCCCAAACTCTCCAAAGAGAGTAACAAAGACGTTTGCATCGGTTCCTGCTCCCCGGACATCTCCTGTCACCGTGATCACCTCGTAAACTGTGGAAGGAGAAAAGAAAAGTCAGGACAACAGGAGAAATCCCTCACCCTATACATTATGGATCCAAGTCAGCCCCAAACCGGAGTTGAAACGCAGTCCCCAGAGGCGGTTCTCTGCACCCACCACCGAAGCAAGCCCATCTCTCAGACAGGGCATAGTCACTGCTAAGGATCAACCCAGCTGGCGAAAGTCATCACATCAACCTAAAGGTGCTGGAGACACTTTACATGGGCAGGGAGGGGTTGAGTTGGGATAGATTTTGCTGAAAACGAAACACTTTTCTGTGAACACACCGCTTCCCCTACCATGATGCATGGGCACGTATTACGTATAACAGATGAATTTATGTGGAGTGTTAGAGGAAAGCTGTTCAGCTATTTTTCATTTATGCACATGTCAACACAATGCACGCTTTCCTGTTTGCTCTGATAACATATTTGTATGAAGCTGAGAAATCGCTATAGCCAGAAAGTTTGCATTTCAGTTGTTCTGGAGAATTTACCAAAGACCAAATGGTAAATCATGATGAGAAAAAGGTAGGAAAACACTTAAATAAGAGTCCCAAAGCTCTATAAATTTATCTTCCCAAGTACTAGATTCAGTAGCAACTTTACTACCACACATACATACATATATATATATATACACACCTATCTTTCTGGGAGACACACAAGTTAAAAATAGCTTTTTACTCAAGTGGAGAAAGACATGACAAGATCCAATGGCCAGAAGGTAGAGATGGATAGGTTCAAATTCCAGTCAGACACAAATTTCTTAAGCAGGATGATGAGTGAAGTTAGAACAGGGCTTAAGGCTTGAAAGGAGGTTACCGTCCTGAAGGACATGCCTTGGTAGGCTCAGTACAAAAGGAACTGGAAGAAATGATAAAACTTTGCCTCTGGCCACACCAAGCGCCCTTACGGCCCCTTATGGCTTTGGACCACATGATGTTCATTAGCTAATAATGATGTTTCAGGCTCAGACCTATAAGCTGGAGGAAAAACTAAACTTTCATCATTTCATCTTGCACAGCCTGACTGTTAAGTATGTGATTTCTCAGAACTAACACTGTAAAAATGCCCTTCTTCATGGGGGCAGCAGAACTGATGTATTTTGTTAGCCCCCATCTTTTCCTTCACTACATCACATATATATTCAAAAGAGAAAAAAAATATATTGGCACCACTCTGAGCATCAAATGTTTTTCCCCCACTAACATGAAAAGCATCACGGAGAAGAAATTAAATCATCATTTTAACTGAAAAGCAGAGAGGCAGAGCGCTAGAGCAAAACCCAGGCCACTCCTGTAAAACTGGTTAGAAACTACTCCTTGTTTCCAGCAGCTCTATTGCACAGAGACAGAGTAAAAATACCATAATATTTTCCTAACCTCATCTTTCAACGAATGTAAATAGGACAGAAAGGGGTCATTACTAATATATACAGTAAGTTATGAGCTGTGCTGGGATAAATTTTAAGAATCCCTTGGCTTGGTGTATTTCATTTACGGGCTGAAAGGAAGAGGAGGTTTCATTGCAAAAAAAAAAAAAAAAAAAAAAAAAAAAAAAAAAAGAAGATCTGAAATCCACAGCTTGCACATGAGTAATATGTACGAACGAACAGTGTTTGCATTTCACCTTCCTCCTGTTAGCGTCTACACATGCCAACGGGAGATATTTGGCATCGCGCGGCGAGACAGACGACATCCTCACATTAGCCATTAACAGGAGGAAGGCTCGTAATCCGCCCTGCCCCAGTGATTCACCACCCATTGCTTTGAAAACAGCAGGCTTACATCATGAAGTTATAATATTGCTGCACTTCTTTATAGCAACCTTCTAAGTCTGGCCATCTCAAAGCATACTGCAGCTTACCTGCGCCGTGGAAGTACTTATCACCGTCAGAGCACCCTATAGGCATTGCCAAAGCGGCAGTTACAGCTGAGCATCCTTCTGCAACTCTTATTAGGGGGAAAAGGGCTTTAATGCACTGTCCCCCCTCTCCCCACAGAGGCTCAGATTTGGCCCCATCCCTGTTTTCAGGGGGTGAGGTCAAGTTGTGCCCAGCTTTGTGCCAGCGGGCACATGGCTGAAGGCATTTTTCCTGTGAAAAGGGAAGGGAAGTCAGCACACCGCTCCGTAAGTTCTCAGAGACCTTTCAGAAGTTCAGGTAGGTTTTCTAGTGAGGTTTTTTTATTATTGCTGGAGAAATGGTAGGAGTTAGATGTGGCAGGCAGCCTGTCACATTATGTCTGCCCACGTTACAGCAAGTGAAATCCATTCCTGAGCCGCTCTGCTGCACCTCTGTGGGCACTGATGTCACCTCGTCTATACATCTAACCTTCATGTCCTCACAGAAGATGTAGGCCAGAACAATCTACTTCCACTTTTCAACTCCTAACAAATGAGATGATGGAATATGAGGAAATTGTCTAATACAACACCCTCAACAAGCCACAGTATTGCCCCCTTAAAAATCAAACCCCTTCTCTAATTCCCACAATGGGACTCTCATGGTTGCAAGAAAACGCAAGCCGTGAGTACGTATAGATGTGGACTTTAGGTTCACAACCCCAAATTCAGCCCCCACATGCCATAGCAGGCAGCACATGGAGGAGGAGTTTCTACTGGGACAGATGTGCCGAGCACTGCCCAGGTAGCATGCATCATTACTGAGCATACGCTGTGGTTAGCACCATTTTAATTAACTCTGCACAGAGGGACAAAAGGAGGGTCTAGGTTGGTGACAGCAGCATGTCACCACATTTGATGAGTGCCACAGTGCACCCCTGGAAGGGGAGAGTCCTGCCACCCCTTCTCCAGCACTACAGCTGTGCGGCCAGCTGTGCAAGTAAATGATGCCACATCTTTCCAGTGATGTCACGGACACAGGGCTCATGACTTCCTTTGCAGGAAGAAAAACAAAGTTAAATACTAATAGTGACACTAGCTCTTTCTGGAAAAGGCACCTGGAGAAAAACACAGCTTATTTATCCTCTTCCTTCGGAGACATGAAAGTTCAGCTGTCTGGATCCAGGATTGTTTCCTTTCTTTGCATTTATTTTTGATCAACAACTGACAGCTGATGGGTGTCATTGTTGCTGGGAGATTCTCTGCAGCTTGAGGACCCCAAGCATTTTGTACCCCAAGCCCCTTGTCTGGGGTGTGATTTAAGCATTTATGATTTAAGACACAAGAACTGTAGGACAGTGACATTTCTTAACTACTCCAGGGTTTGCTCCTGAATAATTGGATATGCTGTCTTGTAGAGAACAGGTCCACCCTTAGCAAATGCTAAGCACAAACTTCTTGTACTTTGTGATTTGGGACAATAAAGATGAATTAACTGAAAAGCTTGAAATTGGATTTCTGTGGAGGTCACATTTCTAACTAACAGTGGAACCTGGATTCAGATCCCAGATCAATTTGCAAGTAGAAAAAGATCAATTTTGTTATTTCAGTGCTTCAGCTGTGAAGGGGAAAATTAAGAAAATACAGAAGTTAAATATCTCAAGTACCAATATGTTCCATCATGCAAGCTAGGTCTTCCCTTCCCACCAAATTCCTTCCTTTCCTTTTGGTTGGACTCATAGTATTTCCAAATTTCTTCTCATTTTGAGTCCCTGGTTTTCAAACCCCTCTCTCCATCACTCAAGAGATCTGAATTGCCTACCGAGGATCCGCCTCCATCACCGCTGTTAATATTCTCAGATCATGGGTGTTAATGTTTACCAAAGATTTGCCTCTGTGGTGTGAAGATGCCAGCCCTTAAAACCCCTCCACTGACGGAAAACATTTACCCAAATTCTCCAGAATTTCCCAAATCATTTTAAGAGGTGCTCTGTGTAAATAAGGTTGGGCATCTTTTTATTCACTTTTCTTATCCTCCACCTGCATCAGTTTCACATGGAATAGATGCCTATTACCGGGAAAAGTTAAAAGAAAAACAATCCATCAATTTTATTTCACCAAATGGAAGGGTAAAAAACACTACCAACCAACCCACAACAAAACTGCAATATTTTTTTTGCGAAGTAATGAAACACAAAGGTTGCTGTTTTCCCATCCCTTGACATTCATGCACGTAGTCAGTTTAAGATTTCTTTTGGGGCTGTTGCTTCGTCTGACAGCTAAAGATAAATTATGGCCAAGTTTTTCAGGATAGTATGAGGTTTTGGTATATCACTTCAGGTTTGGCCGTATCATACTATTGAGTCTCCTCCTCAACAGAAGCAGTCACTGAATGCAAATATTGAGAGCATCCACAGGGATTTTATGGTTACCCTTGGCGTTTCCAAGTGCATTTACAAAGCATCCCTCCCTCCTTTAATAATTTATGGGATGTCAGTATGCAGTGTCTCTGCTTTTAGCTGTCTGACATCTTTGAGAGTTATAGTGGGGAACCTTTAAGCTCCTCGAAGAGATGTGCTCTCAAAGTGGAATGGGGGGGGGGGGGGGGGGGGGGGGGGGGAGGGGCTCATTCAACCCCACTGACATCTCCACAGCCAGCTGAGAGACCAGTCCTAAGCCGACACTGCAATGTCTTACCAGCTGCATACCTCAAGAGTTTCTGATCTTCCTGTTTCAGTCAGCACAATTTGAAACATGAACTTTCTTCAGAGTTTTGCAACAACTTTTGGCTTCCATCATATGAAAAACAACTCATTTCTATGTATTCCTCTGGCCTTATACATTGAGATGTGCTTTAGCAGAGGTCTCTTACCTTCCTCATGGATGGCTAGCTTTGCACCCACCATATTCCTAGTTCTTTCTTGATCAAACATAACCAACAATGACATTCCCCTGTCCCTGTGTCACATACTGGCATCGGTCATCCGCCTCCCTTCAAACTTCACCCAAGCTGGTGTTTGGTCAGGTCATTAAGTCTGTAAGATGTTCCTGCCCACCCGTGCTACTCCTCAATGCTTCTCTTGCCAGGGTTGGCCGAGTTCATCACGCACCATGGGTAGAAGAGCCCCAAAGAAAGGTTACAAAAGCAAAAGGGAGAGTACTGGATCCCAGTTTGAACACCACCCTGCTACATGGGCCACTGCTCACAGGAAGACACCTACATTTAGGTGCTTTTAGTTGGCAAACCATCTCACACCCGAGGTCAAGGTAAGTCTATTCCAAGTGCCCAGAACATGGCCAAGTTACGGGGATCTACAGCGTTAGTATGGGAACGCGTGACTTCCAGGCTGGTTTCCAAACCTTGCTTTTTTCCCCCTTGGGCTAGGCAGGCAATACAAAGCTTGTAATACAGCCACTGATACAGACTCTTCTGTTCCAAATATTATCTCAATCAAGTGGAATTTGATTCACTTATGTCATCCGGTAGATATTGAATCCCCAGCTGACTCCACTGTTCAGCTATCCGGCACAAAGACTTTGGAAACCGGTGGAAGTTTCAGCAAGCTAAACAGAACTGATTTTGCTACAGACGGCAAACATATTATCGCTTTGCAGGGGCATGTACAAGGTCAGTAAAGGAAACAATAGATGCCAGATTCTTTGCTGAAAATAAGCGTTCAAAAATGGTCATTTCAAGCACAAGGTAGAGATAGCATAAAATGAGGATCAAGCTACGTTGCAACATCACAGGAAGAACTTACAGCCATCTCCCTGTCTTGCAGAAAGAGCTGATAGTATAAACCCGTCCATTTGATGGCCGGGGTAGAGAAATACTCACTTCAAAATGGTTGCTGAGATTATTGTAAAGCTGTAAAGACTGAGAAGCGGAGACAGAGATCCTCTAGCTAACAGCATGCAAAATTCCCTTAGCTCCACAAGGAAGGAGTATCTTCAGGGCAGAAGAGTGCTTTGGCTGACAAGTTCAGGTTTTTCTGACTCCAACAACATGGGACTGCTTAGTGCTAATTACGGCATTGACTGCAGATCCCTGCAGGTCACGTTCTCATACGGTGAATACGGGGAACTGGGATGGAGCTCATGACGATGTCTAACTGTTGTCTAGCAAGAGTGGCCCTTGGTAGAAAAAAAATAAGGGTTATACCACAAGAATGGTTAAAGAGGTGGGATAAGACAGCAAAGCTAGTGAGGACTCATCAAAGAGTTTGGGTAAGGAAGAGGGAAAGCAGAAATAAGAGCTGAGCCGTGCTGTGAGCATGGGCAGGGAAACAGAGGGGCTGAAAGCTCCAGGGTGGCTGCAGACGTGGAACATCCGAGCATGGACAGAAGCACCCACATCCTGGAGGCAGCCTGCCACCCTCCAGCATCTCCGCCTTTTACCCCACTCTAAGCTGATCTACCACATACCACCATACACCACACCAATGGCAAACCTCACCTCCCTCATCCCTGCCTGCTCTCTCAAAATCTGCAAACCCATGCCCCCCGGCCGCACGCACAAGGTGAGCAAGAACTAAACCCTCTTCCACCAAAGCAGTGCAAACAGCCAGCAAGATGCCGTCCTCGCCTCCCAAACCAACACACACTGCTCTGAAGCCATGGCTGTCAGAGCCACCTTCAGATGCATCTGTTTAGCGGGATGCAAGTAGCTCATCAGCAGTAACGGTTGTTTGCACTTCACCATATTTCCAGTTGGGAATTCACTGATTATTCTCAATATTCACTTAATGTTGATTCATGCAAAGCACAGATCACTCTGGCTCCTACTGAAGCACTTCAGCATATGTTTGTCTTGGAGCACCTGAAGAGTACCTTGACATTTATGCAAAATACTTGGAAGGTTTTAAGGGTCTGTGCTGACTGTTACAGGTTATATTTGCCAAAACGATGCTCTGTGCACACGCACACAAAGGTTAAATATTTATTATAGTCACAGTTTTATCGGGACCATCCTTTACCTACTGGGAAGATGGGCCTTTGAAATCACCATTTGTTTGTTTTTATCAAGCCACGATTTGGGCAATAATCTCCTGTCATGCACAAAATGAGTCAAATTCTTCTCTCATTCATTCTGGGGCAAATCCTGACTAACTCCGTTGACTTGAGCACAATGACTTTGGATTCGTATTGGCAAAACTGTGAACGGATTTGGGCCTCACACGCTATGAGAGATTGCTTGCTCTTTATATGCTTTAGCAAAAGCAGCTTTCGAGTCCAGCATGGATGCCAAATTAATTATTCAAAGCAAAAGAGAAGGATTTTTCCATGAATATTTGGACCGGTTGCACACTGTTATCCATTTTGCTAGTCATAGATTATACAAAGAATTGCAGAAATAATAGACTCTTGCATTTTGAGACACTTCACAGACATGAATTAGAGAAGTTTCCTGCAAGTCCACCACTGTTACACACAAACAGCATTTTATCTTGAGCTCTGAAACATCATTTGTCTCTTAAAATATAAATCTAAAGCATACTGTCCCGCCTGTTCCCACAGGCAAAGTAGTTGCAGTATGGAGTTTGTTTTACTTCATCAGCTATTGCAAAATCAACATTTCATTGCCATGCACTGTAGGAAGCCAAACTCTATTCATCTGGTGCTCCAGATATCACTTAAAAGAGCTTTAGCCTTAGCACCACCAGAAAAAAAATAAAAATATCTTAGTTCTTTGCTGGAACAGCAAAGTAGAATTAGCTTAGCAATCCACATCTTTGTTATTCGAGTTTAAATTGCAGCTGGAGGAAAACGCTGTGCCTCAGGGGAGAGAAACATTTGCAATAAAAACCTGTTCCATTTCTTTCATTATCTTTCGGAAACAAGGAGGGCCTGCCAGAACACGGGTGTCTGAATCACAACTGTGGGCAAGAACATTAGACATCGCTGTCCAACGTGAAGGGTATAACACAGCCTGGGTAAAATAGGATATTGATTTTACCCGCGGCACTGAGCAAAGTCGGTGGCAGAGCAATGTGTCTGCAGAAGGCAACTGGAAGTAATTCCCTGCTAGCATGTCACCGGATTCAAACAAGAGCCCCACTTGCTTCTAGCTTTCCGGGCAGCAGGATAACCAAGACCAAGGAGAGATGCTGCCCTTGCTGCCAGCCCTGACCCCGGTACCCAAGCAGAAAGAAGAGCGATTTCACCAAAAATCACTTTTTTTGCTGACCTCCTAGCATCCTTGGAATGGAGGCACTGCGCATGTTGGATGCTGGACGTTCTCTGACATGAACAAGGGAAGACATTCCTCACAGTTTGTTTCTGGGGAACGGCGGAGTTGTTTTTGCAGGGGAAAACACTCCAAAAACAACGTCTCAAAACCTCTTGGCCTGAGGCAATGAATCCAGCAGAACTGTGTTCAGGAGTCAACAGCTGGCCGAGCCACCAAGTCAACAGCTGGCCGAGCCACAGGCAGGCAAGGACCACGAGCAGGGACGGTCACCCCACGGCAGGCACAGCCCCCACACGCCGGGGGGTGACACTGCTCCCCAGCAGCTCTCGGCTGAGGAACCGTTTGTTCCCCAGAGCCGATTCCCAGCTGCGTTTCAGGTTGACGCTTGGCCAGGGCAGGGACTGATGCCTGGCAGAAGCTTGTTATAAATATAAATAGCATATTACCTGTATTTACACACTTGGTTAGGTGTCATTATGAATTAATCATAACACCCCAAGTTAATCATTCATGACGGACAGTTACTGCTATCCAAATTGCACCTTAAAAAAGATTTTAAAAAAAAATTGATATAACTTATGACCTTCCCACCTCCTCCTTCATTACAAATATCTCCTGATTAACACTTACAGCTCACAGAGCAAGGCTGATAAATATATTACACTAGAGATGTCTATAAATTGGAGGACACCAAACTGATGTGGAAAAATATAGCAGATCTTAACATCGGGGGGGTGAAGTGCTGAAAACACCAAGAGCTTCCAACAGCCCGATCCAATTACAGCAACAACAAACTACTATATTTTGATATGTGTCCAGTGAGTCTTGTAGCGCATGTAAATCCAACAAAAGCCACAATTATTATTTTCAGTCTGGTTTTAAGTGTTGCCACTCAGGTGTTCATAACATTGTGTAGCACAGCAATGTCCAGCAAGGAAGAAAAACCCCTCTGACCATGCACGGGAAATACCTGTACCCACAAGGCACTGACGATAAACACTTAGAGCAGCGATAGTCAGCCGAGAGAAGGTTTTAACCAGGATAAAAGTATGTTGTGAATCTGGAAGTTACAACCTGGTTGCATCCTTAACAGCTGACGCAGAAACCCTCAATAAATCACAGCATCCCAGCAGCCACCAGAGGCTCTTGACTGACACCAGCCCACCACAAGCCTCCGCTTTCCTGGGGATCAGGTGGAGCAACCACTTCAACTGAGGCTGTGGGGATTGACCTAAACTGGAATAAAATATAAAAAAAAAAACAACCTGTTTTGCCCTCTTTGTGCTTAGTCCCTTATAGCTCAGTATGATTTTCTGTCCAGCCTGTCTGTCCAGATAGAGGCAGTTCTGCTGTTTCGATGCCACAGTATTCAGATATCAGTCCAAATACACAGAGACAGGATAATAAACAGCTTCAGGGAGAGCCTGGAAGATGCGTATTTAACTAAATGTAAATGGGAACAAAATTCATGATCCTTAAAATATCAATGCAGTCTTGAAACTGGGAATTTGATGCACCGGTGGAGGAAACTGCTGTACCTGTCAGCAAAAGCAGCTCCTCCGTTTGCTTTCTGCACAAACAGAATGAAAAACTACCCAGGCAAATATTGGATTTTCCGAAAACACAGGAATCTCTGTTAGTTTCTTAAGGGTTAAAAAGAAAGAGTAAAAATCCCCACATCTTGTTGAATTATTCCAGTATCATCAAGTTCTAGTCCTGCATCCTCTAAAGGCCACACCTGGGATGCTTTGGATCATTGGATGCAGCCTGAAGGAACACGTGGGCTGGGGAGGAAAGACATCTAGAATTGAATCTATTGATCTGCATTTAACACCTGCTTCTCAGTGAAATCTTGTTCAGTTTCTCTTCAGGAACTTTCAGCTATTAGAAGATATTAAAAATAATGCATTTATTAGAAAATAAAAATAAAATAAAAATATTTTAAAAGCCCCAAACCAAACGTTCCATCTAAAAAGTAGCCACAGGGAACTAAGGACATAAAACTGAACTTGTCATTCCATTCAGATTATTTTGGGTGCGAGGAGAGCAGCAGCGCTGCGAAACCGCTGCCCCCAGGGCCGTGGGATTTACAGGCGCCAGCCCCACACCAGCTGTGCCCCGTGTTCGCCAGCCTGGCACCCACAGCTCTGCCGCGGTGGTGGTTTTGGTGCTGCCAGCTGGGCTGAGCCACCCCAAATGGCTCCTCTGTGCCTAACAGAGATGGCTCCTGCATATGCTTGGGGCTGCCGGGTGGTGCACAGGGAGAGGTGGGGGGTACGCAAGTGGTTGGTCCCCCCCCAGCCCTTCCTGTGCCTGCGCTTGCTGAGCACAGACCTGCAAACAACGGGACGTCTGCAAGGACATAGACCTTCAGGTGCCAAGTGCTTGCTCTGAAAGGTTTATTTGCACTCATCTGCTTTCCTCGTTTGCGCTTTACAATACCGATTTTCCTTACCAGTGACGAGTGGCAGCCCTGCTGCAGGTTGATGGGCGATCACAGAGGGTGAAGAGCTTCTCTGATTCCTTTCAAAGCCCCATCCACAGCATTTTCATCACTCATTTCCAATTCATGAGACCCTGTTTCAGCATGACACCTCCAGGCAAATTTAACTCACCAGTGGAACCACACAGGTGTGTAGTGTGGGTGGGGTGTCTAACAGCCAGACACAAAGATTTTTTTGGTGTCTACATAAAAATATTAGCAAGCGCTCCTTCCACTTAACATTTTAATCTCACAGCTGCTTTAGTATTGGCTTATACTCTCACACAAACTGATAGTTCTTGGGTATGCTCTTCTAAAAGTCATCTAAACTTTTCAAAGTTTGTACTTCACCTGTTCATTGCTAACTATGGAAAATGCTGGGATGCAAGTAGGTGAGATCCATCACACCTCCAAGGCAGGCACGGTACCACCTTCTCTTGGTAACACATTTTGCCTGTCTCAACAGATCACAAGACATAAAACCACTGCTGGTACAAAACTCTTCTCTAAATGTTTTATGCTTAAAACCCAAGCTCATTTTAGTGATGAGGACAAAAAAATTTAAAAAAAAAAACCCAAAAAACCTATCTTCCAAAGAGGAGTCCTTGTTCATTCTGATTTGAAATATTAATCAAAGCTTCAATTTGAGAAGATCAGTGGGTGCAGGGTGTAGATGAGATGATTTTGCAACTGATGATCATCTATCATAGAAGTAGGTGATACATCTCTCCAGTTCTGTATATAGCACAGGGAGAGAGCTGGCGACCACACAGCACTTGCTCTCCTCCTCCATTCCACTGCTAAACTACGTTAAACAGAACTTAGCAGTAAACCCAGCACGTCCTGGATGCTTTTTCTGTGTAACCCTTTGTCGCAGTCCTTAAAGGAACATGATGGGATAAATGGGACACAACAAAATGGATGGCACACATCAAAAGAAATTATGAGCTTTTGTATCTGTTTATGAAGCAACATTTCCCCCCACCCATCACCACTGGAGACAACATGTTAACAAAACCATGCATTTCCTGAGCGGCTTTCTTTATTTTTTACTTATTGGCACTGCCAAGACCACTAAAGTCCAGCTTCTCCCGCCGTGCAATGCAGACAAACCAGCGGTGTGGCATACAAAGTGCTCAGCATCTGTCCCTGGAGGAGATGACTGCAGCCCCAAAGCACTCATCTCCTGGGAGCTAATCCAAGCTCTGCTCCCTCGCGTGGGAGTGCACATTTCCCCATGGACCTCTGTGGCATCTTTCTCATCATGAGTCACCTAAGCCTTCCTAGCCACCTACTGTCACACCAACCTGCCCTTTACAGGATTGCATGTATGGAAGTGCCTTGTCCTTCATCCTCTGTGAAACAGCCCTGGGAACCTTGGCCTTGGAGATGGTGACCAAGCGAGCATAATGCAGCAGGTCTGGATACATAGAATCATTTAGGTAGAAAAAGTTCTTTCCATGCTACAGCAAAACTTGCAAGAAACAAGGAGAACCCACTAGAAGATTTGTTTCCCTTTAAAGGAAAGATACCCACTTCGTATCCAGATCTGAAACTTGCCAGGAAAAACACAAGGGGGGGGAAAAGAAAAAAAATATTTTATCATCAATAGGATGCCAAAAAATTGTTTTCCTCTGAAATGAGATACAGCTCTTGGTGAGCTACAGCTATATGGAGGGATGCCTCAAGGTCTCCTGAGTCAGCAGCACCTTGCTGTGACACAGTACAGCCGGGAGCTTTTCAGTGTCTCGGGGCTGAGGTCACCAAGCCAGCAGCTACCGGCTCAGCCAGAGGGAAGACTCTGTTAATGGCGTAAAAACCAGTTTGGAGGAAAAAACATTTTCTTTCCTCCTACCAGCCCAGAAGGGGTTGGCAGAAGTGATCCACAAAACAGATAGTGGCACTTGGTCCCTTCGTTCATAGTCCTCTGACCCCAAACCTGAGCGGCAGGACAAGTCACTGTGCCAGTCTCCCTCTTCCTTACTGCAGACAAAATCTGAGGTAACAAGAGCAAGGTAGGGTGAAAGAAAGAGATGGAGCTCCTGCAAAGGGTTGGTCTCAGACACCCACTCTGAACCTCAGGTAGCTGGTACCTATAGAAGATTTAATAGCGGTTTAGGCAGCCAGGGCGCTATATGAACAGTCTCTGGATACCTACTGCCCTTTAAATCCCCCAGTCCCACCAGTGACATTTACACGATGCGTTTACACGATGCAGCGTGCCCTTTTGCACTATTATTGGCAGTTCAAGATCAATAGACTCGTAGACTGGTTTGGGTGGGAAGGGATCATCAAAGATCACCTAGTCCACCCCCCTGCCACGGGCAGGGACATCTCTTACTAGACCAGGTTGCTCAAACCCCATCCTTGAACATTTCCAGGGACAAAACATCTACAAATCCTCTGGGCAACCTGTTACAGTGCCTCACCACTCTCACAGTGAAGAATTTTTTCCTTATGACCGATCTAAACCAACTGCCTTTCAGTTAAAACCATTGATGTTTATGTCTCTACAGGCCTCGATAAAAAGCCTTTCTCCATATTTCTTGTAAGTCCCCTTTGAGTACCGAAAGGTTGCGATCAGGTGTCCCCACAGCCTTCCATACTGTACTGCAGAAGTAACTTTGCAAGCACTTATTAATAAATAACTAATCTCATTAACACCAGGATCACAGGAATGGTCAACAGCCGCAATTTAGTTAAAAACACCTGCTATCTCTACTATAATTTTCTCAGATGCACTATCACCTAGTCACTCGATATCTATCGTTTTCCTGTCCCCAGGAGCTGGATTTGTCTTGTTCCTCAGTCATCGCTCTAACACGATGGGGGGATCCCTTCTCCTGCTGGCTAATGCAAGAAGATAAAGAGGACATCAGGCGACACAGGCACCATCGACTCCCTGCTTAGAAAACATCTACAACAGCTCTCTTTTCTTTTCACCACAAAAGGAATCACAACTTGTGGACCGAAATATATCCCTACTGAATATTCACCGGTACCAAAGGCAGCTGACGTCCCCAAATTTCCAGGAGGGGTTTTGCAGAGGTTACACGTTTCTCAAGAGCCTCACCAGCAACCGTCCCTTCACTCAACGGTCCTCTGGAAGAAAAGCAGCAGCGGCCTCTGACTAAGTCACACAAAGAGTCTGATTTTTGGTATGAAATTAGGAAGAGTAGCAGCACGGTATGTGCAGAGGGGGTAGCTGGAACTCAAGCAAGAGGATAGAGCAGTTAGAGTTTGCTCCTGACCTTTTGCTTCTTGTTGCCAAATAGCCCAGTAGCAGGTTTCCACTGGTAGAAAACCTTAGTGGCTCATTGATTGCATATGTCCTACCCAACAGCCTTGTCCTCCCCTTCCTCCCTCACATACACGTGCACTCACTTCCATAAAGACCTGGAAACGGGGAGTGCAAAATCCAGAACCAGCTCAAGGCGGGGAGTCCATGATCCAAGGGAGCAACCAATGGTTCACCCTTGGGACTTTTGGCCACACAACAAATTCCTTGGAGACCCTGGGGTTGTCACAATAACAAGTGTTGCAGGTTTTGGACCAAATTTTTACATTTCTGACAAGGACTATGAGATTCGAGTCCCTGCTTAATTTGTTTCCCAGAGTTTCAACCACAAGCTATTACCTTCCCTGCAGAAATCGTTGACAAACTAAGCAGAAGATCATGGAGAGGTTATTAGAAACATTTGCTGAAACTTCTCTCTTTGAAAAGTGCAAGTTATTAATCCTCTACTGTAAGAAAATCGTAATATGAGGTGAGACAGCCTCTGTCCCCCTAAAGAGCTGTCATGAAGTAGGTTATGTGCATGACCTAAATGCAGTGTCTATGGGATGGCACCACTTCTCTGCTTCAGAGGAATTGAATCTTTTTTTCTTTCCCCAGTGCAGCCATACGGCACCATTACAAAAGTCATCAATTACAGTTAACCTATAGCCACACCACAAGCATGAGATGCTTTACAAGATTCCTAAGGCACATTCAGTTCCCCAAATTGCCACATCAAAGATGTCTTATGACTATAATTGACGGGGAAACCACAGCACTGACAGTTTGCCTCGCCCCAGTCATGCCAAGATCCAGTTGCACAGGTCAGCTGGTGTCACCCCTCAGCAGTCCGTTACCTCTTCACCGCCCACCCAAGGAGACAACCTGGGTGTGCTTGGGAGCATCTTCATACCTATTGAGGGATTTTTCTTTTAATCGCGGAGTACACCATGGGTCTTCGGTGTTCACCTCGCAGTTTCCTCACTTCTCTGTCCCAGTGCTACAGGTTTGCTGGGGAAGGAGGGGGTTACTAGCTGCCACCCAGCAGATAAAATGCCAAAGTAGTCTTTTCCCACAAGCTGTCTAGATGTTGCCAGGCTGATGGCTGTGATCCTTCTCCAGACCACAGTCTTCTAACGAAACTCAGCGTATCATCTAAAACCTTACGCCCCTGCGCAGCTCGCCATGCACTAAAGTTCCCTGTGCATATAAAACGAGCAGAGTATTTATTTTACCAACACAGCATTGAGGTTTCGAGACAACCAGCAGTATTTCCCCAGCCTATTTGGTTACTGACAACATCCAGAGTAACAGTGTGCTGGACCTCCTGCTTCTACATCAATCCGAAGTGGTCCACTGCCTGCTCGTCCGATTGCTGACGCTGCTGGCACGCTCCTGCTGCATATGCTTGAGCAGGATTATGCATCTTTGCTATGTATTCTGCTTACACAAGGGGACTCTGCTGATTGCAGCTTCTGAACAGCACCACAATGCAAATATTAATTAGGAGAATGTAATTACAGCAGTACCATGCACACGGCAAAGCAACTTCTTAAACTGAACAGCTAATACAGGCACAATCTGTCACTGCCACCTCACACAGTAAAAAAGCTTATTTAATTAGAAATATTCCCCACATAGGAATGACTAGTGCCTGCTCCCCCAGGAAAGGTCCCGAGACAGGCATCTGCATGGCCAGCGGTGGCACTGGCTGCCCAAGAGGGGAGGTGAGAAATGACGGAGCTGACCTTTTTTCTTGTTGTACTCATCTTCTGCCGCGTTGGAGGAATCTGAATGATAGTCCCGTAGCTCCTGTTCATACATCTCCAAAAAATTATCGTCTGCCTTTCCTTTCTTGGACTTGTCACCTTTCTTCTTCTTATCTTTGCTTTTTTTGCCTTTCTTCTTCTTTTTCTTCCTACGCTCGTAGTCATCCTCATCCTCACTGCTATGCTCTCTTCGCTTCGTTTTTTTCTTTTTCTTCACTTTTGGATAAATCTCCGAGTCCTCAGACTTTGATTTCTTCTTGCTTTTTTTCTCCTGGCTTCCATCTTCCCCACTTTCCTTAACTACCTCCTCTTCCTCCTCCTCTTCTACTTTTTTCTTTTTGTTCTTTTCACTCATGTCATTGTTTTTCACCCCTACTTTTTCTTTTTTAACGACACTCCGATTGCTTTAACCTCACTTCTGCCACCTACCCTGGCTCCTTTCCAATTGCCAAAGTCCTTCAGTCCTCCTCTCCCTGCCTAGGGCTGTGCTACCCTTGTTTCACGGTCGTCTTCTTCCTCCCCACCAGCTCAGCGTAGGTATGTCCTGGAGTCCCTTGTCATTCCCAACCCACGGGTGCCAACAGCTCACCTCCTCCTGACTCTTTCTGCCTTCCTTCACCTCCTTGACTGAGGCATCTGCCTCTCCCTGTTGACTCTCCTGGTCTTTGGGTTTTCTTCTTTTCGTTATTATTAATTATTAATCAGTCTGCGAGAAGAACTCTTTTTTTCAGAGCTGCCTCAGCCCCCGCTCAGGGTCAGTTGACAATCTGGGTCTACAGTATCAGGACGTGCCAATCAAGGCTGTAGCCCCCAGGAAAATCAGTCAGATGAGGAGGGCACATTGTCGAGTCACTTCTCGTCCTCCACATGCCAGCTCAGGATGGGGCAAAACAGAGGCATTTGTCCTTATAACATGCAGCAGCTTCAGAAACCTCATGAAAAATTACTTAGTGCTATCCAGTCATGTGGTTATGAGACAGATGGACAGGTGAAAAAGGAGACCCACCAAGCAACCATATCGCGTGGTCTGTATTTCCTCTTCATTATTCATGGTGACAGGATCACCTTACTGATAACCAAGGTCTCAACTTTACATGGATTTTTTTTATTTATTTTTTTTACCAGAAAAAACAAATACCTCCAGGATCTCTGGAGACCTTCGTAGCATCAGCAACACACTCCTGTGTCCAGCTCCTGTGTCTGCGTTACTCTGTGGTAGCTCCAACCAAAAGAAAAAAAAAAAAAAGTGATGTTCAACAAATAAATACAACAGTGAGAAGAAGACACTGAATGAGCTTTACACAAAGTGCCCTTATAACAGCCCATCTTGGGCAACCAAAGAGAAATAAACCTTTTAGATTAATAACTGAGCACAAGCACAAATATACCCCTCTGACAGGTCTCATGGGCAAATATTGAAGTGAGATAGGTGGAGGACAGAGAAAACAAATGATGTGACATCACGGCTGGAAGGACACTGCAGCATCAAACATGCCCAGCACCCTGCTTGAGGCCAGCGATGTCAGCAGGGGCTCACCTAACATCTAGTACACACAACAGGGGGTTCACTACCATGCCCAGAGGCAGGTATGCCAGCAGGAGGACGTAGGAAGGGAGTAAGGGTCCTTCATCCTCTCTCTTCCCACCTGAGTCACCATGGTCCAAGCCCCACGATGGTGTAAGTGCCCAGACCCAGCTGTTCAGCCTGGGCTGGCACCCAACCCTGCAGGGGCTCCAGGAGGTTCTCGTGGCAGGTAGGGAAGGACAAAACACCATGAGACCAGGTCAGTCTCAGCTGCAGTCAAGACCTGGTGATTTATAGTCCAACTGAGAATGGGAAGAGAAAAGAAGAAAAATAGCCTCTTTCTTCAGAGGTGCTCTTATGGGTTTTATCATAGAAAATGAAGTTCAATTAAAAACTGTGATACAGAAAACCATACCAAGTTTTTCTGGCATAACTCAAGTGTACATAAACCAAGCAGGGCAGCCAGCCTGGCAGTAAATCACACTAATGGAAGAAGCGAGAGCTGAATTTATGGCAGGGCTGTGGGATGATGATACAGAGCCTCTTGCTACCACCCACCCTGCCTGTGGGATAACTCAGCCCACAGCTTCCTCAAATGGCAAATTAAGTGCGATTTGCTCAATGGCATGCTGCCCAAGTTAATGATACCATAAGTATTGGTAAGTCAGAGGGTTTGGCCACGCTAAGTCTTTAACACACACAATTTGAAACTCTTCCTAGATAAATCTGGAATTTCCAGGAGCTAGCCTGGAAGCAGGGGGATAGCATTGGCAGTAGGTCATCAGGAACGCAAGGAACAGATATTTTGATGGCAGGTTACAAAGCCCGAGCAGGCTGGCAATGGCATTGCCCTGGGCAGGAGCGGATGGGGAGCATCAATCTCAGAGGATCCAGAGATGGTGGGATCTGTCCCACTCACCTGAGCATGTGTTTGGCACCAGTCTCCAACAATTTAATGTGAATAATCATTTTTAAAAAGCACTTTATTTTTTATGGTCTGTGTTGCCAAATGGAAATCTTTCTACTAAGCATCATAAAGAGAATTATTCAGGGACAGTTTCCAAGTAGGTTAAAGCACAGGTTCAGGATGGAAACAATAGTGGCTTTTCCAAGGTCCTAAAATCATAAAGAAAGAAAAAAAAATAATCACTATCCTCCCCTATAATACAGCTCTCACTTACCAAAATGTTGGGACATTCGCACCACAGGACCCTCACCATGCCTGAAATTCTGAGTTTACTTTCAGGTCTTTATTTTCTGGGAAGCTGCAGAAAGGCACATAGTGCAGCTCTGCACAGCACTTCCCAGAGTGGGCACAGGATGGTTGGCGCAGCTGGGCATGCTGCTCCAAAGGCACGGTCCAGGCACATGGATGCTGCCAGTCCCAAGGAGTTCAGGGATCCTGCAGAGATATTTGATGATGCAGCACATTTCTCCAGACAGATGCTTTGCAGCACAATATATTCATAACCATTACCTTTCGCCTCTCTGGGACAGCCAACCCACAGCAGAAATCGCAGGCACAAACATTTCAGCTTAAAGCTGGGAGGTGGATTTCAGTTTTGGCCACAGAAAAGCCAGCATTTTCAACCAGAAAAAAAATTTCCTACAGAACAAAAACATGTCTTTGGAAAAAGAAAAATCATGGGATGTCTCAGAAAAGCAAAGCTTATATCTTTGTTATGCTTTCACAAGCTAAACGCTTCATCACACCGAGTCTCTGGGTGCTGCTGCTCCAAACAGCTCCAGCTCTATGCAGCAAAGTGCTGACAGCACCAGCCTCTAAGACCGAAAGGCAACATTACCATTCCTCAGAACAAGCCATCCAGGTGCAGGATTGGTCCCTTCTAGCCTTAAAATAGTTTTCCTAATACCTGCTTACACCCAACCCCACAGAAAGTTACCTGCCTCTGACAGCAGAGCTGTTTGGGTAGAAGAAAAGCCTTTTCCCCTCTTCTTGCACTGGGAGATGCAGTTTTAGGATGCTCAGGATACCTCTATGAGCAGCCTCAGGCTGCCGCAGCCCCAGCAAGGGCTGAAGCCATGCTACATTTGCAGAAACACTGCAATTAAGGAGTCATGTGTCAGGAAGAATGATCTGAGGCACTAAAAGCACCAGTGGGACACCATGGCAGTTGCCCCAGTGAGAACCACCCCTCCAAGCCTTGTGCTCTACTTTCTCCTGGTGCAGAAGAGCAGGACCTCAGGTACAAGCCAGAAATAAATCACCCCTATCAAATAGGCTAAAATGATGGAGGAGAAAAGACATTTACCACGTCTCATTCAAACTTTGCTCCATACGCTTCTTTTGTCTGTTGTTTTAATTAAAAAGAAATGTGCCGAGAATGCTCCAGCTCGCTTTTGTTCTTTTCGTGAATAACAGCTGGGAGAAGAACAATGGGATTTATTGGTGCATAAAGAACTACCGGGAAAGCAACCAAGCAATTGGTGAGAACCATTAGTTAAAACTGTCAACAGTATTTATATAGGTTTATATTCTTACCCTGCATTTAGCAAGAGATTCCCTCAAATCCTCCCTCCCCAAAAGACTCAGGCCAGAACCCAGCAAAGTGCCGTGAGCCCAGGGCGACTTCTTGAATTATAACAGATATGAAGTACAAGAGGTCAGAAATTGGCTCTTCAAGGTTGTACGTCACCTGTAACCCTTTTTCCCCCCCTGGTTAAAGCTAAAACCTGTCCAGTGCTTAACCTGGAATTATCCCTTTATTAGGTAATGAGGTTATTATCATTAATAATTGTTAGGTAAATATTAGGCAAGGTACAAAAACACCTTTTCTTTAGTTCATTCTCTTCTATATAGTTCCTATTTTGCACCTATTACCATGAAATCCAGATGTCTGGTACCCAGACACGGTGCAACACAGCTGACATCCCAAAGGAACATTTGCTCCAGTCCCCTTCCCAAGGCAGATGCAGCGGAGCCTCTTGTTTCATGAGAGATTATTTTTCAATACATGCTGCTCTGCACTTACGGTTAGAGGAGTCTGTCAATCCCCATTGCACAGTCTGGGGGCAATTTAACGAAAAAGTTGGTGTCCGCACGCATGGTCTGTATTGAGATGCTTCTTTTGGTGACCGACGCTCCCCTTGAGGGTAATGGACCTGGCTGTGGAGGACATATGGAAGGCATAGGTCAGATACAGGCGACGCAGTTTTCCAGATGTTTGATGAACCAGATGGTTTAGCCTGCCTGCCCTACTGCTCTGGCTGGGGTATAACCCAGAGAAAAAAGGGTGTCCTTGAACTCTGGCGGATCACTGGGGCTAGCAGTGGTTTGGGGGGTTGAAGCATGCGATGCCCTGCTCGGGGCACCTGCCAGCCCCAGCAGTATGGCCCCGGCTTTACTACTGCAGGATTTCATCTTTTTCTGTGTGCATATACTTGGAAGCAGGGCAGGATCTACCCCCATTTCTGGATAGTTTCTTGAAAATACTCCTTGTAGCCCAGAACACCATATACTCACAATATATATACACACATAGTCCATCTCCTTCAGAAAATAAATGTATTTAATGCCGCAGAAATAAATACCAAAGGATTCGTTTAATGGAGCCATTTCATTTCTCTCCCTTGCACATGAGTAATGCACAGGATTACACCAGGCTGGGCAGAGGAGGTGCTGGGGGAGCTGCTGCCGGTGCTGCAGCACGAGTCATTACAGATTTAATCAGACCTCACGGTGCCTACCAAGATCTTTGCTTTTTCTTCCAATCCCAGTCAGCTACTAATTATTTTATTATTATTATTTTTTAATTCCAATAACAAAATCTGCGTCTGCATTGCAATTCCATCAGCCCGACAGCTCTAGAGGCAGTTGGGAGTACTGGGGTACAGAGTCCGATCCATCTCAAAAGACAAGCTGGAAAGGTTTTAATGGGCTTTACTGGGAGCTCGCTGCCTTCAAGCATATGGGCATAACGGCCTCTGCTGGTAAAATGGGGTGTAGCCAAGAGAAATATTTCCCTTGCAAAATTGCAGAGAGATGCTAAGTGCCCCACAGAGAGGAGCAGCAGCCCCTGGGAACTGCAGGCATCCATCAGCAGGGACAGGTTTATAAACCCTGAACCCTCCAAAGCCTTGAAACAGCAGCTCTCACAGCCACCCCAAAGCCAGGACTGGGGAAACTGCTTTACTCAAGGTCATGAGAAAAAGCCTTGAAATCAGGAACAAAGCGTGAGGCATCTTAACAGAATCTGCCTGAAAAAAAAAAAAGGATACATGCAAGCTCTCTCAAGAACAAGTGCTTGAAGTTGGGGTCTTACACCCTTGTCAAGCTAGGGATTGTTGTGACTCTTCCAGGGCGCAGAATGAAGTCTCTCCCATCGCCTGGACAAGCAGACATCAGAGCATGGACACCACCATCATCCCTGGCACCTCCTGGAGCTCACCTGCACCTCCCAGAGCGCAGCCAAGCAGGCGTCAAACATCACATATCCAGGTTCAGGAGCTGGAGGAGCTGCAGGAGCACAGAACTCAGTGTAAGTTCAACACCCAAGCGTTTCCCAGAGATTTTTACCCTGATGAGACTTCTGATTGAAATAAGGAGGTGCTGGAAGAGTGCAATGCCCTCACCTACTTTTCCCTGGGGCTTGTGGTACCTCTGATTTGAAGGCTCCTGCCAAACACGTAGGCTCTGCTGCAGACACCCATCACTGGCAAGTTTTGCATGCAGTAATGCATTAAGGCTTATTCACAGCCATAAGCCGTTTTAAAAGCCACAAGCCTGGGAAGAAACAGCACCTTAAGGCTGCTGGTATAAAACAAAACCCTTACAGGAACAAGTGTGTAGGTCTGGTGAAAGAGGTGCTCTTCTTTTTTATCAATTTAATTCACAAGGTTTGAGCACTTTAAGAGCTAATTAGCAACAACAAAAAATAAGCTGAACTGTGATTGTGTCCTTAGAAAGTCAAGCTGAGCCTACATGTACTCAGCAAATACAAGCAAAAAAAAAATACAAAACCTCTATTTGTGGCTTTTTGTATAAAAAGAGGGGTCTCACAGCTAAGACGACAAACTCTGTCACCAAAGGAGTTGTGCCACGTGGGGTTGGGAAGAATGTAATCCAGGTTCCAGGGAGTTTTGCAACATGAGAAAACGGGAAAGGAGCTTACTGCATTTTCACCTGCTTCTCCAACTGCCTTTCAGCAAAGCAATAAGAAAATAAAAGCCACAGAGATCAGGAGTTCCGAGTGTATATAGATACACTCCAGTGCAAAATGGACTGGATTATCAGCTAAACAACTTAAAGGACATTATTTCTATTTAAACCAGCTGCACAGCCAGCCCTAACTGAGGCATTAGCTGCAATTACTAGCATCACATGTGTTTTCCTATTGAAGAGGCTCTTTCTTTAAAGGCTAACAGTTCAAGTCCTGCTGAGTCCAAGAGAATGAAAGATTCAGTCCCAAGACTGCAATTCATCTATTCCTTTTGATCACAATATCCATTAGCCCAACCACCAAAATGGGAAGAGGGATTCAGAGCACAGGCCACTTCTGTATGGAGTACTGAGCATCCTCACAGATAGTGAGGCTCCTTCATCATCTTGTGCAGGAGTTATTTTAAGTTTCCCCCAGGGAGGGATCAACCTACCTCCATGCATCCTAAAACTTTCTGACATATCTGTTCTGCCAGAAGGCTATAAAATCCAGCGTTTCTTAAAAAGACTGACTCACATCAGGTTTAAGTATTTCAAAGGACGCTGTTCTTTCCTACCAACGAAGAACACCACAGATCACAACGAGAGGCAGCAGCAGAAGTGACTAAGCGGCCAGGATACGAGGAGAAAGGCAGCTATCTTCAGGCACTGCAGCAGGGGTAAAGAACCCAACGTTTTCAGTTTTGCAGGTTGTTGAGCACAGCAAGATTTAAAGCATGAATGGAAACACTGAAGTCAACGGGGTCAGTCGATGCTCAAAGCGCTACCTAAATCGGAGCAAATCTAAGCAATCCCAAGAGATTTGCTCCTACCCCGGTGACATGCAGCGTGTCACTGCTGCCTGCATTCAGGTGGCTGCTTCTCCCTGCAGAGCCCAGGCACAGCTCCGCTTGCTCTCACCCAGCTCCCAACCTCTGCAGCCCAGGAACCCAGCTGCAGCACCAGCTCCTACTCAGCTTCTCCCTTGCCAAGGCACCGGGAAGACCCAGAAGTGGCAATCTGAGCCCATATCAAGTCACTCCTTACCACCCTGTTGAGCCTACTCGCTGCGGTGGAGACCAGGCACCATTCCAGCCCAACATCCCCAGCACCCCGAGTTCCCCGCTTCTCACTCCAGTACCACCCTTTAGCTTGGACAGATGGACACTGCAACCATCCCCACGCCCGCTGCCCCAGCCCTGATCTTCTTCATCCCTAGCTCAGTGCCTTTTTCTCTATCTGGAAGAGCTAAAGCCACCCTGACCTCCAAAGTGCCTGCATTTCACCACTCCCCAGCTTGGGTTTACAGCTCCATATCCACAGGGCTGCCACTTCCACTGGGGAAAGGAGATTTTAAAAGAAAAAAGGGAGGGAGGGTGTCAGATCCACTCTCCTGCTAACTCCTACCAAAGGACCAGGCAGCATTGCCATCCATCTTCCAGCTGCATCATTAGCAGCTCATCTTTGCTACATTGGTCTGCAGAGATAACCATCCTTTTCACCAACCTGGCTGCTCCTGGGACTAGATCTTCCCCTGAAAAATGCTATAAAGCAAGTTACAAGGTAAAGGGCGTGTTTAGGGAGCACCGAGGCAGACAAGTCCTGCAAATTGTTTCACCTAAACTTGTCTTCTCTATTAAAGGCTTGAGGAAGACCCAAGAGCAAACAGTAACTGCACCATGTAGCAACATTAGGATAAGATGCACAAAAAAAGAAGAGGATTTTCACATTGGCTATGAGAAACAACAAGGTCAAGAGGGAAAAGCATCAGCTGTCCTGCCGTCCTTGCTACGGCAGAGGCTGCTCATAGCAGACTGGGGACTGATGGAGAGAAGATGGGGGTGAGAAGGGGAATGGGCTGGCACTTTCCACCCGTACTTCACTGAGCATCTCTCATTTTCCTACATCCCCAGCTGGCATTTCCCCAGGGAACAGAGCCACACACACAAGTCTACAGGACGTTGCAGGGCTGAGCCGTCACGGAGGGACCGCCCTGCTCCCGCCTGTGCAAACACCCTGTTGATGGGCAGCCAAGGAAAGAGAATCTCCCGTGGATTAAGAATAAAAACACCTCCTCCTTTGAAAAACATATTAATTAATGGCATTCATTAGGGAGCTAGCCAGGAAACTAGGTAATTTAATTTCTCAAAGTACACAATGTCAGGAAAGATAATGGGCCAAAAGCCAGTGCTGCCAACAAGGTGAAACCTCCTTCATTTGTTATCTGCAAGGTGGGGAAGTCAAGCTTGAACGTCAGAGTGTCACTAGAGAAACCAGATACACCAAGCAAGTACTAAATTATCCAAATGAGTCCATTATATCTATTGCTGTCATGCACTGCCCGAGGGAGACGGGAAAGCTCTCCCAGCTCACCAGCCATGCCACAGGCCAGCGCTCTTCTGCAGGTGAGAGGCTTTGCTGGGCTAAACACCACAGAGCGAGTCAATAATTTTAGAGAGAAGAAAAAAAGAAAAGCCTGCCAGCCAGCAATTTGCCATGGGAAATCATGAGCAAATAAAAATTCAAATAGCATTCCTCGAAAAGACGTTGATGCCCATGAAATGCCAATTTAACCAAGAGCTACAGAAATTATTTTAAATCCCCAGACTACTTTGCAGCATTAAATGCACGGGGAGGCTGGGTCAGTTTTCCCTGCCAAGGGATGCCCCATCTGGGCTGTGTTTGGGAAAACAATGGAAAAATCAGGCCGGGTGACTTTCTTGCCAACATCTACATAAAACGATAGACACAATTAAGCTTAATCATTTTGCTGTGCATCTTTGGATTTCTTCCAAAGGTACCGGAGAACTTCGACACAAATCAATCCTTACAGCAAGTAGACAAGCCAAAAAGCTTTGCCACCCTCTGAACAGGTAATTTGGAGCTTGGGGAGATAATGGATTTTTTACAGACCTGCCCAAGCTGACTTAGCAAAGCAGGGGTAGAAACATGAGCAAAGGGGTCCTGTCTCACCCCTCCCTCAGCTCAAGAGCTGAGCATTTGCACCTTGGGCTGACATAGCCTTTCCTTTCCAGGGACCAGACAGGTAACTCCAAAAGCGCTGGATTCAGAGAGAAGCACCTGGCCAGATCTAGGAGGCTTGTTTCAGCTTAGCAAGGCATGGTCTCAGCTCCAGAAGTGCTTCATGGGAAAAAGATATTTTTTTTCTAATTTATTTTTTATTTTAAAATACAAACTTAGAAATGGCAAGAGGCTACCAGCACAGTCTGTCTAGGACATCTTTAAAAAGATTTGAGTTTCGGGGAGGGGGGAGAGAAAAAAAAACCACCCAAGAAACAACACCTAGCCAAATTTTAGAAGGTCAAAGAACAGGATATATATACACCCATCTACTGACTCCCAGCCCATCCCGAGGAGTCCAAGATGATGCTCTTGCAGGGCTCGCAGCACATCTCGCAGCGGTCAGTGGAAGCAAGACTGCCTCAAAACAAGCAAGCACAGGGCAGCTCCCGTTCCTTTTCCATGCAAACATTTTTGTTCCTCCCTGCCCTTGAAGATCAGCAGTATCAGTACACGGTTTTGGTAATTAACATCGTTACAGTGCACTGTTAAATACTGCTATATTCATAATGCAGGCTGCACTATAACACTATATCCAACAGGGGAAACATTCTTTTATTCAGGACAGGTTTGAAATTACTTTTGGATACGTCTAACCTCTCTAAAATTGGAATTCAAGCAATTTCACTGAAACTCTTTGGTTTTTTGTATTCAGGAACAAAAACACTATCCAGCACATACCTCCAAGGGAAAACATTAGCGTTATCCAAAATGGCATTAAGATTTAATATAAACAATGCAGTAATTCAGCCTTTTAAAATTCAATAATGGTTCGTCTGATTTGACACACAGTGATGCTGATTGCAGAACTGCCATTAACTTCAGTGATTTGGCTGGGAGCTTCCTGACAAATTCAAAATTATACCCAAATCGCACAACATCAGTTATTATGATATAAGCTATTATACAGTGAATTAAAAATCAAAGCTAACAGATGTTTCTACGGCTCTGTTTACTTAAAAGTTACACAACTAAAGAACACCGGTTTTGATTTTTTGTTTAAACCTACACACAGGCTACTAATTCGAAGTACACTTAATATTTAACGCAAACAGTACGATCCCCAGGAGCATTTAGTGCTGCCAGCGAAGCCAGTACCATCGTTGACATTAAATAGCAGGAAAAGCGTTTGCAGAGTTCAGACCCGTAACTGACGTAACGACAGTAAATATGCAGACCCCGATGCGTGTCCTCCAACTTCAACAGAGTTCAGCTTTTGAGAGGCAAGCTGGTATTTCGGAATCAGGTCCACGCATCAGAGACCAGAAGAGTATCAACAATTAAAGCCTTTACTGTGCAGCTCGTTGTTGAGTTTGGGGGCATTTGCAGCCAACGTGCCAATTCTGTAAGCCACCTTCGCCTCCTTCACTAAAATATAAGGGCCTAACCCCAGAAACCCAGAAGGGCTCAAACACTCTTCAGATGCTGCCAAATTGCCTCTGCAACGGTCATTGATTCCCTCTCCCACATGCCCACAGGCTCCTCAGTGCCTGGGGCAGGGCTGCCAAAATATCGCCCAGCGTCCCTGGGCTGCCTCTGGCCCTCCTGCCCTGGGGGGTGGAGAAGCTGCGTGGCCCAGCTGCATCCCTGCACATCTGTGGGCAGGAATTCCCTGGCAGCAATGCCCAGACACATCTGTGTTTTCTGCCTTAAATACTTGACCTTGCTGCAAACGTTTTACCTTTTAAGATGATGGTTAGCAATGTAATCAGCATCAGAGAAGCCTCTGAGTACTCTGCTCCTACATAATGGGGAGAAAATTGCTTTTATTTGTTATTTTGTGTTTGCTCTGTGTGGCATTAGAGTTCCCAGCTGAGACTGGGTCCCTGCTGTGCTGAACGCTGCAATAACTGCATTGAGAGGGAAAGTCCTTGCTCCAAAGGCTCTGCATAGGCAGGAGATGCACAGAGCTAATGGGAAAAGGGCCAGAGGATGTCCACAAGCACTGAGCAGGTCGCCACAGCCAAGCTGGTGACACCTCCTGACTATCACCAGCCCTGCTCCAGTAACCATGGAGTCACCAGCAGCAACATGCACCAAAACCCCAGAGTTCCCTCTCCTCACATCTCCCGTGCTGTACGCAGCCACCTGCCCATACGGAAGTGGGCTCAGGGGCTTCATAGATGCTTTTCACAAACACCTAAAGAACTAGTCAAGCAGCTCCTGAACAATCTGACCGTGAACAAGTTTAAGGTTTTCAACATTAGAGCAGGGGTCTCAAGCAACCCCTCAAAACCAGTAGTGGGCAGAAACCCACAGCTGGATTCAGCAGGGGCTTGGGACCTTCATGGATTAATTATTTCATGTGTTAAGCTGGGACTGGGTTGGGTGAGGCATGGGCTTTTTTGCAACCCTGCATTCTCCAAAGTAATCCCTTTGAGCAGATGACATTGCAGTGGCATGTCACAAAAAAACTTCATAGATGGTCCAGGGTTCATCATCCTGGCATTGGCTTTGCAGTATTGTCTGTCTTGATGGCACCTCACCATTCCCAGAGCCTGTTCCAGTAATCGTTTACACCAATTACAACACAGCAGCACTTGCCTCACCGGTGGCCTTGTCCCCACCAGGGGGTCCCTGGTCAAAGAACCACAGGACGGTTTGGGTGGGAAGGGACCGTCAGAGTCCCTCCAGCGCAGCCCCCTGCCATGGGCAGGGACACCTTCAGCTGGATCAGGTTGCTCAGAGCCCGTCCAGCCTGGCCTTGGATGTGACAGAGGCAGGTGCTCAGATAGAAGACCACCAGCCCCAGCTCTCCTACCGTCAGCCAAAGCCTTGCAGAAGAATGCTCTGATGCAAAGGCAGGTCCTTCACACCAGTAGCTCAGCTACCAAGCTGCAAGCCCTGCTCTTCCTGCAGGTCCAGCTGCTGCCCTGTGACACACGTGTCCATGCAGCTGAACAGGGCTGCCCACGTGGGGCTCACCTCAATGTGTGCTACAGGTGCCCACACCCCAGCAACTCGCCCCCCACCTCTGCCAGGGTTGACGGATGACTGCTAGGTTGAGGTGTCTCCACACACAGGCATGAATCCCACCCACGAAAACGCAAGGGTGACCCTGGCTTTTGCAAACCCAAGAGGTGCAGAAGTGCTAATGAAGAAATTGCGATGCTGTGGTCACCTAGCAAAGGAACTGCTTTCTGCGCATCACACACCCTCACTTAGTTCTCCAACCTACCAGAGGTTTGCTGCTATTGCTACACAGATTGGCTCCTTTATTCCTGTTTCTCATGGATGAGGGTAACATCCCACCACAAGTTCGAGGCAGGCAGCTTGCCGTAACACCTCTGATCACAGCCAGACACAACTGTCAAACAGATTTTACAAGGAAAGTCAAAAACCCTACCAATACTCTGCATACACCTGCTAGCACCTGCTGGAGGACCCGGGGTGACACAGCTACTTTCATCTCTAAATCCCAGAAAACGTAATAACCAGTTCTCTGCAGACAGGGCCTCAAAGAGGGGAGATCAATTGCCAAAAGTCAAAGCTAGGGTCCTTTTTCAGTGTGACACTTGTCTCAACTGTTAAGAGCAATCGTTTTGTTACAAAGCGCCCTGGAAGTGAAGCACACCAAATATTTGGCATCTTCTATTTCAGATTTGGGTGCTCAGGACAATGCACCGGCCATTGATCAACCACAGCTGAAAACCCTGTGCATTAACTCTGCTCTAGCAGAGATCAGAGAGGACGGAGAGCTGAGAACAGCTGCAGAACTATTGGGAGTTTATTTCCTTTTAAAATAAAAAAAAAATGGGGGGAAATCAAAGCTTTGTTTTAACAAACCGGTATGAACGTGTGTGTGCTTTTCATCTTTTCACCCTTTTGAACATTAATCATCCCCAGAAAGTTTTTGACACAGGTAAGGGCTGAATACCCAAGACCTGTTGTTAGGAAGGAACCAAAGAAAAACTTCAGCAGATTTTTCAGGGGCTGGAAACGCTACCCATCCTCCAAACCCCATCCAGATTATGATAGGGGACTTCAAGTGGTACCTGTGAGCCTGCTTACACACACATGTGCTGAATGGGTTTATTTCTCTTTATTCACACTGAGTCTCTGAGTCACCAGTAGCATTGCCTACCTCTCATAATACCCTCCTCCTTCTCCCAGGGATCCTTACCTTGAAGGAGCACTAAGGCTTTGCAGCACACAAACTGCTCTTGATAGGCACTGAGAGAAAGTCAGCTTCTGGCTAAAGTTTCTTCTCTCGAATATTTTTTCACCTCCATTCTTGTATCAGCAATAAAATTATCACCTACAGATATTCTCATATTTTTTTTCTAAAAGAATTAGTTTTGAAGATTTCTGCCAAGGAGGATTATAGGCATTGTTACAAGCTGCCAAGAAACAAGAGTGCAAGTGTATATACATGTGCCTGGGAAAGGATAAAAGTAAAATAATTGCAGCTGAACTTGCCCAGATAACACTGAATAAATACAAAGCTTTCTATTAAGCCGACATAAAAATAGAAAAGCTCCCAGAGTTACAGGGATCCAGACCTAACCCAATAAATAGTAATACCCCTTATCTGTCTGTGCCATGGATTTACTCTCAGGCTGTTGGGGTTGATCTAGGTTTTTTTCCTGCAGGACTTGCTGCCTGCTATACCTTATCTGAATACGGCTGTAGGGAGCTGTATGCATTCAAATAAGCTTCCCCAAAATGCGCTACATCAATGCCCTCCCCAGGCAGTCTCCGTTCTCTCTCCAGGTATCCTCTGTACCGTTTGGCCATGGGTGACTCCATCCCAGCTGCCCAAGTGCTCTCGCTCCCTCCTGCAACAGTGGGCAAGCAGCAGAGCCTCAGGTCCACACGTAACCTTCTGGAACCAGATAACCAGCCTGCCCTGAACTTTATTTCTGAGCCTGAACGATTTCCTGCTCCCTCTGAAATCAAACAACCCGCCATCATTACAAACCTGATGGGCCACCCAGAGACAAAGCTCAGCTTCAACACAAGCCATGCTGGGCTACCTCCTGCTAGCAGGATGGCTGATGAATTATATTACACCACAGGTGAACAGCAAAGCAGGTTTAACACCTGTTTGCACTGACACTTCTGCCCCTCATGGTAAACTGTATCAGCATCATAACCCACGCTGGTATCACCAGACCCGCATTTCGGTCTGGTGGTTCCAGGTTGTACTGCTCAGACAGCATTGAGATCAGTCAGATTGGATGGTAACATTTACACCTGTAGTTAAAAACTTTTAAAAAAAAACACACACAAAACAAAAAAAAACCCAAAGAAAACCCCAAACCTCCAAATAGTGGAGAATTCAGCATAGTCACCATAAAGGTTCATCATCTCCCCTTGGTGAGCACCTCCCATGTCCCATGCGTGCTGGGCTGAAGCCAGACTGGCTTCAGCTGCCAGCACACAGAGATCACAGGGAGGTAAACTAAAGTGCTTAACTTCCTGGCTTTCAGGCACATTTCTGAGCTTTTCACTATTCTTGTTGGAACTTGCTAACATTTTGCACGCTTGACACTGAGAGCTGTTGTGTCAGAGCCACACAGGGGGTTGCTCCCACACAGGAACCCCTATTCCCACTGGGACCCTTCCCACTGCAGTAGGAGTTCATGGCAAACCTGCTTTCCTCCCCGTGGACTTGTTTCACGTCCCTGCATGTACTAAAGATCATCCTGTAAAATATAGATTAGGAGCCAAAAGCACCTAACAGAGTCTGACTCAAAACCCAACCCAATGAGCCTGCTGAGAAGGTTTTGCACCAGCCCTGGCGTACTTTGCATGCAGAGGTAGGCGGGTAGAAATCCCCGCTGCTCTATGTTGTAGCACCAGGTACAGGGCTGTCAAGAAGCAAACAACCACTGTTTTTTTTAAATTTTTTGCATGCTGGTAGCTCTGAATTTAGATTCCTGGAAATACTGTTTTAAGCCCAACCCCATAATCCACCTAAATAATCATAAATAAGCATTGCCTTACCACACAGCTAACTCCAGAAAGAGGAGGAGCATGACAGTTACTTGTATTTCTTATCTACTAGGAGAAAGACACAACGTGGCAGGAGCAAAGAGAGATTGTATATGTGTGTATATATATGTGTACATATATATACACACACAGAGCATAAAAGCAACTGAGGCACATACACAAATAAAAAGGAGAGAGAAAAGTCGTACAGCCCAGCCAGTGCCGTCTTTGCAATGGGCTACACAAAGGGCACACATGAAAGAGCAAAGCAGATAAACAATATCACAGGTGAAATAACCTACTTAAAAAAAAAAACCAAAACCCACATAGAGGGCACCTTTACAAGAAGGGATGAAGAGGGAAACTATTACCGCACGTTCCCCTGCCTGGGAGCCGTAAGTAAGCCATAAGCCACACGGACAACAGCTCCGCCAACTAATTGAACTGAAAAGCCAACTGGAAGCAACCTAATTCCCAGCGTTTTCTAGGGGGCAAAAGGCTGTTCAGAAAGCTCTTTTGCAGCTCATCACCTCTAAGCGTGTAATTAGACCCATGGGGTAAAACCCCGGCCTTAGCGGAGAGTTCCCACTGAACCGGATCAAGGAGGATTCTGCATGTCAGACTTTGCGAGCGCTTGGGGACTTCCCTCAATCCAGAGGGAATTCCAGTTCTTTGCAAAGAACGCACTTGTGAAAAGTCTTTCTATTCCCTTCACAAAGAAGTTGCACAAGGGCAAAGTTTCCAAATCTCGTTGTTCTCCACTGGGGGATGCTTTGCATTGTTTTCACCAGGGCTGGACAACCGCAGCTCCCATCCTCGCGGACCCATCCTGCCACGAGCCAGCGCCGTGCAGCCAGGTGCAGTTCCCAGCTTTAGCATCTCAGGGGTGGCTTTCTCAGCCCATCACAGTAATCATCTCCTTCCCTGTAAACCTGTCAGCAGTCTCACTGGAGCTAGCACATGCCAAATTAAACACTGTGATGATGGATGAAGTTTGCAGCTGCCTCCTTTGTGGGGGGAGGGACGTTCTTTGCAGCACACAATAATATTGGATATGTTGCCATTTAATGCATTCAGATGTTTAACCAGAAGACAAACAGTTTTTCCCCCCTTTGTGCAAATTCTTTGAGTCAGGAAGGTTTCTGGAAAAGTTCCCCAGGACATCTCTGACTGGTGTTTTCTTTGGACGAAGGCCACCAGCGCCTGCTGGCATCACTAGAAGAGCAGCCTGTGTGCTCCTGAGGGGCTCTGAGCAGAACCAAGGACATACACCCCCCCGCCTTGTTATCACTTGCCACAACAGGAAATAGTCTCCAAGATACTCAAAACCCATTAAAAAAAACACAAAACACGCTGCCTTGAAGGTGACAAGCAACATAGGATATTTTGTTGAACTCTTAAATTGAGTTATTAGAAAACCCCTTGTACCTGCACACTTCAGCATTAACATTTTTGCAATGCACATAACTGAGGACTACCACCAAAGCATAACTTTAGTTAACCTACACCATGGTGGCACCTCACCCATCGTTAGGATTAGGACCATGCAACACTGCCTCCTCCAGCCAGCAGCACAACAAGGTGTGCTTAAAATTAAGACTCAAACCCCAGAGTTCAAAACAGGGATTTCAGTGGCAACATTAAAGCTGTTCAAAGAACAGGGCATTGTTCCAAAATTCAACAGTATGTTGTCTCCAACACATAAAGGACAAATCATGCCTTCATTTGAAAGACACACATCTTTTCACGAGATGCTACAAAGCAGAACAATTCAATACACGGTTAATAAAGAGCTTGCAAAAGCATGACTTTTCCTGGTCTTTTGATAGAGACTTCTAAGATTTACTAGCGCACCATTTTACTTGCAAATAAAAAGAAATAAAGCAAGGAAAGCACAAAAGGCTCCTCACCCTTTACCATTTTACCATCATGATTTTCAACACAGCTCAGCCCCCATTGCCAGGGTCACATCATGGAGCGGTTTGGGTTGGAAGGCCCCTTTCAAGATCATCTAGTCCAACCCCCCAGATCCTCAAGGCTGCATTAATCTGCATTATTTAATTTAAAATATTAAACAATAAACCTCTGGTTTCATACTGCAGCAGCCTACCTATGCATACCAGCAATCACATGGATTTGAGGAAGCCTATTACAATCATAAGCCATCATGTAAGCTTTTAGTTCCTTATTATTAATTTATGTAAATTGAGCTCCTTTGAGGGCAAAGCTGTGGCAGCGGAGCGAGCAGGGCACTCTGCTAATCTTTGCCCCAGTTTATGCACATGCTTTACAGATACCTTCTACCTGTGCTAACAAGCAGCACTCATTTTTATGTCAACTCTCTTCTGCAGAGAACAGTGTAGTGAAACTTTGGGAAAAAAATACTAAAATGGTGCCGGTTTAGGGTTTTTTACCTGACTGTGAAATATTGGTTACAGGCTCAAAGTAAACAGAAGCTGTTGTGGCATTTAGTTACATACCTTTGGCCTCAAGACTTTTAATTTGTATTATTTTAACTACTTTCTCCTTACAGAAATAAAAAGATCTTTCAGGTTTGGTTGGTGGGTTTTTAGGTTGGGTTGTTGGATGGGGTTTTCTTTGCTGTAATTACAGCAGAAAGAAAAAGTCACATTATAACTTTTGGATATACCTCAAACTGAGCTATATCAACTTGGGGTTCGCTTTCAGGAGGGAAGAGGGGTCTGTGCACCTCTAGATTTTGGGGTATAAAAAGCAGAAAGGTGAAAATCATTACCTTACCAGCAGACTGGACCCTCTTCCCCTGCCACGTGGTGACTGCTCTTGCCCTAGAAGCAACCAGCCAGTTCCCTTCTTCAGCGGCTGGTTACAGATTGCTAAATGAAGCCACCTGGGAAAGCAGAAGTTCTCCAGGTCTCAGGTGTCCTCAGCAGAAGAACTGGCCGAGGCAGGTGGGAGGGGAGGCAGGGTATTTATGTGCTACAGGCACCCAGCTGAGACCCTTCCTAGAGTTAATGAGGGATTTAAAAAAAAAAAAAAAATTAAGTCAGCAGTGACCTATTGACCTCTGAGAGATGCGGGGTGATGATAAGGGAGGGGGGAAGGAGGAATAACTAATTGCACGTGAGGCAGATGTTCTGCCATTGCAGGCTTTGCCCATCATTTCATTTCTCCCGTTTGACTTTCTCCATATACTACAGACTAGATCCACTTTAACCTTTTGTACAAAGGAGGAAAAAGCCTCCAGTTTCTGACTTTTAACATCAGCACGAAGACCAGTAGAATCCCCACCTCGAGGCACAGACCAGATCTGTTTGATGGAGTCTATCCTGTGTAACAGAGTATCTTCAGTCTTGGGGTTACATGAACCTTACTGTGTATTTTTGCTTTTCAGTATTCAGACCTGAGCACAGATTTCCTCCCCCTTTCCCAAACGTTTTCTACTTGGGCAAAGGAACAAAGGATGAGTGGGGGGAGCTGTGTGTGATGGCCGGCTCGACCTGCACTCGGTCAAGGGGCTGGTCACCACTGCTCTGCAACAGGAACAAAATTAGGTCATTGCAGAAGTGTGATCCAGAAACCCTGCGCTGAAGACACCACCTGCAGTTCTTCCTCAGGTCACTGCTCACCAGATGCACTTTCTTTTGAAAAAGGAAAAGTTTTCACTGTAATTAAAATGCTACATAAAGAATTACAGAGCTGGTTTCATGAAGATCCAGCCATCGCTGTGGGTAAACAGCAAACTACAGCAACTGGTGCCTCATGAAGTCTCCTTGGAAAAGCAACCTTTAAGGCTTAACATTGATCTTTGAAGACATTAAACATCCCAACCCTGTCAGAGGGTGCTGTGGGGGGTGGTAGGGGAGTTTCTGCTCACGCACTGGCTGGGGTGGCACTGCCAGCCTGTGATGCAGCATGCAGCAGCAGGTCCCAGCCAGGAGTGCTCACCCTACAGCCTATCACACCTCAAAGAGAAAATGCTGGATTTAGGCCTTGTTTTAGTTGATTTGTTATGATGGTAAAGAATTTTTCCACAAATGTTTGTTTATGAAACCATCCCCAGTTTTCTGAACTTGTGTCTATATAAGCACACATTAAAGCAGACTTTGCTTTATTGGCTTTTGTAAACTCAAAAAGACAAACCTTGAAACAAATAACGGAGCTGGTTAACAAACTCAACTGCTTCAAAGGGCTAAAGGACCAATTTATAACAAGTTTTTTGAGTCAGAAGTTCAAAGCCTTCAAATAAATCCTAAGTTAAGGGGGTGATGGGAGACATACTCCAAAAATCAGTCTGAGTTAGAGTCTGGAATTTAATAAAGAAAAAGATATATTGCAACATGGATTTTATAAACAAAGAGGGTGCCTGACTAACTTCAATTCTCTCTCTGATTATTGACTGTTTTTTAAGAAATGAAAATGTGCCAGCTTTCTAATACTTGTGAGTTAGTCTGATATGGAATAAGTTGCAAAGTGGAAAATAGCTTATTTCAGCTACAGAAGGTATGGACTGATTCAGGCATTGTTTGGTAGCGAAGGGGAGACAAGGAGCGTTGCTGAAAGGAGAATAAATGAACCAGAGCTTATCAAATGGGAACCTGAGGTGTGTGGGAATGAAAGGCATGGACCTAATTAAAAAAAAAAATAATTACAGGAATAATCAGTATGAATGAAAAGGTCTTTTCATTCCTGTGGATGAAAATATGCTTCAAGCACATAGGACCAGCTCCCACCACCAGCCTGCCCCATCTCAGCCTTTTCACCCTGGACTCCCTATCTGGCAGCTGCAAATTGGGTTGGGTTGATTTCTTTTGCTTTTCCAGGTGTTTCTCGTATCAGTCCCACTGAATGCAATAACGAGAGGAAAAATGTTACTCAGATGCTGCAGTAATATCCTCCTTGAATAATAAAATCTATGCTTGGGAAATTTTTGAATTTTAAAATGTGCTTTACTTGGCATCCCTTTGATCTGGCAACAGTTATGCCACATAAATATAAATGCATCACCAGAGACAACTCCCCAAAAACCAAAGAAATGTGAAAAAGCGTGCAGACTACCTTCATTCACACCAGCGCGCAAGGTATCGGTGGGGTGAAGGTGATGTTGCATCACACAAGCAGCAAGGCCATTGCAAGCTTGAGCTGTTGAATTCAGCAAAGAGCAAAGCAACTGTGCTGCACCACCCTCATTTACACAGAACACCCACCTAAGTCCAGTGCAGCTGACTGGTTTGGGGACATTTTGCCATTAAAGCCAGACTTTCTGCATGGTTGGATTCTATGATTCTAATGACCACAGGGAGCCAATGTCTCTGCCTGCACAGCCACGATGGGTGGCCCAGCACCAGAAGTGCTGTAAGAGGGTACTGACACCCCAAACTGTCTCACATACAGCCAGAACTGGGTTTTTTTGAGTAGCCTCCACGCAACACACGCATCAGTTAGCTCAAGCCATAGTCAAACACCTCAAATGGCGATAGAGGAGAATGCCCGTGTGTGCCTTAGGGCTCCCTGATTAACGCGGGTGGAGATAAAGAAGGGTGAAGGACATGTCCTTGGAAAGAGGAAGGCAGGGAAAACATTTTTAAAGCAGGTACAGGTGGTGAGTTAGGGACAGTATCAGTCTCAACCATGCACAGGGCAAATTACAAACGATGGCCAGAAACGTCTCTGCACAGCGTTCCACTGCCTGCTTTCCCCGGCTGGCCCTGCCTCCTCTGCCCAGAGGTAATGCAGAGCTGGCTACATCAGTTTTGTAAGTTAGGGTTTAAGCCAATGAAGCTCCCACGCTGCCCACAACCCATTCCAGTCTGTAATCACACACCTACCATTTTCTGCAGGGTGATATTTTTACAGATATGATTTTTGGACTGTGGATTGCAAAGGTATTAACTGACTTTAGTGAGAGTTTGAAGGCTAATGTTGCCTCGGCCACTGTTGATCCGATCATCTCTGGTGTGCGTGTCTTGCTCTGTCTTCCCTTCAAGCCATTCTTCTGAAGAAATACCTAGGAAACACTTAAGATATATCCCTGTGTTATAAATAAAGCAGCACCATTAATACTTAAAAGTGCTTAATAACCATCTATTAAGACCGTTTCATGAAGTAAATTAATACTCCGACGCTCTGATTTGGATCTCACTTAGGTCAGTGTTACAGCACTACAGCTGTTGGTTTCAGTTGGGTCATTTACAGACGAATAACTGAGGTTAGCCTGGCCTTGCACTGCTCTAACAAATACATCACAGTAACGACACGTCTGGAGTCAGAAGGAGTTTGCCACTGGTCGCAACAGTAGCATAGTGTAAATAATACATGGATATTAGAAAAGCAATTACATCCCAATATCAGAGGCCAGAACACGAACCAGCTTCTTTGGGATGAATGTCCTTTCTGCTTTACAGTGGTACAGATCAATGAGATATTCAATTTGCCTCCATAGTTGTGCAAAGCAGAAGACTGCTCCAAGTTTAAGGTTAACCCAATTTTTTAATTTTCTTTTTTAAAATAAATCTCTTGAAGGACATGGGTTCATCCTTCAGAGAAAAGAAAACCTAACCTTGGCCTTGGACAGGCACTGGATGACACTTCCATTTAGCTCTAGTCCCTCCAGGGTGATGCAGAGAGGGAGAAGAAAGGCAGGATGAGGAATGCTCAGGAAAACTGCCATCAGTCTGATGCCATTTGGCCAATACCTGGCCTAAGCTGGTAAATTTAGGGCACGTTTCTAGAAACAGAGCCTTGGCAAGGAGCTTGCCTGCATCCTCTACAATGAAGATGCCCCAAATTAAGGGAGATTAATTCCACACAAAATATCATTGCTTTGTATTTGCAGGAGGTGCAGACTTAACTTTTCTCTACCTCTGCTATTCTGTCTATACACTGAGAATATGAATAACATACAGCTAAGTTCATTAACACTACTCAGGCTGTTGGAAATCAAGGGCAAAAGAGACAAGTTCTCACCTCTTCATTTGTCAGGGTCTTACCACACTGGGGTTATGTCTCAAATGGTCAACAAGCAAGACCCACCACCCATGGGACCTTCAGTGGAGGCAAGGCAGTCATAACATGGGCATGTCGGGTAAACAGAGAAGGATATTCAGCCAAATTCCATCACTGCTCCAGAGACATGGCTATCCTTTCCCCAAATATGTTGACTTTAACTAGTTTTATCTATGGGATATTTGGACTGTCAGAATCAAAAAGACCATCTCCTCTGGTTGCCAGGATAACATCAGTTCTGCATAAGTAAGTCATACTCCATAAAGGAGAAAGAGAAATATCTGATGGTGGTTAGTTTTTATTCTCACCATCATTCAAAGAGCCTACTCAATCAGTTTTCCACATAGCGAGATACTGAAATCTGTCATTGTTGCATAACCTTTCCCAAAATGTTGCAAAGTGAAGCAAAGTTTCCAAGAGATTTATTACAGATATGATTGAGGAGACACTTCTGAAACAAAACAAAACAAAAACTTTTATTGAGAACCCAGTATTCCACGAAACATCTATATGGGAAGTCAAAAATGCCATTAATCTTTTCAAGTGAAAGTGATGTGTGTTCCATGTTTATCACCCTGCGCCACACGCTCACATAAACATCCAAAGAGCAGGCCATTAGGGGCTCAAGTATTTTATTTTATCACCTGATGGCATTTGCATTGAGCAGCAAAGATGGCAGATTATTTGCAAAATTATCAGGCTCCCTCAATGCCTCAGCACTTCTCAAGGGAAATAACGTGCTTAGAAACACAGATGTTGCCAAGATTAACTTCCACTGCCTGAAGGGCATTTGCCTGCCTGACCTGGCTGCAGCCCACAGTTTTACCGAGTGCCGCTAAGCAAACAGGCAGTGAGGTGGAAACACTCCCGGGAAGCTCCAGGCATCAGCTCAGACACCGCGATGGCATTTTATTCACCTCACCTGGGAAAAGGATGAACTTTGTTTTCCAAAAAATGACACTAAGTCCAGCAAGGCAGGAAGACTGCTAAAATTGACAGTGTGCCAGTCCCGGTTCTTGTACCTCTGACAAGATCTATTCCTTGTGAAAATAAAGACAAGACACCCTGTGAAAAGAAAACAGTGGCTTTTTGCCCTTATTCTTTCTAAAGACGCAAAGAAGCCCAGAGAAAGCTTATTTTTGTAGATGAATGTTGTCATGCTTTACCAGACCACTTAAGCCTGGTCTGGCAGCAAACCTTGCACCTGGGACACCCTTCATATACCAGCATGTTCTGGGGGTCTCAAAAGGTAGCACTGAATCAACTGAACGGGTTGGACGTGGTCCAAGAGCCCCTCCTCCTTCCCCTGCAGGACCAGCTACCCCCGCCGCAAGGACCTCCATGCAACCTTATTTCTGACCCGCTGGCGACAGAGAATTCAGTGGCTCCCCAGGCAGGAAACCTTTTCCAGTGCCAAACCCTCTCTGCCAGGTGCAGCCGGAGGAAGAGGGATTGCAAGCAAGGGAGGGAACAGGCAAAGATCCCCCCCAGCCCCAGGGTGCTGGAGGTGCGAGCAGAGAGGGGCGAGCACCCAGAGGGATGCTGTCAGCAAGGATGGAGGACATTCATGCCACGGTGGTTTTCTACAACTCTGGGCAGAGAAGAGTAGGGAAGGTGGACTTGGGCCTCTGATTTAACCTCCATCGTAACGAAACGCAAAAAACAAAGCTGGTGATGATGAGCTGAAATGACTGCCCATTGACTTTGCAGCTTTGCGAAACAGTATCTGACACATCCAAGAGAGAAAAAATCAGTGCCTATGTACTGGGTAAAACAGCAGGCTTAGGTGGTAAGAATAATCTGAGTGTGTTGGAGGATGTGTAAATCACTCATCCAAAAGCAGAGCGAGAAAAATATTATTATTTTAATTATTTCAGAGTTCTCTTTTGCATCTCTGCCTTTCTGCCCACAGATGTCTGCCTAGGGCTATCGCAGTTACTAGCAGGCACCTAGTGAGACACCTCTAGTAGCACTTGTGTTGATTTGGTGGTAGGATTCAAAGTCTGGTCTGTATTATTGTCTCCGAGGTCTACATAGCCACCTATTTTCTACATCCCACATTCAAGAAAATATTCATGCTCCCAACTCTTGGTTAAGACCTGAAACCTGTTAACTTAGTAGTTTTCAGCTGTAGAAAAAAATCAGTCTGTTCTGAGTTTCTATATGGAGGAAGCTTTGGCATCGACATCCTTGTAACCAGGGTGTCTTCTCCACCTGAAAAGGTGCCTGTGGCAGCAGTTATACACCTTTAATGGAATATTATCCTTCTCTGTGTTAGACAAAAGCTTCTTTATGGATTTAAAGAGTTTATTTCTCTAGCCAGACTCACCAGGAGGGCTTAGAGATGACTGCAGCCTTAGAACAAGGAAACTAAGTGAGAAAAATCGCCTGACTGCTAGCACCTCTCCACCCAGGAGTAGATCCTGGTTAGCACTGCTCATCACAGCTCTAGAGCTGGTTAGGAAAAAAAGAAAAAAAATATATAAATAGAGATTCATAAAGCTTTTATTCCAAGAGATGATGCCTATGGTGGAAGAAGGGAGGTCAGCATCTGCCCTGGCCCCACCTAGCCGGTCCCACAACCCAAAGACATCTTACTGGGTGCCCTTGGGAGAAAGCAGCACTCACAAAAGCGAAAGGAATCATTTCATCATGTAAGCACAGAGCTAAATTCTGACACTCAGTACCACATAGCATTGCTGAAGCCAAAAATACAAACTGGCAGTGACAGTTTGAGGGAATACCAGCAGAAGGGCCATTTATTACTTTCTCTGTTTCATCTACTCTTTCCCTAAGTATCCACTCCTGGGCACTGTCAGAGACAGGCTGTGGTGAAACATCTCTGTAATTCAGTACGGTTTTTTATTGAGACTTTCTCAGAGGAAAGGCTGCAAATGCCGCTACGGAAAATGACGGATGCTGCAGTCTTTAGGAAATGAACCATTCTTTGATTGCTTGCTTAGCTGAGCAATTTGCAATGTGATAGACAGCAATTATACCATCCAGTGTCAATTTGTCTATTCACTTTTCCCTCTCCACATGTTTCCTCTTCTTGATTGAATAATCACTAACAATAATCACAGGCAGCTGGGGGAAGGAAGTACATCCATCAGTTTTAATGTCAGCAAGAATGAGAACTGATTCCTCTAGCATCCACCACAGCTCTGCATCTTCAAAGTCAATTACATTCTCCTTATACCCCTGCTAATATTGAGATCATATTTCTATTACCTACTCCTATTTCAGTTTATAATCTAGGAAAAATAGAATGCCACAGGAAAACACCCAATTTCAAAATGCATATGGTTGTTTCATCTGCTTCATCTGCTATTTTGTATTCCCACAAATATTTTTACATTTATGTTTCAATTCTCCTGATGCTGAGAATATTGATGGAAGAGTAAGCTTGTAAGACTACGGCTCAATAAGACAGGCCAGACCCCAGGAAGATGAGTTTATGTAAAGGGTGAGGACAGTAAAGGACAGAGGTGTTAGGTAGGTTTAATCAGGCAAAAACCAGGATTGCAGAGGCTTTTCAAAGGCGGCCTGTGCACAGATTGCTACTTCTAGTAATAAATTGCCCTAATGTCCCTATATATATATATTGTAGGCTACAATGCAGAACGTACATTGAACATCCAGGGATCAAAATACCAAAATCTCAATTTACATTGCTGTATACCCCTACATATACTTTTATATATTTGTATATATATATATATACATAGGATGTTATATCATCATAAAATCCTACAGTGGTATTCTCTAGTCACACAAAGCAATTTCTATCAATCAGCTGAGCTTCCAGCCCTCTCTATTCACGGACACAGAACAGCAGAAAATACAAAACAAGTTTGAAGGCACAAGAAGTGGCCCAAAGATTGCCTTTCCCATAAAACTGTTAAAGTGGTTTATTCAATAGAATTAAATCATCTTTCAAACACAGTGACACAGACCAAAAAAATACCCTGATTACTGTTTTAGTTATGGCTTACATCAATTGATAGGCTTTCTATTATTACTGTAACACAGCTACAGAAACAATAAGCAAAAATTACAGGGTGGAAGGTTAAAAAAGAAAGGTGAATCAATGGACACGAGCAATTAACATCAGTACGAAACTACCATGGATTTCTTGGATTTCTCCATCCCCACCGTCACCACTTTACAGAAATAACAAACATGAAACAAGCTTTATTTTTGTAATAGCCCAAGCTCTCCTAGCGTGAAGACACAGTTTTGCTCCAGTATTTCCAAATGAAGCATTTGGTTTCCACCAAGTGAAAACAGGGGACATATTCAGGAGGCAGCAGCTGTTCAATACAATTTACATGGGCTGAACTCAGAGGCTTGATCAGGGACCTCATGTTTGACAATAAGAAAGACCCAGAAATGAAGCAAAAATGAACACGACCATGTCCTGTCCCAGCTAGAGCAGGTACAGGCAGTCTGCCTCATCTCTAACAGGACAAGCTCTAGTGTCACACTTAAATGTGTGTCACTTGGCCAACACAAGGTTAACAAATAGGGATTAATTCAAATCTCCTTGCTCCCCACTGCTAAAACAGGTAATAACCGAAGTCTTCACAAGCTGTATAGAGCGCTGGAGATATTTCAGTGTCTTGGTCCATCAGACAGTTTCAGGTAGAACAGACATTTCAAGAACCAGCCAACACAATATATGATTCGCTGGCTTAATTTGTAACCATTTTACATGCTAACACATTTTACAGTGATTAGTACAGTTAAAAATGTACATCAACTTACCCAAAGATCAAACACCAAGAACATTTACGGCTTCTAAATGGAAAGTCAGACGTGTCAGTAACATATTTACAGCTTTCAATCCTTGAAGCGCTGAGGCAGATTTGTCTTTCCTTTAAGTATTTCCCTCACTATGGGCCTGTCCCTCACTATGGGCTTCAGGGAGCACTGGAGGTGCTGACCGCCTGGGACCCAGGCTCCCTCACTCAAATGCCTAGCGTACATTTGGATTTCCCTTAAGTTTATTTTAAAAAGCACTTACGTACAATTGCTTGTTGATTTTGATTACCATGCAGACAACACAGGGATGCCCCGCAGCCTCACCCACATTAGACAGGATGATAATAAGACATAATACGAAAATAATCTGGGAGGTTTTTTTGGGAGATGTGGGTTATTGGCTTGACTTACAAGCATTGGACCTGATGTTTTTTTCTATCGAAGCCGAATGTGAATGTTGTGCTGGATATAAAGGGAATGGGCTGAACCCTGCCTTAAACATGTTCCTATCACTGATAAATTCCATGCTGGTATTTTAAAGCAAGCAGAAAATACTTTTCTAAAGGCATATGATTCGCATACATATAGTCAGGTACAGAGGGTTCATTTGTGATTTCATATGGCGATTTACACTACCACGATGAAAAGCTTTGCATAGATGAGTTTGAAAGGATGAAAAGTGCTGAAATCTGGAAGGGAGAGTGACGGTCACAACACTTCTGCTTCCAGATAAGTTTGTTCATTACGCACACCATTAAAAACACAGTATTGCTACTGCACTGTATCTACAATATATTAAAAAATGTATCTGAAATCAAGTGAGTAAAAAACAGGAGGCTGCTCTTCCTGCCCATGATTAGGGCCTGTTTCTGGAGGCTTTCTCAGAAGTACACCAAACTTTCCACTGACTTCACTGGACTTTGGAAAAGGCCTTAACCATAAATATTGACTCTTTTATTCTTAAAACTTGAGCTCACTCCAGAACTTCCCAGGGAATCTGGCTCTTAGATATGGACAAATTTTGTTATTTCCTTCTTCATATACTTGTAAAAGCTCCAAAGTTCTCTGCATGCTTAGATGCAACCAAGCTGGGGGAAATGACCATTTCAGAGCTCTCCATTTTCACAACCCCAGCTTGTGCTCTCTGAAATCAGAGCTTTGCTGACAAGCCACCAAGCCTCAGAAGATCAAAAACGACAGATTCTGTCTTGCTCCACGTCTCGGTGTTTTATCCACGTCAGTTTGCCTCACACGCAAACCAGAGATTGCTCCTTCCTGCCATGGGAAGCTGAGCACGGACAGTCCGCCCACGTAGCTGTGTCACCGCCACTGTTTTTGCCTTCAAGGTCTGAGCAACATTTCTACTGATTCAGCGAACCCCCACAGAGCGGACTATTCTTAGAGTTGATTTCGTTCCATCTACTGCATCTAACCACCCTGAGTGAACATCACCTTTAATTTATCATCAGTCAAGCCTGCATGGGGGGCAGCTCTTGCTGGGGACCAGGGGAGCTACTCCTGACTGTTGCAAGCTGTGAAGCTTCACCTATCATCTCTATCATGTTACTCCACAGTGCTAAAGGCCCTGTATCAGAGTTGGGGTTGCAATCTCCTATATTCCCTTTACATCGCTTTTCCAGGAGACCATGGACCTCCTCACCATGGTGTCTCTCCTCACTGAGATGGCAGCAGGTGGAGCAGACACAGCATGGCTCTCCCTTTGCAATTCATGAGCTGGCTTTGACAGCTCTGTTGCAATCACGAAAAATATGCTAAAATATTATAATGACCCTATCACCATTTAATGCATTCTGTCCAACAGCAAAGTTGGATTTCATAAATCAAAAGCAAGCAGCTAAACCATTCCAACTAAATACTTCCTTCCTTTGATGAAAGCACTGGCAGATTCATAAGCCTCCTCTGTCGACCCAACAATAAAGGAGAAGCAGTCCTTGTTACGTTTTTCCAACTGAATTTGCATTGCCAGTGTATGCAGATCTCACAAACTTCTTAAGAGATTCTCCTAAATAGTATGAGGAGTTGAGGATTAAACCATAATATTATAATTTTCTCTTTCCCTGTCTCAGATTTCATATCCTCAGCAGCAGTGATGGGATTACAGCTTGAGCTCAGGATATGGTACCAGACAGCTGACAGCTTTTCTTCTTGGACAGATCAGATTTTTGTATCAGGGGATTTCTCTGGGGCCTGCAGCCTTCTCTGTGGGAAGGCATGACATGCTATACACACCCTTTATTTGCCCTAATGGTGTGCAGCAAACACACCCAGCTTCTGGACACTTCTTATCATTCAGGTATCCCTTGTTCAAAGAAGGTTGAACATTTGGAGCTTTGATCGTATGGGAGAAGGAAAAACAAAATAGCCTCAAACTCAGACAGATTCTTGATGTCAGAAGAGTATTTTCTTACACTCAATACACACAAAAAAAAATGATGGCAGAAAATAAGGAGTGTCCTTCTTTCTGCAACAGCCCTTCTTTTCGTCCATTTAAGCAGGACGGGCAGAAGCTCAGGCTGGTCAATGCTGGCTCACCCACCCCACAGTGACCTCTGTGTAGCTAAAATATCCCAGACAGTATTTATTTGCTACCCATGGAGAACAAAGTAGTAGGAAGGGTCCATCCTCAGACCTGCTCCTGCAAGCTGCCACCACATCATTTCCATTCATCCCCACAGATGCTGTGGTATGGCAGCAGGAATCTGATTTTACAGCTCCCAGTGCAAGGTAAGGAGGCCAAAAATAACTGACAGCTTCTGCATATGGCATTTCTGACAAATGCCATAGTTTTCCCATCATTTTTTGAGCAACACCTGAAAAAATGAATCAGAAAGTAAACACGCTGCAATATGCATTTCATCTCAAGGACTGTGTTATATATATATTTCTTTAAGTATCTTTCTGGCTTGCAAATCACGCCTTATATCTAACTATACACCTATGTACACCTTCACAGACATGTCTGGGCCTGTTTCTACAGCCCCTACACAAATATAATACCCATCCACTTGAATGAATGGGAGCTCTTTTCAAATAAATGTGGCAAGACTGGGCCTTTGGTGCATACGTGCAAGTATCCTGCACACACATTTTAAAATCATTAAAAAAATATAGTAGCTATAGATTTACAACTGATCAAAATCTAAACACAGAAAAACTGCACTTGTTACAGTATAACCTAGGTGAATTTACATTGCTCATTTATAAGAAGCAAACAAAGGAAAGGAAATGTCTGTGACCCTGTAATTACCAGGTTAACTGTAATTACAGTTTTGCTTATCCTTTTGTCTGTCCAAAAAGTCCAAAAGGAATTTTGCAACTAAAAAGAGGGATTTGCACTATTTCTTTCCATAACAGGGATGCTTCTCAAGTGCTTTCCCATCTTTTCCAAAGGATCTTTTGCAACATACCAGACTCCTTTCAATTGCTTTTGTTCACTTCAATCACCATAGTAAAGAAAAACCCCTTACTGAAGAAGGTAACCTTAGCAAAGCAGCAGCAGCAAAGCAGTACTGAAGTCACTACTAGTCCCATACTCAGGCAGAAGAAGGAGTAAGGGCTCTAGGTACCAGCCTCAGCGTCACTACTGTTATCATAAAGCTTAATGCACAGCAAGATGGCCAACCCACAGGGTCACATTGCTCTCTAAATAGCACTTTCATTACAGCACTTCATTATCAAAGCCCTTTGCACATAAATTTACAAAACACAGCAAAGACCAAGATCTCTTTTGCATATTAAATCAAGGAAACTATTTCATCTACAAGTTCATTCTTGCATATTTCACAGCTAGCTGATACAAGGTGATGCTCGCTAAACACGAAGTTTAACTCTAAGACCAAAAGCACAACACAAATATATAAAGCTTAAGCACAGGTCCTTCACCTACTCCTGGCTGGTATTTCCCAAGTGAGTTCTGACACCTTTATCAAGGATAGGGGTTGCTCTTAAAGTAGTCAGACCTCTGGAGTCTAGTATCAAGTTGAGGAAACACACTCTCACATACCATCCAAGTCACTGCTGGTCAGTGGGGACTTTTGAAATGGTGACCATTGTGCTTCCCATCATTCTGCTAATTTTATCTGTAGTGTGAGCAACTTTCACAGCTCTCAGCATAGCACAGAGGCTTTTAAAAGAAGCTTTGCACATTCATGCATTTCAAAACTAAAATCCAAGTCCAGATTTGGATTTAAACCCTCTCCTCCCTCAAAAAAAAAAAAAAAAAAAAAAAAAAGTATCACTCAGGTAGAACTAGGGCTTTAAACTCCAAATGCTTGATCAAGGATCTTGTAATCTAAGTAAGACAAGACAAGGCACTGGACAGCAGCCCAAGTGCTTCAGACTAAGAATTTATACGAGGAAACTCTACTCATTTAACTATGCCAGCACAGCTGAAACAGCAAACCTCACCCTCCTGGGTACACAGTCATATCAGTTTGAAAAGGGCACATAGCAGCAGCCTACTGCACCACAGCTCAGCAGCCAAAACAAACTCCAGCAACATGTGGCATCTTTTCTGCATCCGGACTTTGTCAATTCACCTGTATCAAGTGGAAAATAAAGCTTGGCATAATTGACAGAGTTACATTCATAACTTTTCAATGAATACACCAGCCCTTTTACTATCCTAATAACATTCTCAACATACAAAAATGCCACGTTAAGGCATCTGACATCTTGAGATGCATAATCTTAAAATAAGCATCATAATCCAAGCCACAACGTATCTTCACTATATTTTAACTTCATTTCCTGCCAGTACTTACCAGATACCTGAAAGTATTTGACTCGACCTGCACAACAGTGAATCAACATTCAGATACTCTTACAAAGACTGTAATAAAAACCAATGAGGAAATTTTTTTTTCTATCTTACGCTGTGATATTTGAACCAAAAAATCAAATCAGAAAATATAACTATGTAATCTCCTTGCTATTCAGCCCAAGAAAAGCTTGCGGAACTGTGAAGGAGCATGTTTCTTCCATAAGAACTCCAATCTGAAGCTGAGATGGTCACTGTAGGAGGAAGTACACACATTGTTCATGCATTAGCTAGAAGGAAAGCATTACAGACAGCAAGAAAGAAAATACGATCAGCAGAGGAGACTGGAAATACAAAATACAAGAAGGAAGAAAAAAGAAACTCTAAAATAATTGCACACTATGATCAACACAGCTACCTGTTGCTATGAATGGGAGTTTAACATTCCCTTCTATCCTGGCTGAAAAAAAATCATAAAGGGATCTTGTGTATTCCTATCACATCTATCTGCTATTTTTCACGATACCTTGTGACATTACAGAACAAAGATCTCAAGCTATATACTTTCCCTTAAAACTATAATGCTAAAGAGTATTTTCAAAAACCCAAATGCCAGAGAACAGTGCTTTCAACAAAATCTGGCAGTGCCCCAAGGTACTCTATTCAGAAACCTACATAAAGTCAGTCAGTCTATGCTAAAATTCTCCATCACTGATTCTCTTCAAATTTTGGTGCTTTTTGCCATAGTGAAACGATAAATATATTAATGTGCTCTGTTTACCCCTAAACCTATTGAAATATGCTCCTTATCTGACTTGCTTTCCAGGGCAGTGTATACCCTGGGACAGAGCAGTTTTACTTCTCCTACACTGTTACGGACCCAACTCTGCTAGCAAGAAAGATGCTGGTATCCTAGATCCTATGGGATGCAATGCCTTGAGGAAATTTATATCAATTATTGCATAATCTCAGGATGTAACCATAAACAGGCATCGAGTTTCTGTCACACTTTTGCGTCAGAGGAAGAAGTGTCCCTGTCAACAGCAGCTACAGGTTCCCGTATGAACCCGCAGGATCCCCTTGCTGTGCATGTGGAGGAAGTTGAAGATTTCTGAGGGCATAGCATGAAAACCAGGGCGAGGTTTCACATTGTCGTAGTAGTGGTGAGTTATAAAAATCCCTGAGGGGTTCATGGGGAAGGCCCAAAAGCCAAAGAGGTGGACCTCTTCACAGAGCTCCAGGGCAGCAGTCACCAGGATCAGTCCAGTGCTAATCCGCTTGGCCCGCACCCCGAGGCCGAGCCAGTAGCGTGAGACATTGATGAGATACTGGGGATGAAAGTAATAAACAGCTTGCTGAGATTCAAAATCATCCAGGACATATTTCACCCGGATTGAAACGTCCGTGTTGCGAGTGTTGTAGAAAGCTGGCAGCAGCACGGAAGCGTTCTCGTAGACCTGGAGCACATCGTAGAAGGGTTTCCTCCATTTTTCTAGCTTATGAAATCTAAAGGGAAAAGGATGTGAGTGATGATCAGACCAGAGCAAAGCCAGAAGAGAAGAAACCTCCAGTGGGCTTTTACTGAAACATTTCTGATGCAGAGAAAATTGAAATGATGTTTCAGTTAACAAGGGGAATATATTTAGATTTGTAGTTAAAGAATCAGCATGAAATTTAGAGGGAAAATGCAGGGGATAAAAAAATTACATACTTTCCTCTCTTTTGGCAATATATTCATTTGACAGTGGACAAAATCTATACACGTTTCTGATCATGTCTCACTTCTCATTTTATTATAAGAAGTATGTCATTTTTCCAAGGTGTAGACAGCTGTATACTGTGCAGTGCAGAACTGTACCAAAAATGTGGCAAACTCCAAAGCAGAGCAAATGTCCAAAATGTCCAACTGTAACATTTACAAGAGATTCAAAATGCAAGCACATGGGTTTATGTTGCTTGAGAAAAGAAACACATTCCCGCAGCAAGAAAGGAAAGCAGTAATTAGCCCTGTGTTCCCAATCCTGTCAGCAAGGTGGCATTCAGGTATGAACAAATTTTAAAGTAAAATCACTCAGTCAATCCTGGCTACAAAGTGTAACTAGCATTTTTTAAAAACATATGACATTTAGGGTGGGATCCAGTTTCTTCCACTCTGGATGTTTCTGAGACATTTGCCTGGGGCTTGCAAGCACAGCACAAGACTTCCAGGGGAAGGATGGCTCTACTGTTATAATTTTAGCTCATCAGCTTCCCACTTTCTGTCACCAAGGTGCAGGTCTAAGTGTTTAACACATTTCTGTAAATTGTTACTGATTCCATATACTGGATAACTTCAGTTCAGAATGAATCATGATTCATAGTGTCAGTTTAAAGTAATAGTGGGGGGGAAAAATCTCTGTAACAGTTAGAATTAAGTGAAAGGTAGATTTGGAAAAGAAGTAGAGATGAAAATACAAAAAACAGAAATGACCTCTCAGTAATTATACTGGGATTGACAGTCACGACATCCGTCTTTACCCCAACGTCCATGAAGTATTTCTCAGATATAGGAGGCAAATTGCATCTATAAAGGAAAGAAATTAGTTTAAAAAATTAGTTTTAAAAAAAGAAAGTTTAAAAAATTCTTGCACCTTTGCAGGACTAGAAATTCAAATTGGTTTAAGATTTCTTCCAAGCAACAAATCTAGAAGCAGACTGAGAATGTATCAAAACACGTTGATGTCCGAACTGTGCATTAAAGTAACAAGTTCTTTGGGGCTGTATGAAGACCACCCTTCTTCCCTGAGTCTGTGAAAGACAACACCTTTTTGCAGACGTAGCCAACGCTTACTCATTATGTTTCCTTATTAGCAGTTCAGCTATTAAATTTGGCAGTTTAGGACAAGAAATGTGATAAAGCCCCAAGGCCAGTCAGCCTATAAAATCAGAGACTTCCTCAGCAACAGCTGAGTTGTATTCAATAATTAATAGATAAACTATCTATAACATTGCCTTTAACATGCTTTGGTTGATACTCAAGAGACTTTAGGGGAAATGCTCCACAAGAGACAAATCAGTCCAGTCCTAATTAATGCATGACTATCTGCTTCCCTCCCTTTTCCCTTTATAAGTATCCCCCAGTGTAGTGTAAGAGCAGCAATTCTGACTCTACAGATACACCAGAGGATGGCAAAGTTATCAGGAGCAAACTTACAAAGATTTGCAAACCTTGACTTTGCTGAGCCTCCGCTCACCTTGACCTTGACCTAGATTCATCATTTCACAAAATTTAGAGCACTCGTTACTGAAACATGCACGTACACACACAAGCTTCACTTCCATAGGAAACCCAGCTAAAAATAAAGCTCCAAGATGTGTTATCAGAGGCAACATAAGTGGCTTTGCCACTAGTTTTACACTCAGTTTAAGCTAGCATTAGATGCTTGCTGACATTTTGAAAACTTTTTGAAGTGATCTACAAGCCTTAATAAAAGACATCGTTAAGATCCCTACGTCTCAAAAATACTGCTGTGCCCAATTCCCAAACAACTCCACATTTCTGAAGAACAAGGCTGAACAGGAGAAAACTGTGAAAGTATTTAGGGTAAGCGATGCTCAGTGTTTTCACAATACTACAGTTCAGCTCAGCTGTTAGCATAATTTTTCAGTCACAGGGAGAGGGCAAGTGGGGACCAGAAGATCGCACAAAAATGCTTCAAAGTCCTCAGACTCAGGAGGTCCACATCTACCTTCCAGAGAGTCCCTCTTTATGAGGTCAGAGATCTCATTTTAGCCACCTCATCCTTCTCATAGGCAGTGTTATTTCCAGCACTTTTCTCTGCTGGGTCATGCAACGTCCTTCTGAAGTCCTCTAGCATCTTCAGTTCTACCTAGCACTCGGCACTGTGCTCATCAGATTGTATATGAAAAAGGTTAATACACAGTTACAATATTTTTTAAAAGTAAACTCCCACCAGTATTAAGAAAGACTGAATTTTTTGCAAGTGATAATTCCTTATAAAAATAACAAAATCTGTACAAACTATACTTTTGTCATAAGAGTCAAAAAATTCATCCCTATAAAGGGAGTAGTCCCATCTCTTAATGCACCCAATGTTTCATCACAGATCTCTCCTCTGGCCAGTAGATGGAGATAGACAATAAGAACTAGTAAATAATATTAACTGCTATCAGAATTTATTTCATAGAAAAGTCTTGGTTGAATCCTGTTGGCCACAAGCTTCCTGACAATAGAAGTTTTCCCGAGGTGCCCTGAACGTATCACTAAATGTTAACAGTGCTCCATAGGTAGTTTTTGAAATATTTTAAAGAAATATTCCGTTAGTGATCAAGATGGTGATTTCTGACAGTCTGGTGAACTGGTGCTAGAGTGGAAAGTGGATATATTCAGATCTGATCTCAAACACAAGCTTTACTTTAAAATTTATGTCAGCAGACCTTATGCTCTTAAACATCAGCAGGTCTTTTATGCATAACACTGGTCCCACATGGTTTGGAGGTGGTGAACCAGGGGGGTCTTTTGCACAAGTACTGATGTATTTATGCATCTCTCAGTTCTCCTTAAGCCTCTATTTAATTAATTACTGATATCAAAAGCAACCTGATTTCTACATTCTGTAGTGATCTGATCTGCTTTTTTTAATCATTTTTGGTATAGTGCAAGGAAGAGTTAACAGTGGTAAAAACGGACCTCCACTGAAAGTTCTTATACATAAATTATGACATTTGCTGCCCATATTTCCGTTTCCACTCAGCAGTTTAGCATTTCCATGTGTAACATGTACCACTTCTTTCAACCATAATGATAGCTGCGATCCAGCACAATAGAAGGGAACCTACAATGATCATTTAGTGTATACGGGTACACTAGGCTTTTAAGAAGCAAATTACATGAAGCTTGGACTGTTTCACAGATTAAAACTTAAGACAACAGTTTTCTATAAAGTGGGCACAAGAGGCAGACATAAGGGTCTGAAAACAATGAATACTGAAGGTAAGACCTGTAAATTTTTTTTTTCTTATTTGATACCAGATTAAATAAAGAATGCAATGGGCCAAAAATCTGACCTAATTTTTGCTGGTATGAAATCAGGGAAATTCATTGATCTATGCAGTTATTCTAAACTGACAGCAACATACCTAAGATCAGAAAATAGGCCAACAGAAGTAAAAAGATTTTTCTTTTCTACAGAACAGGTCACGAATTTGTGAGCTAGCTGTCATATGCCATGACCCAGACAAAGAGCTTAACAGGATTTAGACAGGGATTAGTCATGCATATGAATATTAAAAAAATCTTTCCCTTATATATTAAGGATGATAGAAGTGTTGCTAAACTCCGTTATCCAGGGACACAAGTCATGGGACATCCCAGTCTATGCAGAACCTGGGTAACTCTGCATATGTTGGGGAGCACAATAGGAAGACATTCAACATTCAAAGTTATTCAGGCATCTCTGCACACCCTGGAGTCTACGGAACTGATTACTGTAACTCCCGTTATCCAGCACTTGAGCTCTGCACCACTTCAGAAATACACCTCCGAGGCACATGAGCTGCACGGTGGGGAGCTATTAACATCTGGCCAAGCTGCCTGTCAGGCAGTGGAGGTTGTACCTCTGGTTCAGAACCGCCCCAGAAGATCACGGCCACATTCATAGGACAGTACTTGTGGGCTAATGTCCATGGAAGGATAAATCCACAACCTGAGTGACACAAAATGTCCAGAAAGAGGACATCAAACTTTGTCAGTAAGTCAATGATTAACCACATGGAGTTAGGGAGAAATAATTCCTCAAAGCATAATTTTTAAATAGATATTATACAGCCAGGTGGTTTTTTCAAGCCCTTACTTTCTGTGCCACAAGCAGGCTTGCTATGGCCAGTTTGGCAAATCCCATGTTTCCACATAAGAAAGAATAGCTTTGCAATAGTTTTCAATAAAAAGGGCAAAAAAGGAAAATGGTGCTATGGTGATTACCGAAACACGAAGTCTGCACTGTCAATCTCCCGGCCACATCTGCTGTTCTTCAGAATTCCTCCGTTCCCAACCACTGCACATTTCTTAAACTGGGAGCGGTGGTATGGCATATCCTGCAACATCACAGCAATGAAACAGATAAATAACCTGAAACATGGAGGAAACAAGTCTCTTTTTTACTTCTTCCTCTTTTTTTGTGCAGCTGCATCTTGCTGCAGATGCACTAATCACAGGAAGTTAACACTGGTTCTGGCGCGCAATATTCCCATGGTGTACATAACGGATGGGGTTGTTCTCTGTGCAATTAGAGACAGTATGGGCAACTGAGAGGGAAAAAAAGCAATAACCTGGTTTAGTCCAGACTTAATAACAGAAGGAATAATTTTAGAAACTTGCTTTCCCTTTTGATTTCCATATGAGGGCATGAACCATAAAGTTAGCATACCCCAGGCATTGCCTTCTGCACTGCCTGCAAACTATTCGCCTTTCAGGCTCTGATGACCTGCTTTTGAGAAGTCTGCACACATGGTTCCAGAGCAACTCTACGTTCCAGGAAGCCTCTCGAAGTCAGACAGCACATAACAGCTATTTATCAGAACCTAGCCCAAATTTTACTGCTTGCTACCACTAATTGTACTAATAGTATTATATTTGTTAATTAGCACTTGTACCACAAGCAGTGCCTAGACCCTTTGGCCAGGCACCTATTTTGACTTGCACAGGATGTATCTTTCTGTAACATTTGGGCAAAATTCTGTCTTCATATGTAGACATGCAGCTGCTGCTGAAACCAGAGAGAATGAAAATCACATCTCCGAGAACAGAACTGGGCCGTTAGGGGGAGAGGGCTGTGATGCAGAACCGAGCCATGCTACACCTTATGAATATGTAGACATGTGCTTACATAAGCATGAGCGTTCTCATTTCAGTACATACATATTTTATCAATAATTTCATACCGCAAACTACAGCGAGATGTGATAGTAGCACAATATTTCTAGGTGATTATTCCCAGGATCTTTCCATAGCATTCATAAGCCATGAGGAAAAAGGGCATGCAATTACACCTGTTTGAGAAAATTAGCAGCTTTCTAACAGAGGGGAAGTACAGTTGCCTGTGCTTTACCCAGTGATTTCTTAACACAAAATGCCTCAGCAGTCCTGAAAGGGAGATCAGAAGCCAGGCCTCCGCATTCAGCACAAGGCTCTTGCCCTTAACAGTCTTGCTCCTGTGCTTTTAGCCTTTTATCTCCTACATTTGCCATGCTGCAGCCCTGCTCCAAGGCAGAGGGTGGCTTCAGCCACATAGGTGCCGCCCAGTGAATCCCAAAAGCACTTTGGCATGTGATAGCACCTTCAAAGCAGCCTCAAGGCATACCAGGATAAATACAGCAGCAACTATAGGACACTTCTAGCAAAAGTGTAGGCATCTAGTCTTTCATGCATTCATCTGCGCAATCAGGCAGGGTTTTGGGGATAATACTCCTAGGCTTAGATGTACCTATTCTTTGCGTGTCTCCAGATGCCAGTTCTTTCCTGGATCTGAGCCTTTCCCCTGCTCTGCCCCAGTTCCCCATGTGCAAATTTAGATAACAGCCCTAGCCTAACTCTTAGTAGTGCTCAGAAAGCAAAAGGATTAACAGTGGGTAGACCCTGAAGATCCCATGACACAAATCTAAGTACTTAACTTGAATATTTTTCTGACTTTCTGAAAGGGATAAATTTCACATATCCCCTCCAAATATGCCATTTTAAATTCATGAGGTGTGCCCCATGACAAATCAGTAGTCACATAAGCCCATTTCTGCACATCAGTCACTATGTGCAGTGGGACTTGTCCACTGGTTATAACTTTGAATGCCCTGAGGTCAAGGATTATTTGCTGAGAAGGTTTTGAATAATCATTATGATGAATATATTTAAAAATTGTGCAGCCTGTCCACAGATAATCTGCAAACAGAAATAAGTATAAAAATAGGCAGTCATTGTGAATATGAATTATAAAATAATCATGCCCTCAAAAAAGCAGACCTCCCCCAAGTGTTGGATTTATTGTATGTGAATACTGTACTTTTAAAAGTTCTGATCAGTAAATGCCTCTTTTATTCAGCTTTCTTAAGTGATTTCATTAGCCACTTTGCTGCTAAATCAGTAACATTGTGTAGGAAAATATATATATTGCATACTAGAGCATATGACCACTAGAAAACAGGATAATCCACTAAAATATATCAAAAATAAATACTGTCAAAGTATAAGCAATGGAGTTTGTAGAAATGTCATACAGACAACTGCTAAGTGCTTGGCTATGGGATAGTATCTAATTCAGCAAGCAGAGTGAAGCTGGTTCTGCAAACGGGCAGGGGCATGAGGCACCTTCGGAAACATTTTGAAGATCTCTTGGTTGATATGGAAGATTCCACTAGTATCCACTTCGTATTTCAGTTTAGTTCCCAAGGGAGTATTTTTCTGGGTGGTGAACAGAAAGGCTGGGGCATTGCAACACCTTGACAAAGTAGACCTGTAAAACGGAAAAGAAATAAGATCAAGGAGCTGACAACAGGCTTTAAGATTTGCAATTACTACTACTCCTAAGATGGCATTTTTAGCTGTAGGAGGGGTAAAATGGTGGTTTTCTGTATTTTCCTTTAGAAAAAATCAGATTCAGTGAAATTTTCCTTGACTGAGGAACTAATGATAAAAAAAACCAAACAAACAAACAAAAAAAAAAAAAACACCAGAAGAAATGAGATCCCTGTACCTGTCTCTTCTAGGCTGCAGGAAATACACGTGCAAGTTCTGCCCTGATCCAGACCCCAAAGCTGAGTTTCTGCCCCCAGTATCCCAGGGAAAACATCCTAACGAATGAGGTCCTCCACTTTTTGTAAATTATTTACTCATCATTGGTAAGGAAACACAGGGGTTAAAGTATTCCTCTGGGGATGTATAAGCTTGGCAGGGCAGGAACTTAAACACAGCAATACCTAAAGACACTAACCAACTTACCAGACTACTGTGGAGCACAGCACACTCTGATTACAAAAAAAAACCCATAAAGGCCTTAGTTTTGCCTTTGACCTTGCGTATGTGCATCAAGAAGATGACATGGCCCCAACAGATGGGTGCCAAGCAAGTGGTCATGGCTACAACTCCAAAATCTCAGACAAATGGCCAAAATTTGTTTGTCCCTGGGACAAAATGGCAAGTATTCCAACGCAAACAAAAACAGTTTTGAAATATCAAAAATGTGATTCATGGCACGAGAAAAAAAACATTCAGCTCTGGTCCCCTTACCATAAGTTTCATACAAAATATAAATGGGAAAAGCAGCTTCCCAAATAGGGGTCCATTTTTTAGGTCTCATCTTTCCCTGAATACTTTTCTGCTTTTACTGGGTGCAACTGAAACCCTGACTTCAGCTTATTCTTACTCCAGAGATGTAATGTACTCCAGAAGTCAATGCAGCTTATGCCTTTAATGAAAAATACATGTCACGGCAAATGCACAAACATGAGGACAATGCCAAACGACTCTCAAATAACCTAGATTAAATACCTTGCCTCTGGGGTATGTGGCCTCATTATGAGTTGGAAGAATTAGCCAGTCTTCTTTATGGGGTTTATTACAAACACCAGAAAGCAAATACAGAACTATGCAAACATTTCAGTGATGTTCAATAACTATTATATACTTAACTCATGCAGAATGACACAATATGATGATCAAATCAAAGCAGCAATTGAGACTGAATAAGTCAATGAATAATTTCTAATAGCAAAATCATTAAATAATTACAAGCAGGTAGTGGGACTGAATTGTGATATTTGAGATATGATAAAACTCTTCATTAGTTATACATTAAGGAATTGAGAGAGATATTGTTCATTAATCTAATGTCCAGTGTTGTCCAGTGGTTTTCCAGAGGCACGTTCCTTAATGTAAATATCTGATATTTGATGGAGGAAGACTGTCAAGGAAATTGTTTTCCTTAGTCTCCAGATAAAAAAGCTAGCATGATTTTTGTGCTTCCTCCCCCCCTGCTGCTTCAGTAGCTGCCATTTAACTTTTGCTGGATTCTCCCCATCTCACCTGATGGTCCAGAGCTGGCAAAGTTCAAAAGCCCACAGCTCAGTGTTGTTAGACTACCACCTTTTAGCCTCTTACCAGTCTACCTCCAAACTCAGAGCCTTTAAGACATCTGCTTTTAAGGAACTACAGTTTCCACACACATTCATACACTGAAGTCTCTGTCCCAAAAGAAAAATGAAAGAGGCTTTGAACTTTTTTTTTTTTTTTCATGATTAGCATGAGTATTGTTCCTGGAACCAGCTAACAAAGGTTAGCTTACATCTAGGTGCCCGTGGGAGTTTCTTAAGCAGCGATGCATCCGGCAGGCAGGTATAGCCAGCAACAGGGGTCTTTAATCTCTTCTTTCCCTCAATGCACTGTCTAGGATGGAGAGGCGTTCTTTAGAATCATAGAATCACAGAATCAGTTAGACTGGAAAAGACCTTTGAGTCCAATCATTAACCCAGCACTGCCAAGTCCACCACTAAACCATGCTCCTAAGCATCTACACATCTTTTAAATATCTCCAGGGATGGTGACGCCACCACCTCCCTGGAGAACCTGTTCCAATGCTTGAACACCCTTTCAGTGAAGAATTTTTTCCTAATATCCAATCTAAACCTCCCCTGGCACAACTTGAGACTGTTTCCTCTTGTCTTGTCACTAGTTATCCGGGAGAAGAGACCTACCCCCACATGCCTACAACATACTTCCAGGTAGTTGTAGAGAGCGAGGTCTCCTCTGAGCCTCCTTTTCTCCAGGCTAAACAACCCCAGTTCCCTCAGCTGCTCCTCAAGAGACTTGTGCTCCAGACCCTTCCCCAGCTCCGTTGACTGTCTCTGGGCACACTCCAGCACCCCTACATCCCTCTTGAACTGAGGAGCCCAAAATGGAACACAGTATGCAGGACACGGCCTCCCCGGTGCCAAGGACAGGGGGACAATCACTGCCCTGCTCCCGCTGGCCACAGCACTGCTGGCACCAGCCAGGATGCTGCTGGCCTCCTTGGCCACCTGGGCACACGGGGGGCTCATGCCCAGCCGGCTGCCGACCAGCCCCCCCAGGCCCTTTCCCCCCAGGCAGTTCCCAGCCCCCTGCCCCAGCCCGCAGCGCTGCGGGGGGCTGGTGTGACCCACGGGCAGGGCCCGGCACTGAGCCTGGTTGACCCTCACACAACTGGGCTGGGCCCGTCGCTCCAGCCTGCCCAGACCCCCCTGCAGAGCCTCCTGCCCTCCAGCAGATCAACACTTCCCCCCAGCTTGGTGTCATCTGCAGACTGACTGTGGGTGCACTCAATCTCCTTGTCCAGATCGTTGATAACAACAAACAGGACTGGCCCCACCAATCAGCCCTGGGGAACACCACCTGTGACCAGCCACCAGCTGGATGTGACTCCATTCCCCACCACTCTTTGGGCTTGGCCATCCAGCTAGCTTTTAACCCAGTGAAGAGTACACCTGTCCAAGGCAGGAGCAGCCAGTTTTTCCAGGAGAACCCTGTGGGAGATGGTGTCAAAGGCTTCACTAAGGTCCAAGTAGACAACATCCACAGCCATTCCCTCATCCACTAGATGGGTCATCTTGTTGTAGGAGCTCAGGTTCATCAAGCAGAACCCGCCTTTCATAAACCCATGCTGCCTGGGCCTCATACCCCTGTTGTCCTGCATGCATGGTGCTCAGGATGATCTGCTCCATAACCTTCCCTGGCACTGAGGTTACGCTGACAAGCCTGTAGTTCCTTGGATCCTCCTTCCTGCCCTTCTTGTAGATGCGCATCAGACTGGCTAACCTCCAGTGTCCTAGGACCTCCCCAGTTTGTCAGGACTGTTGATAAGTCATGGCAAGCAGCTTGGCGAGCTCCTCTGTCAGGTCCGTCAGTACCCTCAGGTGGATCCCATCTGGCCCCATAGACTTGTGCACTTCTAATCGGAGCAGCAGGTCACTAACCATTCCCTTCTGGACTGTGGGGACTCCATTCTGCTCCTCCTCATCCCTATCTTCCAGCCCAGGGGGCTGGGTACCCAGAGGGAAGCTGGTCTAACTATTAAAGCAAGCACGAAGCACCTCAGCCTTTTCCTCCTCCTTTGTGGCAATGTTCCCTGCCACATCCAATAAAGGATGCCGATTATCCTTCACCCTCCTTTTGTTTCTAATGTATTTGTAAAAACATCTTTTGTTATCTTTTACTGCACTGGCCAGCCTGAGCTCTATCTGGGCTTTTGCCTCTCTAATCTTCACCCTGCATAACCTCACAACATCCTTAAAGCCCTCCAGAGCTGCCCACCCCTTTTTCCAAAGGCGCTAAACTCTCCTTTTTTCCCTGAGTTCCAGCCAAAGCTCTGTTCAGCCAGGCCAGCCTTCCCCCCTGCTGGCTTGTCTTTCAGCACTTGGGGACAACCTGTTCCTGCCCCTTGAAGACTTTCTTCTTGAAGAATGTCCAGCCTTCCTGGGCCCCTTGGCTCTTCAGAACTATCTCCCAAGGGACTCTTAACCAGGCTTTTAAACAGGCCAAAGCCAGCCCTCCAGAAGTCCAAGACAGCAGTTCTGCTGACCCCCCTCCTTACTTCTCTGAGAATAAAAAATTCTTATCATCTCATGATTGCTGTGCCCAAGATGTCCTTCAACCATCTCACCACCCACCAGTTCTTCCCTGTTTGTAAACAGCAGGTCCAGTGGGGTATGTCCCCTGGTTGGCTCACTGACCAGCTGTGTCAGGGAGTTCTCTTCCACACACTCCAGGAACCTCCTAGACTGTTTCCTCTCTGCTGTGTTGTATTTCCAGCCAATATGAGATAGGCTGCTGTTCCCCATAAGAACAAGGGCTAGTGATCTTGACTTTTCTCCCAGCTGCTTGCAGAATGTTTCATCTGTCTCTTCATCCTGGTTGGGTGGTCTACAACAGACTCCCACCACAACACCCACCTTGTTGGCCCTCCTCTTGATTCTTACTTATAAACACTCAACTCTATCATCACCATCATTCAGCTCCAGGCAGTCAAAACACTCCCTGAGATGCAAGGCTACCCCATCACCTCTCCTTCCTTGCCTATCCCTTCTAAAGAGTTTGGAGCCATCCATTGCAGCACTCCAGTCATGCAAGTTATCCCACCACGCTTCCACGATGGCAATTATGTCATAGTCCTCCTGCTGCACAATGGCTTCCAGCTCCTCCTGGTTGTTGGCCATGCTTTGGTCATTGACACAGATGCACTTCAGCTGTGCTATTGATCTTGCATCCAACCCTGGCGTGCTGCCCCCAGGCTCATCTATAGGGAGCTTGGTGTTATTCCCTTTCCCCCTTCGAAACTAGTTTAAAGCTCTCTCAAAAAGCCCTGCTAACTCCTGACCTAGGATCATTTTCCCTCTTTGAAACAGGTGAACCCCATCTGTTGCCAGCAGGCCTGCTGCCGTGTAAACTGACCCATGACCATAAACCCCAAAATCTAGCTGCTGACACCAGGCCCAGAGCCAGGTATTGAATTGTGTGACCTTCCAATTATACCCTCCATCATTCCCCGCAACTGGCAGGATAGAAGAAAATACTGCTTGTGCTCCTGCTCCCTCATCCAGTCACCCCAAGGCATCATTTACTTAATGGGCTGGTGTTGGTGGCCTGAGGGAGAGTCATGGTCCTCCTGATGGTCTTTAGATAGTCCTTTCTCATTGCTCCCACCTCTGGGCTGGCCTCCATACATCAATGTGCTCCTTGCACTCAGCACAATCATTATTTCTCTCACTCCAAGTAGGCTCCAACACCGAATGGCTCTTGCCTTCAAAATGGGCTCTGATAATTGTCCACCAAGTAATTTCCAGAAAAAAATCTACCAATAGAACCCTAAAAAGCTTACGGGTGGAGCTCATGTTGGAAAAACCGCTATGAGCCTGGGACTAACAATTAGTTATTTTTAAAGATGTTAATGACTAACTCAGCACATGCATTTTCACATTCTCTCATTCACTCATGACAGCTATTTCCTGGAATAGCACAAGAAAATTTGGGAGAAAGTTTGGGGCCTTATTCTAAACAGCAGCTCTGAATTGTGCCAGTGACTTACAAACTTAACCAGTCTATATTCCACTTACTCTGAAAGAATGTATTTTCTCTAAACCTACTCAAATATGCCTCTTGAATATATCAATATGTAAGATTAAAATATTGTTTTGGCTTCATTCTATTATTGCCTTCACAAGACCAATTTCAAAAGTTGTATCTTGAAAGGACAATGGAGGACCTTCAGCAAAGAAGGAAAAAGAAAGTCACATGAAGGAAGACAGAGTGCTACAGAAACAAAATGCAAAAGTCTCTGAAAACCAGAAAAAATATCTAGATAGTCTGGGAGTAATAGCTGAGAAGCCATTAAAAAAAAAAAAAAGAAGTTATACACTAACTCTGACACTACCTAATACACCAGAAAAAAGTCCGGTTTGAGTATTTTGTAGGCCTAATTTGCAGTGTCAGCAATGATATTACCATTTTACACAACCAGAGTTTTTAATTGGGTTATCGGGTACAGCCATTAAGTCTTGGCTCCATCCTCACTTCTGCCTGAATCATAGCTGGAAATCTTTTCCATACCAGATTTCCTGCCTTTCCCAGGAAGACTGTTCCACATGCCAGAAGAGTTCTCTTTCACTCTAGCTGTTTACTTTGTTAAAGTAGAAAAAAAGTCTGTATTTATTCAAAAGGATGGCACTCCAACAGTGACAGGGTTATAACGCTTACTCTTGCTATCCACATGAAAGTTTGATCTCCTTTCAGGAAGCTAAACTCAAACTAAAGTAAAATTCACCCAGTCTCATTAATGTGGACCATTCTTACTTGAATAAATTAGCTTCTGTGACATTCATCTCCCATTTGCACATCTGTAGGCTCTTCCATCTGTCAAACAATTCTGTTTGTTTCACCCTAAAAGATAAAAATAAAGAAAATGAAAAAAACCACTTATTACAAGGGCTTCATTTCCTAAAACAGCTGCAGCTAGGGTACCATGCAGTAGGCTTTTGATAGGGCAAACCAGTCAGTCTAACCAGTGTAAAATCTATCTTTTTTTTTTCTTTTTTTTTTCTCAGACATAGCAACCATAAGCCATATATACACAGGTACTGATGGGGCTCCTCAGATGTTTAGGACTGATTTCTATTTCTGATAGATATTCTCTATTTCTTCAGGATAAAAAAATGCAGTATCAAGCAAGAAGCACCTACTGTACCAAAGTGTGTCCACAGTCTGCTGAGAAGCTTCTGAGTGTCTGGCAACTACAGCAGCTTTGGGGGGAAAAGTTGCACCCAGCAGAGGGGGTACTGGAAAAGAAGATACTTTAGATAATTTGATCAACCAACTACCATTATATTTTGGAAAGGTTATCTTAATCCATGAGATCCTACAAACAGCACTGTTGGTAAATGTTGGTAAAGGCCAGGATGGATGGAGATTTGAGCAATCTGGTGCAGTGGAAGGTGTCCCTGCCCATGGAAGGGGGTTGGAACTAGATGATCTTTAAGGTCTGTTCCAACCCAAACCATTCTATGATTCTATGATTCTAAATCCATCTTATAAACTGCAAGAGCACACAGGTAGGGATAAGCATCTGTGATGGTAAGAGGACATGAAAAGCTCTTTACATAAGGATCTCTCCCTTCCCCTCTGTTAATAAATATACTTTTAGTTACGCCAAAATGACACTCCTATTTCTACTAGGCTGATACCAGATGACACATTTTTTGGTGATATCAATTCCAAACACTTCTACCTTAGAGTTCATACATGTTCTTCTGTATTTGGATAACAGAGATAATGAAGGCCTTGCAAATATCTACTAACTAGGGAGCAATGTCATAATCTAGCTAGGAAATTTTGAAGTCTGAGATTTCTTCAAACTGATAGGTCTTAATGAGTTCTCTTCAGGCTTGAGGGATTTGAATGTATCAATAAAGCAGAGACTTTTAAGATAATTATATATTTAAAGTGAGTAGAACTTCTGATTTCCCAGGCTGTGGAAGTTACAGGAAGGAATTAGGTCATATTGTACTTTCTGTAGCCCACCAAAGCACATTTACTTGGAAATCTTCCATTATCATAAGGGCTGACTTAGGAAATACAGCACGTTAGAAGCAAACACATCAGAAGAGCCCAGCATACTAAGAGCTTAATGCCAGTTGACATCCATTGTAAAAGTAAGGCTAGTATCTAGCTGAGTAGGAGTCCACTACCTTCTATGTGCCATTGGATAAGATCAAGAGAAATGAGTAATTCTGTACCATCTGATAAGCATGCAGAAAAGCAATTCAAAACTCCCCATCTTCAGCAGAACACTGGCAAAAGTGTGACATTCTCACCTCTTCTATTTATTTTTAAGCACTGCAAGTCAGCAAGCAGTGCAAAGTTGTTACTCATGTATCCTTCATCCAGTACCAAATACAGAAGACAAGGACATAACCTACATTCTTCTGTGCTTAAAACCAGTGAGGCAGACATGCTCAAAATCATGCAGACCTGGAGCAAAAAACTGTAATTTCTGTAGTCTTGATTGCTTTATGCTATGCACTTGTATAGCTGCACTTTCAACTGAGATGCTCAGTGCACTTTACAGACCTTAACAACCCTTGTGGATCGTCGGTAAGACTACTAAACCACGGGGTTTTAGTTATGGTAAGGGATTAGGCATAATCTAAGCATCCAGATTCAGTGCAGTGCTGAACACGCAAAAGGACAACACAAAAATACCCTGCTACGCTTTGTCCAATGAGTTCCACTGACAACCTCACTCATTTGCTCAGTTCCATCACTATGGCTTCATGGATACATCTCACTCAACTCATTAGCTTCCTGATGTTTAGTTTCCTAATTAGTTTCCTGACATATAGGACCACAAAAGACAATTTATACATACTTTATTGTTTCTCAGAATCACATTTTCCTACTTTTTACTGCATGTTATTAAGTTGTGAAACTCATCGCTGATTGAGGAGGCCAAAAATACAAATGGGTTCAGAAAAGATCAAAACAAATTAATAGAGAGATCTATTGTCCACTTCAGTTACTGTACTTTAGTCACCATCTACCACTCAGCAAGTCCTCATGGCAGTATTTGTTATCAGGAAGGGCTAACCTTTTCACTTCATTTCTTATTCTTCACTACTGGCCACTGTCAATGACAGAGCCTTAAGCCTCTGAGTCAGTCTGGCTGCTCTTACTCTTCAGTTCCCTGGAATATAATAGTACAAACACAGTACTTAATTCCAGTGATACCAGGCCTGACCAAAATGCCTCAATGTATGTGAAAAGCCTCCATATTTCCAAACAGACCTCAGATCAAATTCAAATGTCACTACTTGATGTACAAGAGAACCTCAGGAATCCTTGACAAGGTCCCTATTGATGGGATCTCTTGAGTTTTGCATCTTTTGACAATATCATTGTAAGTAACAATTTTCATCTGCCTGAAAAGTAATCCTTTTAGCAAGCATTCATTCATACTTACATAGACAAAACCTTCACCTCAATGATGTCCTGCCGTAATTCCAGGCATTTGGTAGAGTTGTATTCCAAAGGTCCTTCATAAAACTCAAAATACCTGAAAAAGAACAAGAAAAAAGATTCTAAATAAGGCTTAGAGTAGAATACTTTTCTTACACATCAACAGAAACTTCCTTAAAGTTGTGATCTACGATTTTTGCCTAACTTGAGAGTACACTGTCTGGCCCATAGGCAGGTTATTGCTTCACAGGAAAACACAGATGTTGCTGGTTGTAGAACAGGCACCCACGTCCAGTTTGTCCATCCCTACAAGAGTTCATCTAACTCGTAGTTGGTGCCAACAAGGACTAGCTACCTTTTCCAGTAGTCAGCACATAGCAGCTGACGCTGAAAGTCAGGGAGAAAACACTGATCACTTCATTTTGGGAACACTGTTCCCATCCTTTGGGTGTCTCAATGTGGGGAAAATTTTAAAAAAATTTACCTCAACTTTTGCTCTTAGGTTGAAAGTAAAGTGCTGGAGGTTGCAGCTTGTCTGTGGAGACTGTTGCATAGCTGTGCACAACTGAGTTTTTCATTAGGATTTACTTTTTTGGTATATTGGGAGGGGAAGGGAAGCTGGGATTTTCTTCTCAAAAAAATTTGAGATCATTTCAATAATGAAAGGAAATGAATGCTCAGACACAGCACAAATGAAATGCTATTTTTAATTAAAATAAAGGCATAAATATTTACTATTTTGGTTAAATTCCTCCACCTTAGACATCAGACTGGAGGGAAGAGGCAGTAAAACACAATGGTAGCTACTCATGTTTAGGGGCCAGAGAAAAAGCCCAGACTGTCCAGTAAAATCAATGAGGCTGTATTAAAATGACAAAGATGATTTAGGGTTTAAATCAACCTTTGTAACAGTTTCACCTACTTATCATTAGAAGTCTGTATTAAAATCTCATACCTAAGAACTGCGCATACCCATACAGCAGTTAGGAGCATAATGAAGAAATACAAGGACATGACCTGAAGGAATAGGTATTATGACCAAGGCCACAGCAAATTCTTTTCATGGATCCTTTAAAATCTCAGAACTCATGAGGCTGTTAACTCCAAACGATCTTTCGAATTTTCAATATGAAAAGAAAATCCAGGATTCGTGGAAAAGCTTTATTTAAACCATCATTGGAAATGTAATATTTTAGTTTTGTGTCTTTTTAAAATAACATCAAAATTCATGTTTGACCTGAATGTCTGTTCAGTTCTGAACATATAACCCTTAGGTAGGAAAGCCTTGTTAGTTTCCTTAGTAGTTCATGTTTATAGTTGATACCAAAACTGGGGGGGTGGGGGCTCCAAAACTGATCTGTTCTGGAGAAGTGCTAAGCACTCACACCTCCCAGGAGAACTGTAGGAAGGTAGAGTGTCCAGAAAACAACATCTCTAGGTGTCTCCAACAGGGCCTCCGAAGTCCAGAAGCATCCAGAAGCAAACAGCTTCTGAATTTTGCCTTGTAAGTACATCCAGAAATCAATCTGATGAGGCAGGGAAGACAGAAACTCATAGAAGGGAGAAAGGGACTATAGTATGTGATTGGAAAAGGCCCAAGAACCTCCCAAAGCAATCTGCTACCAGCTGAGAACATTTCCATCCTGTCAAACCCTGCTCTACAAAGCGTCTCCACCTCTCCCAGAGGTTTTCACCACCTCAGTTCTGCCAAATCTCAAACCAACCACTTCTGTGATCCAGTAAGGGGCACAAACCTTGAGACTGAAAGGAGGAAACTGCCTGGAAGGTTGCAGGAGGAGAACATCATAAATTCCTAACAAAGAAGTAAAATTATTACTGTCAGGAAAAAAAAACATAGCTCAGCAATCTTTAAAAAATCTGACTATTTGGAAATGTGTTTGCAGAGTCTTCAAGGCAACCAATGTGTTTTTATGAGTTTTGTAGAGGAAATTACATAGTTAAAGCACTCCATAATCAGTGACAAATCTGGGAAAAGACTTCCTGAGGTATAGTTCACGTAACATGAACCTTCATCTGGTCTCTCATCAAAAGGCTTCGGCTCTCCTTCCAACTCAATCATTCACCTGGGCATTCAGCCTTTAAAGAGTGGCTCAAATCCTTTGCACTGGCACATTTCCTGCATATTTGGCTTGTTGAGATGGAGCTCAGCAATAAGCATATTTTGAAAGCTGAACTGCTTTTTGAAAGCTCCAACTGAAATTGCATTAAAAGCTCACCCAGTTGCACCAGGCCAAAGCCCTGTGTGGATGTACTGCAGATACACTTCCCCAACAGAACTGAAACCTCTCTCTGTGGAGCCAACACCATAGGACTTCTTACTGGGAACAGAATTTTAAAGGGGCATAAGGGGGATAGCAATGGCTATCAGCCTCATCCACGTCTTTCACCTCACACTGGATTTCAGTACATTGTATGTGCCTCAGGAAAGATAAGAATGGCAAAAGTCTAGATTAACACATGTGCACTTCTGGCTCTGCTGCTAAGTTAGAGAACTGCAGCTTGGATGTCAAACAGCACATGCTATCACGTGGGAACGCCGCAGCAGGGGAAAGCTGGCTTCAGCCCATGGCACAGGAAACAAAAACGTCATTTTATGAAACAGAGATGAAATTTCCTGAGTCCCAGCCATTCCCTTTGATCATTGCCTGTTTAACCAACCCACAAACCAAAAGTAGAAATGAAAAAGGGTGCGTTACCAAAAAGGCAGAAGGGTGAGGAGGAAAGGGCTACGTAAAAAATAAACCACTTCTGAATCTGAAAAGAAATCCAAAGGCAGCATTGCATTTGTAGGGAAATTATTCCATTAGCCTACAGCTTCAAAAAGCACAGGACTGTCCTGCAAGTCTCTCTCACAATCACTCCAGCTTTTCCTGTAGAGCCACTGGGAGCATCAAATTCACCATTTGGCACCTTGTGGAAGTGCAGAGGGAGGATCTGCAAAACAGGCTGAATGACACACTGCCGATGGGACACGTGCCTCCTGGGCCAAAGGCAGGGGACATCAACGGTGGTGGTGGTGTCACTTCTGCACTGAACAGAGAGAAGATGTTACTGGCCACGGGGTGAGCTCAACGGAAACTAACTCAGTGTGCTTGACCCACTGAATAATAATCATCATCTGGGCTGTCATTCATAATCCCTGAACCACATCTGAAGCAGACAGCCAGACACTAAGCCTCCTTGTTAGTGCTACTGATGCTGCAGTGCTTAGGTTGCAAGCATTAATGATGCTACAACAGCATTAAGGGATTTGCAAGATGGTATATGGTCAACAGACCAAAACAAAAGGATTCCTCTCTTTCTCCTAGGAGTGTAGATGCTATTTATTTGCTTCACAGCAACTCCCCCCCTGCTACAGACATCGAGACAAATTAGCAAAGGCAGTTCCCTGGAGCACCAGCCAACCTCTTCCCACATAAGTGCTTCACATTGTACTTTCCCAGAATACAGCTTTTGCATGACACCGGGCTCTAGCACAAGGAACACGGGTTCCTTCAGCCCCCGCGGATGTCCTTTAAACCCAGCTCCTCCGCTTGCAGGGTATGGTCCTGCTGGGAGTGTTTGGACACCAGCCCCCACCACACTCTCCCAGAGGAAGCATCAGTCTCACCCACTCACTGGGCTCCGAGTGCTGTTTCTGCCTATTAACTCCCACTCTAAACCATGCAGTCCCCCATGAACGAAGATACATTTGCCTGTCAGAAAGCTTAATTAGCACAAATGGAAACTGTCCTCCCCATCATCTTCCTCAGTCTGATATCCAGCTAAGAAGCAAGGATGTAGTGCAGTTTATTTTGATTTATGCTCTTGATCAGTGACAAGTGACAAACCTGACTACACTGTTCCTCTTGCTACGGAAACAGGCTGTGTTTCAGTTTTACAAGAATGACAGTCATGTTTTATATCCATAAAACAGAGTTGATATGTCACTGCCAGAATGTCATCTGCCTGCTTTTGCTTCCCTTTCTGAAATCTAAAAAACCTTTATCCTTCAAAGGTCAGAAGCTTATGGGAAAACCAACATAAGGAATCGTAATTCTTTACAATAGAGAACAAGCTACAACCGAATCACAACAAACGGCACAGATGCATGAGGAATTGCATTTTCCCAGGGTACCGGGCACTACACACAACTCGCTGCTCAATGTCCATTCAGGTCAATTGTAGCTTTCAAATCTACAACATTTTTCCAGGATCAGTTCCTATATCTGAACACCATAAAAGCTGCAAGTACTCAGAGACGACTCTTTTTTTTTTTCTTTTTTTTTTATGGCTTTCAGTACTGAATGCCCAGAAATGAGATGCTATTCACTCTTTAATTTTCCATCTTTGGCTAACGGAGACTTTCTTCTTTTCTAACCTTCATGTCTCCCATTGCAACCTCACTTCCAGCTGAGCAGCCTACTGATCTCACTAGTGAGAGACAGAATTGGTTTCCCAGTACACCAGCTAACTCTTAGGTCTTTGATCATCTGCAGTTGGGCTGCTCCTGCTTTGATCAAAAGTACGCTTTACTTGATCATGCTACATGAACTAAAAGCCTGAGACTTCAATCCTGCCTCCAAGTGACACTTGGATTGAGGCACTGATTTGTCTGATATATTGAACAAAAGCTTTAAAATATAATTGAGCGCAATTGTCAGGCATCTTTTAAACAAGACCATTTGCTCCTGCACAAGCCGCCTTCTCATTTCACTTATTCCTGCAGTGCCAGTTCTGCACCGTTTGCAGTGAGGCTGCAGCACTTACCCCACAAGAGAGTAAAGTATCACAGGAAGAATTCCACCTACCCTGCAGGAAAACCAAAGATCTTTCAAAAAATATACACTATCCAGTGAGTAAGAAATGGGAATAAATGAACCAACCCCTGCAGGCATCTACTAAATATTTATTAAGAGAACTGTTTAATTAGCAATGCCTGTGCTCATCACTATGGCAAGATCCATGGCCAGCCTTGGGTCTAGACTCACCTTCCTTACTCAGGAAACTTGTAAGTATGCCAGAACACAGTTCCCAAAGCACATGGGGACTCCCAGTCATCAGACAAGGCCACCATGGGTTCTGCAGACGCTTGTAGCAAAAATACTGCTGAGGTGGAGCATATCATGGCTGTGGGGTGCTGGAAAACTCATCCAGAGCAGAGCAAACTAGGTGTTGACTTCATCAGAGAGCACACTGTGAGTGAACAAATCCCACTAGCCTTTGCTTCTATTAATATTTCCACGTGATAACATAAAAAACTGCAAGATTTGGTCAAAAGGTTTAAGGGCCTGACATCAATACAGTGATTTTTTTTCCCCTCAAAGAGTGCATCCTATCACTTCCCATGGTATATTCTCCTAAGATTACTCTGACCCCATTTGGAAGGCACAATCCCTGTCTGGCAGACAAAGGAGCTGATGTAGAGGCTGATTGACAGGTAAGTCTGTGGCAGCAGGAACCAGAACCTCGGGCTCTGGTCTCATAGACACAGCCTAGACTACACAGTTACCACCACGAACAAGAGCAGCCTCTGAAGTCGATGGAAATCATACTGACCTTTCATACTACACCTTGCAAAGAAAACACCCGTGGTTGTACTGAGGTTAAATGAGATCCTCCTACTCTGTGAATCGGCAAGTGGAAGCACAGATGTTTGATGCCCTTATATTAATTTACATTTCACTAGGGCTGTGGCACAAAAAATGACATTGCTGCATGTTCTGCCATTTGAGAGCCTGAGCTGACTTGTCCACAACAGGGTGGTGCTTGAAAGACTGAACTGAGAGAGAAGGTGCTGTGGGCACAAAGGAGGAGCACATTGCTAGAGAAGCAATAGTCTTCTCTTATACAGGTTGATGCAACTATTTGACTATCTCCTCCCCGGGAACAACAAATATAAAAAAAGATGGTTCACATTCTTCCTGGCTACCACCTGCTGATACCAGTATCACTGGCATTAACTGGTTTAATCTTTTACCACCTTCAACTCTAATGCTACTAGACATCGCAGATGTCTAACTGATCACGAAGTTTCAGTATGTGGCTGTAGTTAGGAACAAAATGTGTCACTATAAACTGTCATGTAAAAAAATGAAAATATAAGCAAGAGATCATGGTCATACATCTTTGTATATATAACGTGTATATATATTCTGAGTTACTGCATCCAGTTCTGATATTCATTTCTGAGGGTTTGAAACACTGGCGAGAGTTACAAAAGGACCTGCAGAAATTATCTTGGTTCTAAAAAGTATGAGAGGCATATGAAGCTTAATCTAAACATATGGTGACTGAGTAGGGAGACACTGCACCAGGAAGCAATTACTAATGGCAGGAAGCTTCTCCATATAGTATAGCAGGGAAAAATAGTATGCAGTTCCTGGAAGCTAAAGATAGAAATGGCATCTTTAGTTCAAGGCTGGTTTTCTTTCTAGAAGAACCAGAGTAATCAAGAAAAATTCAGGAGCTGGAATTCTTGTACAGACACTCATGTTTCCCAGGAGATTCTTGCAGCTAAGGTTAAAAGCTATTAACTCATAAACCTGTTGATCACCCATCCAGAGTATTTTGAAAAGTTCCCTAGATTTGTCTCCTTACAGTGTCACAAGTTTTTCTGGGACTTGATAACAGATGGCATCAGAAATGTCCATCCACCAAGTCAAAGGCAGTTTCCCAAGATACTCTATATTCTAAATTAAAGATTTTTACTTTAAAGAAAAAAAAAAAAAAAAAAAAAAAAGTGCTTCCTCAAACCAGCCCCAGATTCATAACTTTGATCTTCCACTGAAGAGGAATGGCTTTTGTATTTCTGTCCTTTAAAAGCAGTTCATTGATAGCTCTACATACCTCCCAAGTAACCTTAGAAAATCACATGCATCTATCTGTCATATCTCAGAGGTGCTCCTTTTCTGGATTCCTTATTTGATCTGGTACTGTGACTTCACAGACGGTTTACACATCTGTACAGTTAAGGAGATAGCTGTGATACCCTGAGGATATGTTTCTCAACATGACTAGGAAAGCTCCTGGCAAACTGGCACTGGCTGCTCACTGTCACTCTGACTTTGATCTCCTGTCTTCATGTCTCAACACACAGATCATTTGGGATTGCTTGGCTCTGCTGCCCAATACCACATTAGCACTGTGAATTCACCAAACACCCACTCCTGTCAAAGCCACAGCCACTTATTTGGGACTCAAGCCTCTCTACAATTTCAGTCTAATGTACTGTCCAATACAGCTGTACTGCAACATCTGTGCATGTAACAGCCGGAGCTAAGGCAGAAACAGCCCTAAATGACGTAGCAAACTCCAGGTTGCCTCCTGCAGATTGTTTATCCACCTGGGATAAGCCCACCTTGCCGACCACACTTCCAAACCAACACTGCTACCCTCATGCTTCCAGGGGCTTGTCTCACACAGCCTGCCATGCACCTTCCTTTAGAGGTTTTCCCACTGTACAATGTGACACCCCTAGAATGATTTATTGGAGACTATATGGAATTTTAGGTTTAGGGACACTTTCTTCTTGCACACTCAGTTTATTAAAACAACATCAGCTCCTGATGAGCAGCAGTGGGGTATGTTGCAGGAAGTCCTATTTTACCAATGTAATTTCAGATCTCTATAGTTTTTAATAAACTGCTGTTTAGCTGTTTTAATCAAATCCATTCCCAACACTAACTGAAATAAACTGCTGATGTTGTTATCCGTATGACCACCTGGGAGGCATAACAAAACACATGACAACGCTTATACATCAATAACAACTCAAAAAAACACATTTTAATTTATCATTGCAGTCAATGCCTTTTTTTTTTTTCTTGTGGTTCTTAAAATTTTAGTATTTCTGTATGAGGAGTTCAGCACTATGACTTAAGGAACATCCTCAGCTCCTGTCCTGGTCAATGAGGTCTGATGGCTCAAGCCCTTCCATTCACTCTTGTAAAATGTGTATTTGATGAATTAAATTAATTATATTTTATTTTGCAGCCACTGGGGACAAAGTTCCAGAACTGTCATACTGGAGAATTCAGAGTACAAATCAACAGACCCAAAAGTACAAAGGTCACATCTCCATTTGCTCATCAAAGGCTTCTGTGGTTTCACCACCTAAGTCCTACATCAAACCTTATCTTCAGCTCACATAGAAGGTGGCAGAGAACATCATAACCCAACCAAAGATAGATCATCATATCATTAAGGCAGGTTCTTGGCAACAAAAAATGCTTCAGCCATGAAGATTCATAATCCCAATAAGCTGCAAAATATATTAAAAGGAGAACAGAGGAATCAGGGTTCTAGGAAGCATTTGCATATATTACTTCTTATAACCAGCATCAGATAGAACCCTTTACCTAATTCCCCACAAGGATGTTGTAAGGTTTGTAATACTTAGCACAAGATATGAAGCAAAAGGTAGAAATCTCAGCAATGGCTGATACGTACGAACCAAAAAAAAGCCAGTATTCAACAATTGGTTGACCTTGCATCTGAGTGGGTGTTTCAAAGATCCTGCAGCCCATCTAGTCCTCCTTTGGTTTAAAGCACACGTCACTATGGTTTGGAGTGTCATTGAGTGTTTCACTTTTACTACTCACAAGTATTCACAACATCTTTGCTACCTAGAAGACCTGCAGCAATGCAATATGCATCAAACAAAGCTTTTGGAAGCCAAAAAGCCCCAAAATAGAGACCTCTGTTGGGCGTCTACCCACAGCAATATTAGATGCCGCAAACATGATCCACACTCTCAGTTGCACCACACACTGAGCCAAGCTCATGATATTCGTTTTTATCTCCGTGGACTGGTTCTACACAATCTGGAGAAGCGTCTTATGCACCGGGATGAAAAGGCTTGGTTAGTTTGGTTACTCTGCACAGTGGAGCTGTCTCCAATCAGAGTAGGGGTCATTTTCTGAAATACTGTAATGAACTCCTCCGGACAGTGAAAAACATTCCAATTGCAAGCCACATTTTAACTTTGTATATTAGTTAAGGTCTAAATCAGTTTCTACTGAAATCAGATGACATGACATCATGACATTCTTTGTTTCTGTCCTACCTGATCATTTTCATGCATCGTTTAGTCTTCACTTTTCGTTGTTTTTGATATGGCCACTACTCTCCTGAAGTCTGGCTATCTTGCAATGCTAATGCACCTATTCTCTAGTGTGTCTTTGCTTTGGAAGTCCATTTTCATCTAACAAATCACTCCCACAGACTGAGTTGTCAGTGTCTCTACACCATGTATGAAGTTACATAACCAAAAGATAAAGTGTAGTTAGAGAATATACATGGGTTGATACCACATATGTATGAATAAACATGAGTCTATATAAATTATATACTCTAATGAAAAACATATTAATATATATTTCAATTAATACCTTTAAACACCAAACCTTTTACAAGGAGGTGATAACACAGAATAAACTGCAGAGACATGCAATGAAAAGTATTTACTCTGCATATACTGACATATAATTAGTTTTGAGCACTTTAGGTGACTCTCTGTAGACCTGTAAACATACACAAGTAACATCAGGTCAGTAAAATGTAGTCTGTAAGTTTTCCATTTGGTGGAAAGAATTATTCATTACAGAAAGGCTTGTGTTCAATTTATATCAACAGCCTGAAGTTGAGTTTCAGAGTAACAGTCTCAGGAGGTATCTAGAGATAGCACAGTAAGAAAGGTGATCAAAGGTAAATAGTAAACAATTTATGACATAGCTCTGCAGTTATCCACCACACAGTTTCACCTCCACATTTATACTATTTTTATTTTGCTGTATTCTCAGCTTTCAGACAGTAGACAAATGGATAATATCTATAACACACTTATGGGCAATATATGTTGCAGTTAGACTTATCCCTAACTCAAAATCCCCATCTTTCAGCTCCAAAGTCATTAACACAACACAAAATTAGAAATTTGCATCTTTTATTAGTGTCATAACCTTTTAAATCTATACCTAGGTTGTGCAGTTTGAGCCTGTTTGTGTAAAAACCACTTGCATCCTGATCCTCTTTGTATTTGAAGAAACTAAACAGATGGAGAATAGTACTGTTGTTTAGTGCCTCACAACTAGTATGCATCTTGCAGTCCAGGGTTTTGGTTCCCCATCCTGCAGTCAATGATGGTTCAATTGTCTCTACCAAGGGTACCTAGAGGGGAAATCTAGATTTATTAATTTCCCATGTCTTCAAGAAGATATCTGTCTTTGTGCCTCATTCACTTCCTTGATATGCCTAGTGCCTAAATGGAAAATTTTCCATGTAGACTATGGATGCATACACAAAAAAGGCAAAAAAAGTAGATATAGATAAACAGACAGCTAGATAGAGACAGACAGACAGACATGGAATGAACCATTTTGCCCTCGCTCTTAAGTTGGTTCTTTTTATAAAGAACCTTAACTAGTTAAACCAGTCGAGTTGCAGGTAACACTCATACCAATTACATTACAGTGAAGAGCCTTAACAGGAATTGCAGCATTGCTGCGGTTCAGTGAGACTGGATGATTTTTGGCAGGTAAGACTGAACTTCTGCTTGCCTATGAAATGCTATCAGGTCCACAGCTGTAGTGGTGTATGGTTACCAAAACGATGATATTTTAAATAAAATACATACTTTATCCAGAGAGAGTTTTATATATACATAGGTATTAAATGTAAGCTTCTTTTAATTCATTTTCTTTTTTCTTTAACTCACAATCTTTCTAAGATTTCCCCACTACTTATTGAAGTTGATACTATGCATGGCTCAGGACTTTCAACCTCTACAACTGAGGTTCCAGGAAGATGCCCCAAATATTCGCCCAGTACCCAGATTTATGCAGATGACCTGCGATAGCTATGGAGCTCTTTAGGCACAGCTGCAGGCAGTGTCCTGACTATGCACATGGCTCTTCATTACCCTGCAGATACGCATCAGTCAAAAAGATCCTACTAGAAACTAGTAAGTACAAAAACTGCAACAGCACATCAGTGCTTCTCATATGTTCAAAACAGTGTAAATAAAGGAAACACTTCAGTCTTATCTTGATAGAACACTTTTCCCCTACTAGACCCTGGAAAGATTTCAAGTTAAACTATGGTTTTTTAGAATACATATTCTATTGTAAAGAAAGCCTTGGGCCAGATTTTCCAGTGCACTCTGTGTGCATCAATATTGTCATGTTGAGACATTTTCCACCAAAGTCCCGCTCTCCCACTCTGCCACAGTGACACATAGCATTGGTGGGGGAATGGAAATAGGAGAAGCCGCAACACGGAAGTCACCCTCCTGTGAACTGCAGGGATGATTATGGCATATTCCAAAACGGCCCCAAGGCCTTGAAGGGGGAAAACAGCACCGCACTTGGGCATCCCTGGCATTTTCTGTGCCATGGGGAGCAGTATCAAAAGCAAACTGCAAAACTCAGTTTTCATACAGCCTGCACTCATGTTTGTGGTTCATACAAAGAGAGAGAGAGCTCCATAGTCATTCCTTTGGGGTGTTGGTACCTGGTGCCTGTGTCACTGCCACTCTTCACTGCTCCGTCATCCGTGAAATTAAAGGTGCCGGTCCAATTTGCCAATTCCTCTCCATTCTGCCAGCTAAACTGCAGCCCTCTAGCAAGAAAATGAGGCAGTTGATATTTTATATCATTCATTAGGTTAAGTCTATCAGCATGAGTTCTCATGTCCTTTTTCTTAACACAGAAATGTGACTATGACACATTCATCAAAAACAATACAAAGATACCAAGAACCACAAGACATCATCTTACTAGTGGACACAGTTAATTTACACTTCCTATAGACTCTACAAGTCCTTGGCTGAAAACAACACTAGACTCCCCAACAAAACTGGAAGGCCAGTAATCATCTGTGCTTATAGACAACATACGCATGTGTGGAGCGGAGCAAGTTAGAAATTTTGTTCCCAGAGACACAAGTGCAAAAAGCTGGACACGTGTGGAAAGCTACAGGGCCAAAGAAGTAAATACTCCAAACTTCAATTTTACATCTACTGTAGTTGTTAAATGTGGTGGGCGCTGGGTCCTTCTTCTGATTTGTTGCCCATGCTAGCAAAAGATTTGTCATTTGATGATTTCTCTATGTCACACTGTATTGCTTCTTTTCCCTGTTTGGGAAGATGTTTTAAGGCAATGTATATCACAATCACCTCAACTACATTTTCCAAGCTTTCACAAATCCATGTGCCTGCAATCTTCTGGAAATTACACTGAGAGTTGGGTAGAAATCTCACGTGCATTTAAAAAAGCTGGGTCTGAAGAAACATTTGACAATGTGAGTCAAATCCTTCCCTTAGCTCAAAAGTCAATGAAAAGGAACCTTGAAGGTGGTTATTTTTAATCTTCTCCATTTTAACCCAATTTCATAATTTCAGAAGCCTGGCAGCTGAGTTGTGAACATTTGGTGCTGCCAATAGTGAAAGTTAACTTTCCGGTTGGGCTGTGCAGGGACAGCCAGGAAGCAATCTGCAATCTGCCAGCCCGCTTTGCCCGAAAGGAAGGGCATCCAGGACCCTGCTAGTTTTCTTGGTCAACAGGCTTATTACAAGGACTGGAGAAACTCTCAGACCACATGCATCCTCTAGTCTATTTGGCAGCAGTTATAAGCCTAGGAAATTAAGAGGAACAACATGGGGCATTAAAATAAGGACTCTGTTCCCTGCAGCAGAAAAGGGGAGTTGCTCTAAACAGCTCCAAAACCACGTAATAGGGGTTTATTTGTTCTGTATTGCGGAAATGTGTGCACATAGCTTCTTGTTGTCATAGTTGTTTTAAGACAAATTTGTCTAAGTATCTGCAGTGCAGGCATTTCCACATGAGCTAATTGTCTTGGTTCTTAAAACTCAGTAGAGATTGGCTCAGTACAATTAATTTAGGGAAACATTCATCCGATCAAAGGCTGGCCTTCAACCTAGGGAGTGATCCATCCCCCAAACTGTCCCTCCATCAGCAGTACAAGGAGCATGGGGTTGCTTGCAGTGCATGCACACATTACAGAAGAATCCCACCACCCAAGTGAAGTGCAGTGCATGTCACCACAAACATTCTTTCTGACCTAAACCCAAGATATTGTGAATGAATATAAGAAGTTTATTCTTGTATGTTTTGTGCTTTTTAATCTTTTTGTTAGGTTTTTTTATTTTACTGAAAACAGACTTTTTGGTAAAGGCATTTTGGAGCAGAAGAAACTCTGAAGAAGGCAGGAAGCCATTCAACCCTCTGAAGTGAGGAGAGAGCTAGCCTGCTAAATTGCCAAGCTATGTCCCACCACAAAAGGTGGGAGAAAAGCACTATGAAAATATTGGAAAAGCTTCCTCTGAATCTTTCATTTTCATTGCTTGCATGTTCTCCAGTGGTCAAATTTTGCTTTTCCAAAGAAAAACTTTTTAAGTATAAAAATGGGAACATTTCAAATACAGAAGCCAAATTTTTGCTCATAGGAGACACATTCTGATTATTTCTTAGTTAAATACATGGATGCAATTCTCCTGTTTTCCAAAAAATCAAAACAAGTAGAAGAGACTATGCTGATCGCCATAAGCAAAATGAGATGACAGTGCATACTTACAGCCTATATTCAGCTTTCAGGGAGCTACTTTGGTGATCAGTTTGAAGAATCACATCAAAGGCTGTACAGGTTATGCTTTAATGGTTACAGGGTAATGCAGTGCTATGGCTTGTCAGGGAGTCCCATACCTTGCACGTTGCTCTGACAGTTTTTAATCAGCTGAGGCTGCCCAAGGTATGACTTCTGAGCAGAATATTGTTGCGAATAAAACATGAGAAAATTCTCACTTTTACTAAGACACCTTCACTTTCAGGCTTGTTTAAATAAACACTTGTGATTCCTATGTACGACAGCCTAACACATTTTTTGCCACACTGTAAGTGGTATGGAAACATGTTTCTTTTGAATGTGTATGTGTTTGTAAAAAGCATCTAAATATATCTGGCCTTTAAGATTTGTTTTAATTGCTAAGGATAGCATTGAATGATACATGGGGAGAGAGAGAGTAGAAGTGTGAGAAAACCAAGTTGGAATTGTACTTTTTAATTGGATTTAAATCAGATATTTGGGGCTTAAATGTTTACTTACAAACTGAAATAGAAAGCACTAATCTAGATAAATAGCTGGTGTTGGTGTGTCCTTCAGAGGTGAACTCTCCCAAAGCATAGCTAATATCAGGCAGATGAAATGAAGAATTAAAACATTATGTAACATCCTCTCCCTTCATATGTCTTCACTCCACATGGAACAGCTGGAAGGAAAGCTAAGAAAATGCTCAAAGGCAGAGGAGGGTGAATCTGTCCATAAAGCAAAAGACATTATAAAACCACTCTTTAATGCCCTCCTCTCAAGCCTTTTTTGGGAACAGTGTGTAATGCAGCTGAGGAACCAAGTTGAAAGGAGGACATGCACATTTTGGGTAAGATCCAAGAGGAGATCAGGAAGACTAACACTGAGGAATGGTAGATATGTCTTATGATGAACAGCTTAAAATACTCACCTTTGAAATGGCAGGATGGAGGTTCTAATTGAGGTACAAAAATATCTAATGAGGGCAAGCAAGGGTCTGACACTTCTACATGGTAAGGACAAAGTTGTGAGCTGAGCTTAGGGTCAGGAGCAAGCTTAGTGTCTGACCCTGAACCAGGCAGGGAAAGCCACACAGTGCTCTTCTTCCAACAGGTACTCCAGAGGTTAACAATGCATAGACTGCAAAAAAACACTGCCAAAGAAATATTACACAGCTTAAAGGACTGTGTGTCTCACAACAAGTTTGCAAGACTGACACCAAGCTGCTGCTCTGCATTTTCTGGAGTGAGGGTACAATAAACTTCTTCCTCCCAGTAAAAACAACTTCCACGAATAACGGTTTTTAGTATCAGGACAGAGTAGAAATTAAGGATGAGATATTTGAAAACACTGACCTGAATTAATTCTAACAAGATTACTGAGAGTTTTACATTTATTTCAATCAGCCTTGAGCTGGGAGATTTCAATTTAAAAAAAATAAAATTTTCTAATCCTCTCAGTTGTGAGTCATAAGCGTTCATAAAAGCTGTCTGGCCAAATCTGCAAACAGCCAGAGTAAATAGAAAAGAAACTTGAACTGCCCCATCAATATATTTCATTGGCATATTACTGTAGTTAAATTTTACCATGTTCACTCTCAGCATTAACTACATTTAAATAGGCAAATAAGATGTAAATGCAGCTTCTGTTGGTCAGAATTGCAATAGATAAGCACATGCAGGATGGCAACAGAAAAAAGAAGTGGAACAAAAAAGAAAGTAAGGAAGATTAAAAGAAGGGAAGGAAAGCAAAGGAAATTACTTAGACATCTCCTATGTAGTTTAGACAGTTCATGTCAAAGAGTTTTGAAAAAAAAAATAATAAAATAAAAGCTCATTTTAAGCCTGGGATCATTACCAGTTATTACCAATGGTGGAACTTTGCCATTTGCTCAATTTGCCCTAATGTTATTTCCTACTAAAATCAGTACATTTCCCCAATGCATGATGCTGATGATAAGGGAAGACTTTATAAAAGATGTAATAACCAGAAACACTCTAAGTGCAGAGATTATTTATTTTGCCCATTCACTGTCAGCACATTTTTCATCACGGTTTATGGACATCATTAATCACAAGAGTTACCCCTAACAAATAAGAGTATGAGCAATGTTGTGCCTTGCATTAGAGAAACTCCATTAAGCTGGATGTCTTAGCAATCAAGACCTTGAGTTTCAGGTAAATGTCAAAGCAATATTTTTATCCTAATTGGTAACTACAAACGTTGAATCAGTATGTGGTCAAATAAACATTGGCGTAATGTAAGAGTAGTGGGAGGGGGTGAAAAAACAGAAAATTAACAAAGCAGCAGCAATTCCGAAGGGCTTGTCAAGACCAGCTGTCAAGAAGCAGCAGGAAGCAAAGCAAAAAGCCTGTTGCCACAAACAAAAACCAACTCCTGCACAAGCGGAGGTTTTAATAGCAAAGAATGTCAAACATTTATGAGGGTTTTGAACTATAAGGCAAGAATGAACAAGTGGATGGATTGCAGCAAGAGGCTTTGTATCCATGCTGCCATTACATAAGATCCCACTTCAGGGGTGTCTCATTGCCTTTCTAAAGCGCAAAAGCAAGGTAAAAATTCAGCTCAGACAAGAAGGTAAGGCTTTTAAAACAGAGCTACTCTACAGCCAATAAATGGAGAAGGCCCGAAATACTTTAAACACAGCTGGCAGTCCTGTCTGGGCTCTAGCCAGAGAGCAGGCCATGAGCATGTATGCAGCAGAATTTATTCAGGAGAGACCCACGCGCTTTCAAGGCATAAGAGCGGTTTGGTGTGAGTGGCTGAGTGATTAGTACCTATGGGTAACAACGACTGAATGGCAACAGGGGCATCATGCAGGTGCAAGGAGAGGGCATAGAAGAACACGCCAGTGCCATCCCACTCCCCCAAAACCATGAGCTCATCTCATCTAATCCCAGCCAGCAGGCTATTTCCACTCATCTTTCAAGGTGACAGCTACCACTACCCCCATCCTGCATCTACCAGAGGCAGACTAAACCCAAAAGCAAGCAAAACCAGACAGAAACCAATGTAATTTTATATAGCTGAAGCTAAGCCAAGATCTGACTCAGCTTGCTGGCCTACCGCAGATGGTCAAGCAAGGGGAAGCAGAGGAGCCTACAGACTCCTTCTTTGAAGTGGTGAAAGGAAGGTACGAATGCCCCCAAGAGCAAGGCAAATTACTTCATTTTCCTTCTGAGCTCCCTCTCTTATTTGTCTTCACTTTTCTTGTTCTGTCTTTCTAGCAGTTCTCATATTCCTTCTCTATATACATTAGCAAAGAGGCCATTACGAGGTGACAGCAAGCCCAGCTTTTGTGACTCTGGCTTCTGTTTCATTTATAAGCTAATATTATATATATTAATTCCCTATACATCATTAATAATTTTATAATCATATTTCTGCAGGCCTGGTTATGGTGCTGCACTACACTGTTACATATTACCCAAAGACAGAAGCCATATACAGTCCCCACCCTGACAAAAAGACAGTCCAGGTCATGTATAGGCTTCCTGAAGTCAGTGGAAAATCACTTACTTTCACTCTACCTCAGTTTCCCTGTTTCATATTTCTGCCCTTGCAAGGAGGAACTTAAGACTTCAGTGTTAAACGATCATGTTACCCTCTTTGAAAATGGAAAGTGATGCCCCTAGCCTACCAACAGGGATGTCACAGAGATATTGGAAAGTCAGACAGTTAATCTCACTGAAGATCCAGTTCCTTCTTTCTGCAAAATAAGGAAACTATGACTCACTATGACCACAGGGTGTATGGAAAATAAAATGAAAACAGTGGTATGCATGAATGACCTGCAGATGAGACTGATTGAAAACACTCACTAAAGTGGATTAGCGAGTAAGAGGAGGTTGGGTAAGAAAGGAGAATATCAGGAGTCTCCGACATGCCAGGCTGCTGTGCAAGTGAAGACAAGCATAGCAGCCAACAGAGGTAACAACAAGAGGAGTTTCTGGAGAAAAAACAAGGATCTGCTGGGGGTGTGTTGGTGTGTGGGTGTGTGGGGGGGGTGTAGGCCAGAAACAGCAACTTTATTTACTCTGCACATGAAAAGACATTAGAGGGGCTTGGAAGGAGTAAAGCAGCTAGGTAACAGCGAGACACTGAGATCAAACACAACCCAGCAGAGTCAAGGCAGACTAGCCTGTGTGTCCAAAAACTCCTTCCTGATGAAAAGACCAGACCCAGCCCCCAAAGACAATGAAATTAGATGACAAGAGAAAGGTAAATGCTTACTTGAGTAGTTTAATATTACTTGAAACTCTCCAATCCATTTTGAAATAAATATTCATGGCACAGCAATTTAGAAAGACGTAGCACAGATCACAGAAAGAAACAGATCTGCCTGTGGCAGTCCAGGTCCAATTCACCTGTGCTATAAGGCCAAAAAAATATCATGTGTGTGTTGACTGCTTTCAGGGGAAAATCCATGGGTAAAACCCTACCAGGCACAGCACAAAGAAAGGACACATTTCTGGTGCCAATTTGTGTACTTGAGCAGGGTGCTGCCCTTCTTATGTGAGTCCATAATAAAACTCATGTTTGCATTCGGTGGAAGCAGAGTTCGATCTGACCAGTCCAGTTTAGAAAAATACTTATTTCTCCAATAAAATCAGCAAAATGCAAGTTTTAGTCTGGGTACATACATATACACACTTCTGCTCACTGCATTAAGACCAATCTTTGTCTTAGCAACCTATGGCTTTGCAAGTTGACTGAGAGTGGGTAACCACTGAGCTGATTGTTTGCCATTTGATTGGGAGAAGGCCATTAGAAAAGGTTTAGAAAATGTATGAAAATATGTGGAAGAGCGGGAATGGTATATTCACAACAAAAGGAAGAAATAATATGAGTCCCATGAAAAGCAAAATATGGATGGAAAATCTGGGAAATGGCACATCTGGTTACACCATACACTTGGCCATACAGTATTACACCAGGGACAAGCTTGGCTCTACAAGTTAGAGGGAAACAGTAGTAAAAGTGGTGGAGGAGTATATTTTGACTAGCACAAGGAGCAAAATTGGAAACATAAGTGGGAAGCTTCTGGATTATAACCACTACTACACATAAAAAGGTTTTGTTTCATGTAACACATTTCACATTTGGGTTAAACTTTGCATCAGAGATTCACATGCAACATCTGAAAAACCTGATCTAAAATCACTTCCCAAGAAAGATACAATAGACACAACACCAACATTCAACTAGCCTGTTTAAATGGGACGAGTTTTGACTAGGACATCAAGGACATTGAAGGACACCTTTCAAAACAATACAATCTTTCCTTTTGTCATCTGTGGCTGATAGATAAACATCCAAGGAGTAATAGATACTCTGTATCAATTCCATTTGTAATAACTGTTCATAATAAAAATATTCTTATTTGTAATTGTTAGGAGCAACACAAAACCCACAACAGAATGAGCTGTCAGTGAGGCAGGTTGTTTTCAAGAAAAAAGGCCAATCAAGCCCCAAGCACAGACACTTAGAGGAAATCCCAAATAATTTAAGATGCCAGAAAATTCTGACATTTCAGCTGATAGCTCACTGCAAAGGTACCTGATGCAGCATGGGTACCACAAGCAATTTCACCATAGCATTAGAGATCTGATGGAGCTAGTGGCTTCGCATCTCATGTTTCCAAAACTAATAAATTTAGCACCAGCCAAAACTAATAAATTTAGCACCAGGTCAGGTGTCCCTACACTACACTATATTCTTCAGTGTAAACATACTCACAGAGCCCCATTTGCACTAAGGACTCATGCTGAAGACAATAAGCAAAATACCATTTAAGGTCAGCGTGCCTGTACCCAGTATCAGCCACAGGAGTAGGCAGTATTCCCTCTCTCCATTCACAGGAGTGGATGGCACAGTCTCCTCCTTCCGTTCGTGAAAGCCCTCCAAAATGTTGACTGCTCAAGATTTTCAGCTAGGACTGTGAAAAGCCTAGTTTTGGCTGTATTTGTTCTTATGGAAAATGCCATGAAACTACCAGTGACAGAGATTGCTTTTAAGGTTTTCATCATGAGAACTAAAGCATAAAACTAACTAAATAAAGAGGATGTGGAAGGACAGTGACTATCTGCGGGGCTGGTGAAAAAGCAAAATGGATGCAAGCAATGGAGGGCAAGGATGCCTCAAAAAAATGAGAGGTTAAGTCCACAATTTGCCTGAGGGAGTCATGGACTGCTGAGCAATGAATACACTTGAATTAAAAAATGAGAAATGAAATGAAAAAGCAATCAAGGGCAAGAATGAGGCACAGCAAAAGTAAAAAAATTCAAAGCTTTGCACAGCGATTATATCTGAACCAAATCCAGTAAGCATAAGAACGATCAAGAAACCCCAATCAGATCGAAAATAAAACACTGCATTACCAGGTCTGCAACTCTGGCCACGGAGGTCAGCAGTCAAGGATGTGATAGCTCACAGCTGGGGCTGTGGGGGACACAGGTGTAGCACAACGCAAACCAGGAAGGCTGTGTTCTGGGTTTGACTTTCTACAAAAGTAAAACTGTACTTTGTACTTTGTACCTGCCCGAGCACATAGAGGGTAAGCAGCTAATTTTTTTCAGAACGACATAAAGCAAGTTGATGGCAGGTTATAACAGAGATGTTTTTGAAAGAAATGTCATGGAGTTTAAACCACTCTGGATGAAAGGGCTTTGACTCACAGGTGTTGAATGCTGGCATTGGCAAAACTCACCCATTACTTTGTCATATAGAGGCAACAGATCTGTGTGAAGCACAGAAAGCGGAGTTAGCCTAGATGTTCAGCTAAATATTCAAAAAGAGCTGTGTGTGTAGACAGAAGTAAGCCTAGATCTCCGCACAACAAAGTGAGACTTCAGCAAGCCCTTACCAGGTATTATGTGAACTAGAATTAGGATTTGATTGTCTCTGTATTAATCAGTGAGGATAATGGCCACATTTTGGCTGGTATACAGAACATCTATAATTCACTACTCCAGGGCAAGAAGCTTCTGCAGAGCTCCTACAGCCCAACACGATTCAAACTGTGAGTAAAGCAATGACTTCTCTGCAGGGTGGGCTTGTGGGAACTGATTTAGGGACTACCAGGTGGCCACAGCCACAGCAAAAGGGACAAGTGTCTGTAGGTCACTCTGTAGTGACTCACATCCCCCATGGTTTGAACTCAGGAAGGACCATAGTGTAACACACCAGGGAATGACACACTCAGGATAATGCAATTTGCACATGTAAAATACTGAAATAACTGATTTTCATTACCATAATTTACTGTCATCTGGGGAACAGAGAAGGACTAGCAATTCACAGACTAGGTCAGCAAGTAGCTTCGCCATCTTAACAGCAGAGGTACAAATCAATGCTAGAAGTAAAGCAAGTCTAGATGGAGCAGGGATTCAAATCCTGCCTGTTTTCTGCATCAGAGCCATTGAGAGTCAGTGAGTACAAGAGAGGAAATAACATACCCTCATGCTCTGGTACTAAAACTTCAGCCACTTGATGCTTTCCTTTAAAAGCAAATTAAAATTACGGGTCAGAAAAAAACTCAAAGTAGCTGAAAGTAAGATTTTGCCTTTGGGACACTTTCACAATAAAAGTATCTGTTGCAGCCTGCAATAGAGCTGTGATTGTTTGCAAATTCTTGCAGAGCTTTAATTCACATGCCATGTACTTGTGAGCTCTCCCCCTTTATTTGATGTGGTGAGACAGCAGCATTATGTAAAGCAGCCAACAGCAGCAATGAGAAAGGGAATGGGATGACCAGCGAGGGGTGACTTTGCAGGCAGCTGAGTTAATCTGTCAGCCCACTGTTTGTTCTGCCCCCTCCATCCCACTGCCATCTCTTCCCTGAGCTCTCCTGCAGCGCAGGCTCCAGTGCTCCTCTGACCTCTTGGGAAGCTGCTTCAGATCCTTGTCTTTGCAAGGGTAGTTAGGAACAGTGGGGATGCCAGTCCCAGTTTCCATCCACTTGAAAACCTCTTGGGAACACCTGGAGCAAGAACATCATGCTGGAATCTCAGTTTCTCCCTGCGATGCTAGACTAGACACTTTAAGGTGATGGCCATAACCCATACATACACATATTGGTGTGTGTGTATATATATTGGGGGGTGTGTATATTTATATTGAAGACTTCGCTCTCTCCTGAAGTTTCCAGTGCTCTTCTCTCTGAAGAAAACCAACCAAAATCAAGACCTGCTCTGCAGCCCCATCAGGGATTCAGTGAGGTGACTCACAGGTCACATGTCATTTTGCTAGTATGATATTTCACTCTGGTTAGAAACAGAGGGGGCACACAGCTGTGTTAGAGAAATTACTCACTAGGTCACCTTCATCTTATGTCTCTTGAGAAAAAATATTTAAATGGAAAAAGACTTTTAACGCTGGAATAGATGGTCTTATGTTACAGTTAACATCTTCACAGGGTGTTATGAACAGGCCAGAGAAGCACATGCCAGGTATGGAGTGGGAGGTCTCAACTGACCTGAGCTGACTGTAGTCCCTCAAGAGCCCAACTCAGGACAAAATACAGCTCAGGCCACATGCAGCTTCCATGTCCACACTGCAACTACCGCTGTTGGTGGTATAATTAAGATATGATCTTGTCTTACGGCATGGTACAAGCTAAACGATCTCTCAAGGTATAGTCCTGGTTTACTTGCTGTGGGTTTATCCCTTGTTTCCCCATGCTGTGCAAAAAATTATCATAAGCTATCTTTATTTTGTGGGTAACAAAAGGGGTAAAAATGTCTGGGGATTTATTTGCAACTATTGAATAAAAGCTGCTTCAGAAATACCAAAATGGTGGTACAACCTCAAGTTATGAGAGTCTGATACTAATTATATGGTACACACACACAAGAGTGATGTTTTATTCTCATTTAAAAGATGTAAAGCTTTCAAAGAATGCAGGCTGCCTGCATGGGAAGGTTTGCTGTTTCTTGCGGTGTGATTCTTTGAGTTATTGTACACGCCTCCTCTGACAGACCCCAGGGTAATCTTTGTTTAAAGACTTTAATAGCTTTGAAAATGTGTTCTCCTCACTTGGCTGAAATAAAAAAATAGTTTTAAAGGGGCAGATTCCTTTCTTCAGCTGACTCTTACCCTGTGCAGAAGTCAAGCTGTTAAAAAAACAGCATTTAGTGAATTGCCCACCAATAGAATATTGGTATATAGCAAAGTATTGCTCTGATAGTCTTCTCTTGCCAAAGCAAGCAAGGACCATCCTATTGATCTCTCCCATGCTACAGGCTGGGAGATGAAGACAGGAACCATTTCAACGTTTTTTTACTGTAGTGGCAGTTTCCTGATGTAATCCAGGATTATTCCCTGCTGGCCAAACAAGAGCTAACAAAAAAAGGCCAGCCCTCAGCTGAGCATCTGATTCAAAAGAAAATTCAGATGAAAGCTGAGCATTGGAAAGATGAGTCAATACAAAAGCAAGCAGCAGCTCTGGATTTAAGAAGAAGTCCACAGCATTTAACCTACTTTAGCAGATCAATGAAGAAGCTTTTTAATCATCACATTAATCCTAAAATAAAAATAATTACCCCAGAGATCTGTATTAAAGTCCCTTAATTATATCTCATTTCATCATCCTTTTTACTCGGGATCAGGAGCTACAGAGACCAGAGCTTCCTGATGTCATTCTCCAGTTTGCTGTTTAACTCTCTCATTAAGACTTCAGCTGCTACTATGGGGATGAGGAACCGGCCTTGCTGAGAGCACCCACATCCATCCCACTTGGAGGAAAACTGAAAAAGGGGAAAAAAAAGGTGGGAAGGATTCTGCTTTCCAATAACACGGTACAAAACAGGGAAAGTGCAGAGAACATTATATGGTGCGTGAAAAATGTGTGAATACCTAGAAATTCCATCTTTACATTTTCCCCTTCTTTCAGCAATGCCAGGAGCTCATTAGCTCATTAAGGGCAAAGCGAGGACTTAACCAGAGGCTGGGCCCCTTATCAAATTTCACTGAGAAGGAACATCCTCTCTGGCCTGCAGTCCTGCATCCCCACAGACAGGCTTTGGGAGCATGGCCATGGATAAATGCAGCATCACCAGCCTCCATGGCACCCTCCATGGAGAGCTTCAGGTGGATTTTTATGGTAATAAAACCAGTCCGCGCCCTGCTTGTAAGGGCACGTGGCACGGCACAGTTTACAGCCACATAGCTAACATTTCCATCTTTCTCCCAGAAAAGGGTGCTTTTGTCTACACTGCTTATTGGAACCAGTCCCTAGACTGTGTTGTCTCCTGTGTTGTGCCTAAGCTGCTTGTTTTAGGTCAGATTCCCTCTGCCTTGCTGGCCTTTACTCATTTCCACCATCTTATTGCAGAGAAACAAGATAGCCTTGCATTATATTTAGGCTTAAAAGCATCATACATTTACTGGAACAGTACTTTAGGGCAATTTTCAGTTTTCTCTAAATACACTGGGGAATTTCTTCCCGCTGCCTTGGAAAGAGGCCCAGAGGCCTGTTATTGTTGCAGATGTTGGGATGCAAGCAAAGGCTATCATAAAACAAACAGCATGTTGAATCCTAGCAAGTAAATGGCTTTAGGTTTAGGCAGCATCCCCAAGCTCCAGCTTGGCAAGCAGCACCAAAGCTATAAATATCGCACTTCCCCTCTAAAAGGATGCTCTCCAAAACCACCAGCTCCACCATGGTCACTGGAGATGCAAGCTATAATGTGTCCAAGGAATCTCACAGCTGGCATCAGCTTCTAATAGGGGACTTTACACCAGAGGTTTGTGAAAGAAAAAGAGAAATTAAAAGTTACAGATATCCCTGCATGGAGCGGACTGGCAATGAAACCACCTGGGACACCGTAAAGTACTGTAAGGCATGAGAGTGAGAGAGGCCAAGAAAAAGTTAAAAAGTACCTTCATGATAATATTACAGTAACAATGTAGGCTGCTACGTGAATCACCTTTCTATCATTAAAAACTGACAAGCTGAGACTGCCACATCCTGCATTTTTATTTCCATGAAAGATGGGAACTACCACTTCCCAGCAGAAAGTGCTTTTTCCCTGAAATGGGGGTGAGGGGACATGACTCTCTTCGAGACTCTTTCAGGTGATTTAAAAAAAGGAAAAGAAACAAATCATTAGAAGCTGCAATTTAAAAAAAAATAGTATTTTCAAAAGTAACAAAATGCATGCACATTACCCTGCTCAAGCCCCTTTAGTGTCAGAGTGCTCAGAACCAGACTTTGCTTAGCAAGCTGGGAATTGGACAACACCCTCTTTTCACTCCCTGCAGCCTGCTGATGACAAGATAGGCTCCCAGGACACGAGGCAGGACAGAGAGTGGCCACAGAGGCCACTCACTGGAAAAGTTATAGTTGCATTTTCTTGTAATTTTATTTTTATTTTGCCATTTTTCATTTCAGTTTAGACTTTGGACTTATTTTTCATTGGTCTAATCCTGTTGCAGTCATTTTGACTTAGAAAAGCATGTATTGGTAGGGCTGCAAGGCCTCCAGGGCAAATGGGAAAAACTGAGAAAATAAGGCAAGATGAGACCTCAACTGGTCATAAAGTCAAACTCTCAGCACCAAAGCATCTTGGTACTACCCCGGTCTTACGTAACAGGTTCCTGAAGCCCCCAAAGATGGAGATTTTATAGCTCCTCGGGTGTCCTTTTTCTTTAGAAGTTTTCCTTCATGGATATATCCAGATCTTTCCTGCTGCAATTTAAGTCCATGACTTCTTCCCATGTCATGAGTCTTTACAGAAATGTGTTTATTACCTTCCCCTTGGCAAAAATAGTTTGGGTATTTCAAGACAGTTATCATACCTCCCTCAGTTTTCTCCAAGCCAAACACACGTGGTTTCTATACCTCTGCTCATTCTTGCTCCTTCCAACAGAGTCACATCTTCCTGGAAGTGAGGTGCCCAAAAGCAGGGTCCCCCAACCTAGACCTTGCTCTGTGGGTAAACTAAAACACTCCCCTTCCTCATCCCTTTGGGATGTTAGCTCCTGTCTATACATATTAATACCATGCTTGCTGTTCCTCCCCAGCGAGAAACATTTGCTAATTTGTCAGCATTTTGCTTGCTCTTGGCACAAGGCAAACTATGTGAGCTGCAAACCAGGCAAGAACCAAACCACTGATCTCTTCTGACAAAATGCAGCTAAATTCCAGTAAAAAATTCCACAGCAGCTGTTTACACTACTGAAACCACTTACCTCAAAGTATGTAAGAGAAACATTCTCCTCTATAAAATCATACAAGCTGTAACACCTAAAACTAGATTTAAGTTAAATAAACTCTGCATGGGTCAAGGTTAAACACTTGAAGATTCCCACTGATGTTTGCTGTAAGAAAAGCAGTACCGTTTTCAGATCAAAGACTGATGTGCTCTACAGCAAACCAGTCTCAGCAGTAATTCATGAGAATACAGCAGTGAAAAAATAAAGTGCACTCTCTGTTATTTGGAACACTAATATTGCCACTTTGATTTTAGGAATTGCATCGGCATGTTAGTTTCTAAAGACATTGAAGTTTAGGCAATGAGCATGCTAACTTAATTCAACCTCTCAAGCCATCTCAGCTTGAACTTACACAGGGTGAAAAGCCTGTATGTCAGGGTCTGATCAGGGGCAAATACTCAGGTGTACAAGTCAGTCTGGTTTAAGTTAAGTAAGACCTAGATTTTTACAACAGCTGAGGATTTAAACACAATCTAACAGACAAACAAATCACTATATTCTGCCCAACATTCTCCTTTATTAATAATCTAACAGACATTACAGATGCTGGATGCACCTTCCCAGATTGACAAGATATTAATATTGTAAGCACAGCATCGAGAAGTGGTTTGAACTGTTATAATGGTATGACTGGAGCTCTATCTCCATTCAATCCAATCAGACAACTTTTCCTATTCCCTCAAATCCCCCCTTACCTTTTGAGATAGTTTCTCCCATAGAGGATCTGCTGCAGCAAGGTGACCACGGCAAAGGCGCAGATGAATATGAAGAACAAAGTTCTGTTTCCCAGCAAATCCCTGCTTGATGAAGGGTCAGTGTATCCCATCCTTCTTAAAAACCACTGAAGCTCCACTTAGTAAAATTCAGTTCATTGCAGACTTCATACCCTTTTTGTGGGGAAGTGGAGGAGAACGCTTGCTGGCTTTTCTGTGAGCAATCCAAGGACAAGGTATCCCATTGTTTGGCCCTGCTGCCCCTTTTTTGCCCCTTTCGGATGTTAGCTCCAGGACTGTGCGCAATGGCTTGCTTCCATGGTAAAGTTTCCAGGAGATTCAGACGTGGGTAACATCTAAAATCATCTCTCAGAGCTCTTTCAGTGCAGGCAGCCTGTGCTGTGCAAGAGGCATTCTGTTCCCTCTAAGCCTCTCTTGAAAACCCGCTGCTAGCAATTATCTACTTCAATCCCATTTTCATATTCCAGATGGGGGAAGCTGCAAATAAACCAGAAAACTGCAGCCAATGGCAAACACAGGGCTCCGGCAACCTGCGTTGGAAACACATAGTCGTCAGCTCTTCTTTGCTTCTGCTCAGTGATTCCAACGAAATGTGCTTGCAAGGAGACGTGACTGGGGTGTGCTATTATTGAACAAGCATGTAACGATCATGAGGATTTCATTCAGTCCCCTGCAAAAAACAACAGCAGCAATCTGGTCAGGCTAGCAGGAAAGCTGCATTTTGTGTAGCAGCGTGCCGTCCATACCGTGCCTTCAGTACTGTAGCATTTGCATGCAAAATGCAGTGCCTTTAGTCATACACCGCTACTATCTGGGCTTCTATATTTCCCCTGGTTATTCCTCCAGAGTAAGCATAAGCAAGGTCACTGTGCATCTCTTCAAGGACAGAGCTCTCAGTTCCTGCATGCTGATTTATTGGAGGCTCCGTGTAGCCTCACAGCCGCAGAGAGGGAGACTGCCTCTCAGTGCAGGCTCTAAGAACCATTCATTTAAAGAGACAAATATTCTGATTGTTCCTCCACCAAAAAGAGTTCTCTTTCGAAAGGGCAAAGCAATAAGACCTTGTCCACGGCCATCACAACTCCTCTAAAAATCTCCCCATTGTTAGGAAAGGCTCGATTCAGCTCACAGGGAAATCAATGGGAGTTTTGTTGTTGATTTCACTGGGATCAAAATCTGCCCCCATCCCTTAGCTTCTTAAGACAAGTTCCAGTGAAAGCTTCATCCATGAATGAAACACTCTGGCTAGGAGGTTGTTTTGCCCCAATAACAGATGGGAAAAGGATTTTGACAACTAATGTGGAGGGAAAAAAAATCCTTTGTCTAAGAGAATGGGAAGATTTTTGTGTGAATAAATTTTCCAACAGTTAAATCAGTGTATGCAAAATGTTCTAGTGTGCCAGCAGCCCAGCTGTGCAAAGCAGCAAACAGGGACTGTTTCTGGACTTTGTCTCAGCTGTAATTGGTGCTGCATGGGAAGAAGGTAACTTTGTTCAAGCCTTTCAGCCTAGTTCCTGAAGCCAGGGTTAGTCCTCAGCATGACCTGTGGCAACTTAGGCAAAACAATCAAGGACTAAAGCAGGTTTTGCCTTACCTATTTTTAAGCAACACAAGTAACAAAAGTGTTGAAGGTAGGAACCTGGACACCCTGAGCTCCTGCAGGCGGGAGCCACCAGCAGAGACGAGCCCTTTAGACACCCTTGACTGTGCAGAGAAGGTGGAGGGATCCAGCCTCTGATATCTTTTTTCAGTCCCTTTCAAAGCTCCCACACATGCATTTGTTAACCCTGCTAAATGTTTCAGTTATCACCTGTGCATATAAAGAGTGGTGATGCCAGGTCAGATGAAAGATTATGCACCCCAGGGCCTTGTCCCTGACAGTGGCCAGTGATGGATACACAGGGAAAATTAGAAGAGGGCAAGGACATACTAATACTTCCTTGGAAACACCCTCCTACTGTTCTGTGGTTCAGTCTTCCTAAACCAAGGAAAGAAAACCAAGATTTTGGTTAGAAAAATAACTGAGTTGTATTTGTACAGTACTGGGAATAATACACCAGGGGACTGCAAATTAAATAGCAAAAGCAGTTTGATTCCCTCTTGTCAAAGTCATCAGCTCTAGGGCCAAATATGTTTCTTTCAACGATCTGTTCATGTAAGCCCGTATAATATAAGAATGTTTCCATACAGGAACCATACCATTTAGATGGATCTAAGCACACAGCATTCTCAGTAACAGGAAAAGCAGTATGGCCATCAGAAATACCAGGCTGGGACTCTACAAGATACTACACAGGCAGATTTGTATGGAGAAGCTGAGAGGTAAGGCCAGTAAGGATAGAGTGAAGGAAAAGGTACTTAATGCTTTGATTTGTTGGATTTTTACTGAGAGCTTTGAAAATCCTCTCCAAGAAATCTGTCTCAATTGCTCCAGGGGTTATTTTACAGTAAAGACAAAGTACCAGACAGTAGAATTCAGGTTCTTATGACCTGTGGATGTGATGCCAGTTTTGCAGATTTTGATATCACCTTGGTTTTGGTGAAAACACTTTCAGCCTTTCTTCCTCTGTTCCCCTCCACTCAAAGAGATTTTTTTTGAGACTGATCTGTGCTGTAGTGCACCAAACTCGTAAGCCTAGCAGCTAGCTAGTCTTTCTCCTGGACTGATGGTCAGCCTGAGCTGCAATAAACAGCCTGGAAGCACCATGCACTCTCAGTCAGTTTTTGACTTTCTGTGTCCTCTCAGGCTTCTCGGACATATCAGAGCTGGCCAGAAGATACAGCACCTGAGAGGCTTGTATGCAGGAGAGCTGCACACGTAAAGCAAAAATGCAAAGTACAAAGACATGTAAGTAGAGAGAGTTTTCTATGCCAGATCTTGTGCAGACACCATTCCTCATGTCACATGTAAAAGAAATCTTTTTTCTGTCTTCATCCCAGTACTACAAAAACACTGCAGAATTGGAAGCAGAATGGCTCTGTGCAGGCATAAACAAATAAGATGTCTATCGACAAATTTTCAAAGGATGCTCAAGGTTGCCTGCAATATTTGTTGTGAGTGAAAACAGTCTTACAGCATGCAGAAGGACTGAATGAGCAAGGCCAGCACTCATTCCCAGAGGCTCTGTGAGTTTGACCTGTCAACTACAGGCTTCCTTGAAAGCATCAGGCCTCCACAGAGAACAAATTAATTTTTTTTCATGATTTTACACCCTCCACTTAAGCAAGCAACAGACAACAAAAGAGCCCATCCAGAATTTGAGAAGAGCTTGGGGATAAACACAGTAAGTTGTGTTGCAAACACAGATTTGCTGGGCATGATGGCCTCAGGTGCTGTGTGCAGCACTGACTGTTAGTCAACATAAGCACTGACCTTACAATGGCCAATGTAGCTACAGTGGCACTGGTCACATACAGGAAGCCCAGGCCACATCACAATATATGCCAGCCAGCATCATGCCAGAGCACAGGAACCTAGTAAATAGGATCTCTTCCGTCACCAGATCAAGTATCACTTAACTAGTAGCAGCTACTCAAAATGCCTCTTATGAGATGGTGAGAGAGAGATGGATAAGCTGCACGATATGCAGAGGCTCAGAAAGGGTATTCCTGTATTTTTATTGGAGCATAGACTTCAGAGGTTAAAGCAAAAGTGGCAAAATGGAACTGCTCATAGCCTCCCATAATATGAAGCTGCCAGAAGCAGTCAGTCTTAGATGTTGCTAGCCTTTATTTGTTGTATGAGAGCTGCTTGTTAAATATCATTAGAGATAATATATCACAAGAAACTCCTTCAGCCTGAGCAGCGAGACTCTAAGCCCTCTAAAACAAACATGAACATGCTCCAGATGGTGATACCCTCCAACGGGAGTTCATCGTTTGCTCTTAAGTCCAAATGAAGCAGAACTTAATTTCAAAAAAAAAGAAGTTAACATTGAATCTCAAAGACAAACAAATCTCGGCTAACCACCAAGACATGTTTCTGAAGCTCCATACAAGGAAAGCTGAATTAGCAAAAGGACAAAACCTGTCAGGAATCAGCCTCTACTTCTCTTGTGCAGTGAACAAGCACATCTTTGCTGAAAGGACAATATGCAGCCCTTAATTCTAAGCTGCATCTTATTTTTCAATGCAAATGAAACAGAAAAATTCACTTCTGATGGGCAGGTCTGATTGGGAATTTCCTTAAGTACCTTTCAGTAAACCTGTCCTTTGAATCAGTCTTTGACTGATTATGCATTCTAATTTCAGCTGAAAGCAAGGGCATTTAGTGTCTCAGATAGCAGGATCTGTCTGTTGGTTGCCTAAATTACAATATACATGTTAAACTCACAGTATCATACAGGTTCAGAGTAAAGCAAAACACTCTTCACATTCCCCTTCAGGATTTTTTCTCTCCCTGCCTGCTCAGGCACCCTTCATGACTGTTAACGCAGCTTAAAGACTTCACACACAGCATAGCAGAATACTATGGGCTGTAAATGTTTTTTGTACATTTACATCTCATATTTTCCCCTAAATTAAAATTAAATCAAACCTATTTACAGTTTCTACGATGCTTGTGTCAACTGCTAGATCCCTGCTGTTGCATAGCACTGGCACATAGGTATATGCCTGGAAGGATACGCTGAATGTGAAGCTCATAAACATATGCTTATCAATATGAATTCTTCTGCAGAGATAAAACATGAATTTATTAGCATAATCTAGTGCTTTACACAATGTCTAGTCCCTCATCACTGCCACAAATCCATATGTCTTAAACTGGGATATTGAAGGAAGCTGAAAAGATACAGCTATGATGTAAACATCTATTCCTTTCTGAGTTGGGCTGAGCCACAAGGAGGTGACAACAGCTAATTTGGCACCAGGCCTCCTACCTGAGGAGCTGCCTGAATTGGAGGCAATGTCCTGAAGATAACATACGGTCTGCACACTGGATGTACTTTACATCATCTGTTGAATCATGACCAGTTTCTTTTCAGTTATGGGTCACATAGGCACTGGGGGAGAAATGACCTGGTGCATAAAATATCCCTTTTTTACACTGCTGACGCCAGATCTGTTGGAAAGGTAATAAGGTCTTCCTCTCACTGGTAGGAAGCTCTAATGCAGAGACTGCCATAGCTATAGTGCTGTGCTGTGCATTTACTATTAACAGTTCCTTATAGCAGGGCTTGCTAAAACGGATAGCAAAGTGATAAACTTCAGTTGGGTTCACTGCTAGGGACAGCCTTGTTTTTGCAGTACTGTTTCCAGATTCCCAGAAAATATAGGAAGTTTAGTGTGATTGTTATGATCCTGTACAGGCTCACAATGACCCTGCAAATAATTGAGAATGATGGAAGCTCAGTTTCTCTTCAGGGAAAAAGAAACAGGACCAAATTGCTTTTACAGAAATCATCTGTTAAAAACATTATTTTGAAGTCGAAGCACTGCATGGGAGTCCTGGATTTAGCACCAAATCAACAGGACTGAGATATTGGCAGAACCATGGAGGGGTCAAAGAGTTTCCATGGCCAACACTTGCTCTCAGAATAAGAACATGATCCTGCCTGTATCCCAAGCGAGCTGTAACACCCATCTAGTTCATCAAAACCACACTTAAAACCTTCTACTGAAAGCCTGGAAAGTGCTAGAGTCAGTGGCACTCACTGTACAAGTTTAATAGCAGTTTGAAGTTTTGATACTTTTTTTGCAGAAAATATTCCAGCATTAACACTACAATGAGCAAATATTTCCCATGGTAAGAACAAGGATCACACATTATCTAATTCTGAAAAATCCAATTAATAATTATTTCACTATTTTAACAATACATTTTTAGAGCAAGAACTAAAATGTTGAGAGATTTAGAAAATCTATAATATGGCATATAAAGTTAGTTTTAATTCACAGAGACAATTAATCCGATCCTGGAATATATTTTGCTGTGCCACTGAGTGGTACTAATCAGAACAGGAGTAAATATGAAAAAGAAAATATTCCTGTGAATAATCAGCTAATTAAGTATTTCAAAAATTTTACACTATTCTTACAATCAAGGTGTAGAAGAGACCTATTATAAAAAGTGATTTACGAAAAGTTACCTTTGCCTTTACCACAGTTCTGCATTGATTTTGCATTCAAAGGAATGAAGTACATTCCTCTTGAATTAACCATCAGCTTCAATTCGCATGAAGTTTCAAGCAGTCCAGACATTCAGCTTTCAAACCATTCTTCATGATGTTCTCCTACAGCACTGATTACATTACCAGCTACACACTGTATGTAACAAGTGTCTTGGGAACTCTACCTCTCTGAGTTACTCTTCTAGGCAAATTCAGTATGTTTTCAGACATGTCATTTTTTAGAGACTCCATGCTAGTCCATGCTTAGTTCAGTCCATGACAGAAATTATAAATAAATAAATAAAATGGGGGGGGGGGGGGGGGGGAAAAACAACAGCTGGATTCTGTGGTCTTCAGAAATCCCTACTCTTCCTGAAATACATTTTATTTCACTCTTCTGGCACTGTGGAAGTGCTCACTGGAAAGCTGGACAGCCAAGCGCAAAGAAAGAAATCTCTGTCCCTACAGTACTGTGACTAGGCACATATTTCTGCCCCTCCTGCAATAGCATGGATTCAGCCTCTAAGCCCTGCACAGTGTGTGCTCTGACCTGCATGTGGTTACAGAGATGGCTATTAATAAAACTGGCGACCCTTTCAAATTCCTTCCTTTGGATCTGCGATCTGCCATGAATTCCTGGGTCATGCTTATCTTATTAGGGTAGCAAACAGAGACCACTGCTGGAACAGGACTGTGTTAGACACTGCAGCTGGGCATTAGCAAGGCCAGCTCTTGCCACAGGAATTTATCCTTTAAGCAGGCAAGAAGGAAAGGTGAGAGAAGGATTTATTAGCCCCTTTGACAGAGCAGGAATTGCAATCTAGCGATGTTTGATTGCATACAACTTGCTCAGCCTGCAAACATGTACTAGGATGCAAACCCAAGGCAACAATGGTCCATTTTGTTGACAAACGAGCCTGGGAGTTCCACGGGAACAGCCAGCCACCCAGACCGAGAAACTCGCCTGTAGACAGGGCCTGGATCACTCCTAACCTCAAACAGCAGTTTGAGCTTTGCTGGCTCTGTGAACGTAAATGTCACAGCACTATCACAGGCAGTGCTGACACAGGCAGGAAGATTGAGGGGCACAGCCAAAAGGGTATTTAAGCATCTTCCTCCGCTTGAAATTTTGGGAGTTAAATGAAAATCCCTGTTTGGCTCTTGGCTGCAGTGAATTGTCCAAGATTACAATACAGATCAGGACTTACAGTGAGATCTTAAACTCAATGAAGCTTGGGGCTAGCCTGGGTGTTGTTCTGACCTGAACACCACATAGCCTTTGGGAAAACAGCAGCTATCCATGAGCCTCATCACACTGGCATGAGTTTAAAAACACTCCCCAGGCTGAAGGTAGTGATCCATGCTTCCCCTGCTCACATGCCCAAACCTGCCATGAGCACAGCTGACATTCTTTTAAAAGTATCGCAAGTTATCACTAATGAATGGCTGACCAGATTTCCATCCTCCATAACTTACTGCCAGAAGAAACTCCGTAACTGAACCCATTGACATCTGCCATGTTCAGCCTACTTCCAGTGCTCACTGCTCCCCAGCACAGAACTACCAGTACAGCCTCTTTTCCCTCGGCCAGAATGTTTTGCACATGTATCAGCAGGTTTTGGTTGGTGGTGTTGACCTTTTGCTAGAGAGCTTACAACTGGTTATTTATTTAAATAGCTGAGTACAAGCACTTGTTTGTATTTTTTCTTTAAAAATCTAAAATGGGGAAGACAGAGTGGTAGTTTATCCACAGCCTATTATTAATCTCCAATGCAGGAAGCTGCAACAGCTTCTGGCCTACACGATCCAGTGCATGAAGGAAATGCCTTTGACAGTGAGGGACATCACTGGGAGAGCTCTCCTTTGAGAGGGAAACATGGCCTTTAGCCAGACAGGGGGGTTTTGTAGAACATTCCCATCATCTATTTAAACTTCACTTTCAATCAGCTTTTTTATTTTCTTCCAGGTGTATCCAGCAGCTCCTCTGGAGCTAAGAAGTTTGTGCGTGGGTTTTTTTTTTTTCATGCAGTGTGGGTAGGAAGGTATGTGGGAACTGTAATTCATCACTAAATCACATGAAGCTGAAGCTTGAAAGGAAAAATAATAATAAATGTTTCAGATTGTCAGGCTTAGTGCAATTCCAATCAATTAAAGCTTATTTTAGCATCAGGGCAGTTTATTTTTAAAAAATTCTCCTGGCACTTTGATGCTTTCATGTTACTGTGTAGCTAAAAAGGTCTTGCTGGGAACAAACTGCTCTTGGTAAAGCATTTTCTGAACCACATTTTTAGTTTGTCAAATGACAATAAATAAGATCCACATGAACAAACAGCAGCAACAAAATAGCTAGTGGCAGTGAGACAGTAAAGCTTTGGACCTTAGTAAAGGAGGAAAATAAATGTGGGGCTCAAGCACAGTAAAACCATGGTTGTTTGGGCTCAGAGTCTACAAATGACTTCTTCAATGCATCTAATTTTCAAATGTGATTCAGTGTGCTGGGACATTAAACAGCAAAAAGTCACCAATGAAGATAATCTGCATCAGGTAGTCACTTTTTTTAAAATCAGTTTAAAATTAAATACTGTATCTGCATTTTGGATCTCCATTTGTGACATTATCTTGGTTCCCATTTCACAGATGCGGATGGCACAAGAGCAGCCAAATCAATATTCCTCTTTGCAATCCATGCAGCACTTAAGAAAATGAACCAGGGTTCCAGATTCACACTGAAAGTTTCAGAGGTCTAAAAGTTGGCTAATTGTTGAGGAAAGCTCTTCTCTGATGTTACAACAAAAATCACAACTAGTACTGTTTGTGGGTCCTTGCAGTGTACAAGAGTAGTGGGCAAACAACAACAATGCTGTGAGTTCACCTCCACTGGAATCACAGACAAAATATTTGCTTAATAAAAGGGCAACAATCACACTACATTCTCTCTCCTTTTTTTTTTTTTTTTTTTTTTTTTTTTTTTTTTTTTTTTACCGTGACAAAGAGGTTATGGAGGAAATATGCTATACTGCTGCATACTGTCATTATAAACTGATTAAACTTTTGCTCTGAGGTTTAACAGAAATCAAAAGAAAGGTGGAAACAGTATATAAAAGACTGTCCCTTACTTCTTTTTAATTTAGAGCTCTCTAGCCTTCCACTTCCTCTTCCTTTTCCTCCTTGAGGTCTGGAGACAACCCTCACAATGCAGTGCCCTGGGTAGAGTTTTTCCATTTGCTTTTCCCAACTGGAAAAATGCACCATATCAAATACAAAGCTATTGCTTAAAGACTTCCAGGGCAGCTGGGAACTATGGCACAGCCATCAGTTTCCCTCTGACAGCTCGTGTTCAGGTGCTATGCCCTCACCTTGGGTATCACTACAGGTTTGTCTTGGAAATCCAAGGAAGTTGTAGTTCAGACCTATACATAATAGCATTCATTCGTTTTGGGCATAGGAAGGACATGCCTTTTTCCTCAGCATTGCTCCTTCCAGTTGATGAAGCAGAGGAATTGGCTGGCACTGCAAAAATCACTGCTTTCACAATAAACATTGAGCTCTAGGACATGATCTTAGTTTAGATGGTCACCAACTTCACAGGAATACATATCTTGCTCTGGGCCACACACCTAGTAAACCCCTGCAAGCTCTGGCCGGCCCTACACAGAGAAGAGCTTGATTCTGAATGTTAAATATGTACTTGAATTCACCAGCTCCTGCCTGGAATCATGATGTCACCCTTCCCTAAAATATACAGGAAAGCCATCAACTCTGCATTTCGTGTCTGTTGCCCTTCCTTGTCATCCCTATTCTCCCATCAAGGCATGCTTGTACTCCAGAACTTACATGTTCCTGTTAAAAGTATTATCTTCCCAGCAGCTCATGAAAAGTTACAGAGCTACAAAAAAGTTATAGTTCAACAACACCCATCCAAGCTAACTTCAAACATCAACTCCAAGTGTTTTATACCACCTTGGGTTTTTTAAGTTATTAAAATTAAACGTGAGATTAAATTAAAAAATCATTAATGATTTTGCTACTTTTGCAACACTATCCAGTCCTTCTTTTAATGTAAAACCCTAAACTTCCCCCCAGCAGGCCAAAAGCCAAGTTCAGCCTTATCCTCACCCCAGGAGGGACAACAGCCCTAACAATCGTTTGTTATTTAGGAGGAGGTTTGGGCTCCTTGTTTTACCAGGTTTCCTTCATGACTTCAGGCAGAGCTAAGTCAATCTCTAAGCTGGCTTGGGAAGGAAAATGGCACTTCTGTGAAAGCATAGCCACTTCCAGCACTTGAACTGTGATTTCTGCATGGTGTGGTGAAGTCATCTACTGCTTAGTCACCTCACCTTACACTCCATATGCCGTGCAGATGAGTATCTTTACCCTCCTCAGCATCTCTTCTTTCGTTTCTGAACTAGTGATCATTGCATTTCTTGGCCTTGTATGTGTATTACAGGTGTAACAAGGACAACTGTACAAAGCTTTCCACTTATTGAGTGAGGCAAAAAAACTCTTCTGCCTTTTGACGTGTGACTTTGTCAGTCTGAGGACTGCAAGAGCAGGATCCACCTGACTGTGCACAGGATTCAGTTCCATAAGTGCTGCTATCCTGAGCTACTTTACATGCCTTAGGATCATCCGGTTAAAACAGATAAGTATCATACACAGCTCATCGGAAACAGGAAATCTAGGTGTTAATAGCACTAAACATAGATGTTACCTGACTCCCACCATAAATGTATGTGCCTACAGCCTACCAAAACCCTCTATGCAGTTAGCTGAGATTTAGTCAATACACTCCATGGAGACTAACAGTTCTTTTCATCCTAAAGTAAATTTCTAAGCTATGTGAAATGAATCACATCCTACAAATGCCTTTCCTGACTATAATGGAAGCTTGGGATGACCAGTTCAGTTCCAGGTATCTGCATGGTGGATGCCTAAATGCTGGTGAGATGGCCAAGTGTGAAAACAGCATGAGTACAAGTTGAAGTTAATGCCAAGTAAATAACATGTGGAAGTGAGCTATGAAAGTTTTCCTCTTAATAATTAATCCACTGGAAGTGCCTATATTAATTCCAGTGAAACTGTCACAGAAATTCGTATTTCCTGTAGCCACCTCCCCCTGAAGATGGACAAAGCTTCAGAATTTCACCCAGATTTCCAGTAATATTCTGGTCCTCTTTTTTTTTTTTTGTCTCATAGCTACTGTAGATGATCGTCAGCAAATGAATAAAACATACATTCATGCGAATGAAATAACATTTGCCAGCTTTGCTGCTGGCGTTCTGTCCGCATGACTAGCACTCCCCTTTGCTAACCCTTCTTCCCACTTCTACTATTAACCCTCCTCTCACAGCCAGAAGGAAGCCAAGGCAGATCTGGGAGTTGTGATATTTCTTCCCCCCCCAGTAACATTCAAAACTGGTCTGGGGTGAGGAGACGGGGAGTTACACCTCCTTTGATGACCCATGCAAAGGCTATGAGCACTAACAGCTTCACAGATTGCGTACATTGTGAACACCCCAGAATCACTGTGCGAGCCACACAAAACTTCCTCAGCTGGTCTGTTCTGTAATCAACTGTCAGAAAGGTGGGAGATAGGAACATCTTGCATGACCTGAAGCATTTATTATTCAACATTCCCTTATTTTCATGCCCTTTGCTAAAATGCCTGACCTCCAGGTTCCCCCCCAGGGATGGCAGGGAACAGTAACAGGAATATAAAATGAAAAAATACTCGTGTTTGCATAATTTGGCCCCTGGATGATATCAGAGAAGCTAAAGATTGTTAAAAGAATCTGCCTTGGGTTTTAGGTTATATTTCACCCTTTGGTCATCTCACTTGGCTACAGACTAAATACCACCTGCTATGGCAATAACAAATACAGCTTACTGTAGCTACAGCTCCTGGTACCCTGCTTTATTGGCTATGAACACTTCAGGAAAAGGAATTAAAATGCCTGCAAAAGAAATCTTAACTTGCTGCACCATTTGAAGGTTAGCAGAGAAACCCTCAAACAACAACCACCTAACGACGGGGTAAATGCCAGATTTCACTGAGTTGTGCCAGGGATGTATTTGGCCATGTATTTTTCGTTTGTACATCCCCCATAAAGCTGAATCATCGGGCAAATTCTGCTTAATCAGAACCTAAGCCAGTACATGCTTAAATCAATGGGAGGCAATCTTGATTTCCGAGGAAGGAAGCAGAATCTAAATCATTTTACTATCAATTCAAACTCTCTTTTTTTATTTTTTTTGTTGTTCTCACAGAAAATCTAGTGTGCCGGTGGCTTTAACCCACCCCCGTTACCATCAGTAATAGGGATCCTTAATCCAGAAACTGGCCAAGCACCCACAAGCTCTTTTAAAGCCCTAGGGAAAGCTTAAAGCAATCCTGGGAAGCATCCAATATCGTATTGGACTGATACATAGAATAGCTATTTCAAGCTTTTTTCCCTATTTGTTACCATCCCGGATAAAAAAAAGGCATTAACTAATTATTTTAATTGCACTTTTTGTAGTATGTCTCATGAGACCTGGACTGCAGCTGCCTCAGCTTGATCCCATCTGGCTGGGGGATGGGAAGCTATTATAAAATGTGTTTTCCCCAGAGTGAATACAACTTTCTGCTGCAGCTGTCTTTGTGGAGGTGGGGGAGCTATTGGAAGCAGGTGTATTGCACATAAATGCTCCCTGGTTTGAATCTAATAGACTCCAGCAGGAAAACTTCAGTCAACTCCAAAGGATCGAAACCAGCCTAACTCCCACCACCCTTTTCTATGGGAAGGAAAACACACCGTGATTACTTTTAAAAGAACAAATACCTTTGTGGGGTTCTTGTCCTGTGAAGGCATTTATGGCTTTCCAACAAGAATTTTAGTAGTTTCTGAGGGCTGAATATTGCAACTTTTTGGAACAGTCATGATCTTGCAGGCAATTACTTATCTGCAACAAGATTAAGATCACTTACGGAAAAATATGCTGTTAGGAATGGAGGAAAACACCCCCACAGAAAACTGATTAATCAAGTACAATTGGCAGCAAGCACAGAAGAGCGATGTGTTCTTTAGGTGACATTTTTTAGTGCAAATGAATTTTTGCTTGCGTCCAAGTGATGATATCATGTTTTCCCTACTGCCATTCCTGTTTCAGACTTCGTCAAAGGCTCCATCAGTATCTCAGACCCATGTCCTGCTAATTTTTCTTCAGTTCCCATCTTTACAGATGCTTGGTGACAAGTAAGAGAAAAGGTAATTGGGATCTTCATTGGTTCCAACCAGCCTATCACTGCTAAAAATCTCTGTTTTCCCCTGAAAAACTTGCTTATGTTAAAGATGAGGCACATCAGTATAACAGGCACTGAGCTGGGTATAAGGCATTCCCAGGAGCTGATCAGACCCTGTTCTCCAGAGGATCCATGATAACATAACCTCCTGAACATGCTACTGGGAACCTCCTTGTTGCCATTTCTTTTGGAGTGGGCTAGAGGGTGAAGTTTCCCCCCTCACAGTTAGAATTTGAGAGCCAGAAGTGGATATTGCTCCTTCCCTATATCTGATGTTAGAGAGTTAACTTTTTTCCCCCTGTGTTATTTTAGCTCCTTTTCTGAACATGTAACAGATGTGCCCAGGGCCCAGAAAAGGAACTTTGGGAAACATTTCTGTTTATTCACTAAACAAATTCTGACAAGTCAAACATCCAAAGTACAACAGCTCCTTTCCCCTCTCTGACCTCTGCCTCCCAGCTTGGGAGGCTGTCAAAGGCCTTTTCTCCTCCCTTCATGTTTTCTGTGTCCACAGCCTGATCTGTGCACTGTTACCACTTGCATGCTACCCTGGGGCGACACAGCATCTCCTGACTCTGGAAGAGACTAAATTACATAATTTGGGGTACAGAAAGGGTTTCCTTTGACTTTCCAACATCTGCACAGTTGCCTTATCAAAATGCAGCATCTGGTCTAGCAGGCCCTAATTAAAAAAATAAATAAATACCACTTTCTCAAACATTTCCAACTAGCTGTTCAGACTACATTATTTTATGGAAATGTTCATGGTGTGCCAGGACAGAATGGTGGTTTAATGGCTGAAGATAACATGAAGCTGCAGTATTACAAGTACTACAACCTGATCTAAGCTGGTATTACCAATGGAACAAGCAAACCTGTCCTGCTCTCAGCTACCTGTCTTTGCTGCTGCACTGCTCCTTCAGTTTTATAGCATTAGTGTTTGCACGAATGTGTTGTGACTATCGGAGAGGTAATCCAGTTTAAAATAAACCCAGCAGAAAAAGGATTTAAAGGGTGAGTTTTCATGTGGATCAGCTTCCCAGTCCAAATTCTTTGCACAAGCACACAAACACTCCTAAAAACAGGAGAGGGGCTGATACACAGGAGTCATGAGCAGGGAAGCTGGAGATGAAGGGGTGAGAAGAACGAATGCTGTGCTGGCTTTTGTCAGCTGCAAGTGCTTGCAAAATGATGGCTTGAATAAGTGACTTGTGGCATTCTCAAGTAAGCCCTGCTGAAATCTTCGGACAACATCATATCATGTCTCTATTTTTGCACAGCACAGGCTGATTTTCCAACAAAAAAAGTCCGTCTAGAAAGGCAGGAGGATGAAGACATGTCACACAAGTGGCCAGGACAGAAAGCCTAAGAGCCATGTAGAGACAGAGGTTTTTAACTGCAGAAATGCTACTACCTCACTGTGTAACTCTGGGAGAAGTGCTTGGTCTCACTTTGCCTTAGCTGGCACAGTGCACTGCTGGGGAGGGACGTGCAGGTGCAGAGGCCTGACGGTGTGATGCTATGACTCAGATAAATGTTGCGTAGGTGAGCTGGATGTTGTGTCACTGCTCATGGGCAATTATGTACAAAATCACAACAGTGATGGTAGAAAGCTCCAGGCATCTTCACCAGATTTTGCTGGCCATTAGTCCAGCAGAAGGATGCTAATGGCATCTGATTGCTTTCTTTGTGCTACTGCCATTTAAGGCCACTCTGAAGGACACAAACTCTACTATACTTTACAGTGTGAGATTCCAGCAAATAGAAACCAGAGGTTTCAGAGAATTAGTTTTCAAAATTATAATAAACTAATGAGATGTTAATTTTTTAAGTCTCCAGCCATGAGCTAAAAAAGAATAAACTCTCGAAAAGGATCTCTGATGATAAATGAAATAACACCTAGTGAGAAAGGATGAAGAATTCATCCATGACACTTCCATTACAAAAAACCCTTTAGAACAACCCCACCCATTGCAAAGCTCTACTGCACTGCAGCTCCTGCGTGTCCACCTGACATTACTGCACATGGAGAAGTGTGCACTATCCACCATGGAGTTCACAACATGCCAGCATGCAGCAGATATTTTCAGTATGGGTGAGAGGGGGATGTACCAGCACAGGAGAAAGGGTAGCCAGCAGTGTTCTTTGCATCATCCATGCACAGACAGGACCAGACCTGCCAGCTCCAGCTGGGCAAACTTTCAACCCCAGGAGTTGGTATTGATCTTAAGAGACTTTCAGTCCAGCCTTTGGATGATGACTTTTGGTGTGGTTATGCTATGGCCAACACTGGCTATGGTGGGTTATTACAATTTCTCCTTCCCAGCAACGATAACAGACACATCATTCATTGCCTCATTTGAGAAGAACTCACAAGGCAACCCAGAGACACTGACGTCTGCTACTGCTCAAGTGTTGGCCTTAATATCAGAGGGTAACAGTTCTTTCTCAGAGTCTGGAGAGTCAACTATCATGTGCAAAAAGAGCGAAAATAGAGCCAAGCTATTGAGAGTGGCAAGACTCTGCCTATCTTGACACTCAGGCTGCTCCTTTCAGCCTCCAGGTAAGAGTTAATCTGACTCAGAAAGGATGGTGAGCATCACGACATGGGTTAGTTTGCAAAGAGATGCAGCTTCCCTGTAGTTAAAGACTGTGCTGATGAAATTGTGTCATTCAGCATGTGTACCACTGCCTGCCTTCCTGTTTGTCCCCAGGAGGGATTAAGCTAGAATACCAGAATACCAGTATGATCCCTCATGCCCTGCATAAGGAAAACTGAGGAAGTAAGTGTAAAAAGCTAGGAAGGGACCTTGGAAGTCAGAGGCACCAGCTAAATGGCATGAACCAGCCAGACTGAAAAATCTCCCATCCTATGGAACAGCTCCAGTACAGGACTAGGTTAGGAACAATGACTCAGCTCCATCCAGATGTCTTAGAAACACAATGAAAATGCATTTTAAGACATATAAAAATTGGGGGGGGGGTATTACTGACCAATGAATGTGCAGAGGGAAAACTAACGAGCTTGTATAGCAAGTGAGTCAAATGTAATTTTTCATGTGGCTTGCAGTGAAAAGAAGATCCAGATGATATACTGAATCCTACCTTCAGAAGCACATAGGACAGCAGTGTAGTTGAAAGCAAAATTTGATTGGAAAAAAGGAGTGAACTGGCCATTTCAATCCCTGCTGTAAGCATTCCTGATTAACCACAGCTGATGGTTTTAGAATAGTAGGTCTGAGGATTAAGGTATTATGTAGGCTGAAAACACCACGTCACATCTCTAAAATTACTTTTCTTTGTATCATTTAATACTCTGCACACTCTTAGGATCAGTTCTTAGGTCCTCATTCACTACTGGGAACCTCCACCTCAAATCTAGTTAATATTCAGGGTTGCTCACTCACTTTCAGAGACTTTTATATGAGATTCATCCTCCAGCTCTGCTTTATCATATTTTCTCATTTGTACTCTTCAAATCCTACCTTAATGGTTTCCCTGGGAACCAATGAACATTGTACGTGTAGATGAAGGAGAACTACAAGCCCTACTTTTTCTTTACATGGGAAATTCTTAACACTATGTCCATTCACTAAAATACTTTAACTGTAAATAATATACCAGACTATCAGACTACCTTCTGACCAAAAGAAATTGCATAAAAATATACCCAGGTCCTAAAGTTCATGATCCAAATGTCTTCTTTTTGCATGTCTAACTTCCACAGTTCAGGCACTAGACTCCTTCACCTATGGGTTTTTGCTCTGTTTACTGCAAATAACAGAAACTAAATTTTCTGGGTGTCACATTATACAGGAAGAGAAAACAGCATATTACATTAGAAGTGGCAAAAAGTCTCATTAATGCTCAATCTTGATAGCATTACTTAAATATACATCTAATGAAGAATATATACTGTGCTTTTTCTGAACTGAAATTTTTAAGAAAATTAAATCCCACTTCCCTTCTGGAAGAAACGTGTGCTGGCTTTTGCTGTGGGCCTGCCTAGAACACGTGTGTGGAGGGTAAAATGCAGAATTCATTTGACTGAATTTTAGCGCTCTCAGTGATAGAAGAGCTGCTCAGCAGACTCCTGCTACAACCAGCAGATGGAAACAGGCATCTCCAGAAATATTTTATTGTTTTTTAAGGTAGACAGGTAAATCAGCCATTGGGTGTGCTTCTCTCTCCCCACTGACTACAGGAATTACTTAAATTACTATTGCTTAGACAAAAGCTCTAAGCTTCTTTACAACTAAAACTAAGTGAGATTAATCATAGAATCACGGAACAGTTTGGGTTGGAAGGGACCTTCAAAGTCCCTGCAGTGCAGCCCCCTGCCATGGGCAGGGACACCTTCAGCTGGATCAGGTTGCTCAGAGCCCGTCCAGCCTGGCCTTGGGTGTTCCCAGGGATGGGCCATCGAGCACCTCTCTGGGCCGCCTGTGCCAGTGTCTCACCACCCTCAGCGTAAAACATTTCTTCCTTATATCTAGTATAAATCTCCTCCCTGTTAGTTTAAAGCCATTCCTCCTTGTCCTAGCACTACATGCCCTGCTAAAAAATGTATACCCATCTTCCTTACAAGCCTCCTTTAATTACTGAAAGGCTGCAATAATGTCGCCCTGGAGCCTTCTCTTCTCCAGGCTGGACAACCCTGTCCAGGAGAGGGGTTCCAGCCCGCTGATCATTTTTGTGTCTTCCTCTGGACTTGCTCCATCAGGTCCATGTCCTTCTTATGCTGGGGGCCCCAGAACTAAACACATGTAGGGTCTCACGAGTGTGGAATAGAGGGGAAGAATCTTCTCCCATGACCTGCTGTCCAGGCTGCTTTTGATGCAGCCCTGGATACAGTTGGCTTTCTGGGCTGTGAGTGCACATTGCTGGGTCATGTCCAGCTTTTCATCCACCAGTACCCTCAAATACACTACCTAACATGGATTAAGCCCAATGTACAGATGACATTATCACCCACCCAAACCACCTTCCTCCTCATAGATTTGTTTTAATTTCTTTCCTCTTTAAAAAGAATTCTAGTTGTTATTGGTAGGGGGAGAAAGCAAGAAAACAGGATGTTTTCATCTAAATGTCATATTTAATTTTAATGTCATCAGTTAAAATTTCATCATCACCCAAAAACTCCTGGAAGAAAGGAGAGGTATCAAGCTTCATGGAATGAATAGTGAACACAGAAGGACAGACGGGGAGCATCAATACTGGCCAAATAGTCTGAATATGTAATGGGAACTAAGATCAGGGTGACAGGTCGACTCAGCTCAAATGATGAGATTCCACGGCTAAACTGGGATTGAACTCTCATGTTCATAGAGCCAAAAACTCATACAGATTAATTTATGAAGGCAGGAACTTTTGGAGGTCCTCTAGTCCAACATGCTACTCAGAGCAAGGCCTGCTCTGAAACAGTGACAAGTTGTGCTGGGCTTTCTCCAGTAAGTTTTGAGTATCTACAAGGATGGAGATTCCACAGACTCTCTTAATAGCTTATTGTAATGTTTGAATGAATACTCCCAGGAGTCCACTTAATAAATTTGCCTTGAAATTCTACAAAACTTTAGTACTTTGTCTCAGAACAGATTTTCTTTCCTCTCTATCTATCTGCATAGTGCTGCCAAAAATTAATCAACAGTGAAAAAAATCATATAAGAAATAATCTGCTATGTGGCCCAGAAAATATGATGAATTTTGAGGTCTAGGACCACAAGCAATTTGTTTTCACCCCTAACTGAAACCATGCTATTTTGTTACATAATGAAAAGCACTGCAGGTGGGATTCATTTACCTAACTAATAATACCTCTCATTCTGTTCTAAGCCTTAAGAGATGTCAAAAGCTTAGATGAAAAGCAATAGGAGCCACACACTTTTGCTGAGCTCAAATTGTTTTGTAAGAAGCAACATTCCCAGTCATCCAGTGATTTTCATTCCAGAGCATAGGCTGCTAAAAGTTGTGGATTATTCCAACATACAACATAGCAATATATTTGGGTTTCATCATAAAAAATACAAACCTCTTGCAATATAGATTTATTGAGAAGCGAAGGGGATAGATATCTACAGAACTTTGAATCTGCTCTTTGAAACTGATATTCTTATTAATAGTTGTCTAACTGGGAAGTGTATAGATTTCAGCTGTAGTTATAGGAAACTGCCCATGCTAAGAAAATTCCACTGGTTGTAGTCTTATTTCCAAAAATTAGATGTCCATTGAACTGGAGGTCCTTAATGTATTTATGTTTATCTTTACATCAATAAATACAGATGTAGACATCCACTAAAACTGAATGATATTTGCTTTTCTTTTCAGAACAGAATGTTGCATTCTAGAAATGTCACAAACTACATGACTTAAGCACGGAAATAATATTGATAGGTAAAAGCCCCTTACTAGGATACTGAAAAATATATCATAATTGAAATATTCAAAGTTATAGAATTTTAAAATCAACTGTAAAATAAATATGGTTGAAAAATAAGAAATTGTTTTAAAAGAGGAGATAGCATTAAATAGTTCAGGAACTATAAAACACTGAACGCTTGCCAGGATCCCATGGAACATACAGACCCTCCAACAAAGATGATTGTGCACAATTTTTACATGTAAAATCACTTATGGGGTATTGACAGAAGCAGCAGAAAAACAGAATTGATAACTGAGTACACAGCTTTCATTTTTCCAGTAAAAACAGGCCAACAGCTATTTCTTTCTCAGATCTCAAGTCAGGATATACATAACTGAATTTAAAACTTGGAACTACTGATTTGCCCAGTGTTACAGGACTAGAAAGAGGCATTTTGCTAAAAGCACACAAGCAGCTAAGAATGCAGAAATACTGTGTTTAACCTTGTCACACAGAAGGATGCTCTTCTGACTTAGCATTAAAGGCCAGAGACGGTAGAGTGAGATTTCATTTCAGAGGTACTTCTCTTTCTGTTCTTGTAAAAGAGAGCTAAAAGCTCCTCGGTGGGTGTACATCCTCACTGTTAAGATCCAGAGACCCAGTGAGATTTTTAGTAAGCTATTTCTCATGTACTATTTAAAGCTAATATTCCTAGCAGAGACTATATTGACAGTTATAAGCAATAAATTTAAACATTTTACAACAATCCTTTTCATGTCTTAATACTGAAATAGTAAGAATCACACTCTTGAGAGTTTTGTAAGGCAAATGCATCCTAATTCTTTGGGGAATAGTCGCTGGAAAGGTGATAAACGAACACTAAGGGTTATAACTGATGATGATGAGCAAATACAATAAAAAGTAATTTTCCTGGTCTGTGACTTTTTACTCCCATTAGAGCAATTTGCTTGACCTGCAACACATCCCCCAGCACCCCTTTTCCCAACAACAAACTATTGATCACATCTCTAGTCCGTCACTTTCAGTGACCTAATAAATCTCCCACAACCCAATTTAAAAAATGCTTTCCAGGTAAAGTCTGGTCTGAAAAGGAACACAAGGTAAAATTAGCAAACTGACATTCTCAGAATTCAGTAAAAACGGGCTATTCTAATTAAAACCCATATGAATATCGTCAGCTGTGCTGTCAAAGCTCGAGACAGTTAGACTTGAGCTGTAAAACTTAAGGTTGTCCCTTCCTCCATGCATGGCTCCCCACGTATCATCCAGAGTATATCATGTCTATGGGTCAGAGAACGAACAGCTGAGCTATTTAATAAGATAGACTTTTCCATTTTCCAAGTTTCCCTCCCCATGGGACATCAGACCTCTGGGAGGTCAGAAACACCTGGCTGCATCTCCTTCATCACATTCAGTGTAGTTAGTGGTAGATCTGGAAATATCACATAACCTTTTAATGAAAATTCCCTGGATCTTGGGCAACAATATTTTCAAAGTGTTTCTATATCCTTTGAGAGATGCTATATAAATGCAAATACTTACTACTCTATGACTCTGCTCCCATTTTCTCACTTTTCCTGATAGGGAAACACTGCTGTTTTCCAATACTTTAGAAATACACACTTGTGCCTGAAATATGAAGTGGACTTCTAAAAATTAGTTAATATTACAGTAAATGGAGTAACAGCCCAGAATGAAATCACTTGCAAAAGCAGAGATTTAGACGTGGCTGAAACCAACACTAGTGGTCAGAAATACCTGTAGTCTTTAAATGCCTTAGTCAGAAATAGTTGGTGTCTTTCAAAACCACAATGCATTCACATGCTTTAGAAATCTTAGAACTATTCTAGAAAACAAGTTTAGGCACTTCTGTACATTGATCCTAAACCAAGTTTATTTTAGTCCTGCCCATTACAAAATCTGGATCAGTTGGGGGCAAAAATCAAGTTGTTTGGTTACTGTTAATTTAAAATACTACACCTAATTACTCCATCAAATCTCTCATTATGCTATATCTGTGAAAAAGTCTTTTGAAAAGGTAGTTATGGACATAAGCATCCTGGCCTTCTGCCCAGAGACAGGGTGCAAAACACTGCTGAGCACAGGGCTGGAGAGAATGTGTAGCTGGAGAGTCATTTAGTTCTTCAAAGCAAAGCTGTACTAGGGCAGGGGTGATGCATCATCCCTCTGTAATGCATTTATTTGCAATTACTGCAGCCTGTCTTTGTGATTTCTGCATTCCTGCAGGAAGAGCTAAGTATTTTAATATTATTTTTTTTGCCCATGAAACAAGCACAAAATGAAACAAGCTGCATTTTCTCTGTTGGAGTTCATCTTTATCCTGGTCTGCCATTTTTTGAAATCTTAGTTTTTATCTTTTCCTTTTTTCTGAGATGTTTCAGCACTCTTAAAAACCTTCCATGTAATTAGAGCGTGTAATGTCAGAGAAGTGCAGTGCTGCTAGCAGCCTCCCCGGGATGTGATGGAAAGATTCATTACTGCAATCTCTCGGCATATTGGTGGATAGTGGATAGTAGATCCTAGATAAGAGATTTACTTGGAAACAGGAAATAAGATCTTAAATCTCTTCAAGGGCAAAGCCAATGTCACATTTGTAGGGTCAGATGCCAAGATACAGGTTCCTTTCTTCTCCCATTCCCATCCACACACTGGATGATTTGAATTACTATTTAGTTTAACAGGGTCCCATATGACCTGCAGCCTCAGCAAATGCCCTGATCAGTCATCCCTAAAACTCATGCTTGTGCTCAAACGACTGTTCGTTTGATTAACTTGGCAGCATCTGCACAATGCTCAAATACTATTTAGGTAGCACAGGAAAAAACACCCTGCAAACCCGGAGAAGTCAAGTTGAGGCAAATCATAACTGAGTCAGATTTAATAGGGCTTAATTTGACTTCTGATTTGTTTACACTTCATCGCACAGTCAGTTTCCATTATGATCCCTCTTTATTTCCTACTTCTATAATTCCACATCATTCTCTTAACATATGAAACTATTATTAGAATTAGTTAAATACTCCAAGACTTTTTAGCAACTATGTTCAGTGTAGGTGTTAAGAGCACACTCACACATCTAAAGGAAGCAATCTAAAGCACATGTGAAGTTCAGCAGCTAATTGCCAGTGATCTTTAGCTTGCAATCCCACCTCCCATAACATGCACACATCTTACAAATGTGCCATGCTTGTCTCTGAATGCTCATTTTCTTCCATAGAAATGTATTTTACTTAAAAAAAAACAAACAATCACCATTTGAAAACTAATTCTCTTGTGTTTGGAGTTGATTCACAACTTTTAACAAAGCTTTCAGATTAATGCAGATCACTATGGAGCTAGATGTCCTGTAAAGGTTTGCACGAACGTATCAGCAACATGCTGTAGAAAGAACACCACATATCATCTGCAAGAAATCCAGCCAGACCAGGAGAGCAGCAGCAACCAGAAGTTTTTCATTCAAATTGCCCCTTATTTTACTGTGATTACTTATTTACCTTCTACATATGCTGTGGCTGCCCTCCTATTATGCCAGATTGCCCTTTTCTCTCTGTTTCTCCTCCACTCGTGGACTCCTGCTTCTTTCACTCTTGGAATCGCAGGCTGTCCCCCCCCTCTCACCTCCTCTAAGCGTCAAGCCAGAGCCAGCCTTCACCTCTGCATCACAGACAGCTTCCACCAATGCTGGGTTTCAATTTCCTCTTGATGTCAACTCTCAGCCCAGCCCACGAAACCCACCCCCTGCCCTTTGCATCACGAGCTGCAAAGCCCTCCTATGCTCAAGACTTTGTAAGGGGTGTTTGCAGGGAAGCAGCAGTTTTATTCGCTCCATGCTTTATGTCCTATTTCTTTTGCAGCTTTTCTCTCTTCTGTGACAAGAAACAGCTGTTTGTGTCAGGGGAAGCCTCTTGCTTGAGCTAAATCCTTCCCTTTTCGGGAAACAGTTCTTTCAGTTGCTCCAGAGGCACCGAAATCCGCTGGAGTCAATAAAACTTCTCTAAGGAGTATTTCTACTACCAAGCTTTATTTTTGCATCTAAAAGAAGCATTTAGATGGTCTCTGAAGGGGTTTATTTCTCTTCAAATGCGAACAAGATTCTAATTCTAAAATTCTAAATCAATGCAACTTTTGCTAGGTATGGCTGCTGAAAAGCAGTAAAAAGGGGCAGAGGACTTGTTTCTTCCATAATTTTGACTTAAACACTGAATCTACAGGTTAAACCTACAAACTGTCTCATGAGTAACTTGACTCAAATGCTGACCTGTTTGGGGCCACTCACATGAGTATAGTGGTAACAAAATAGGTAAAAATTTGCAGAATCTGGGCTATTAGATTAATATCTAATTGAGGCCAGAACTGCCTGCTACTGTTTAACACACAGCACAAAGCAGCTTTCTGCTCCTGCTAAAAGCCTCCAGGTAGATCTCCAGTAACACTGAACAATAAAAACAGATTGCTAATGACATCTGGAGCAACGTCCCTGGCTTATCAACTCTACATCACATTTTACACCCCAAATGAGGGCTGAAGTTTTAAAGCTGGATAAATGTGCAAGCTTGGTCAGATACACTCATGTAGATAAGATAATGGGCAAGAAGTTGTATTGCAGGACTTCTCTGTTTCTGGTACAATTTGCAACCCCTGTAATTCTGTCGTAACTTATCAGTGTACTTGACATTCCCACTAAGTGCTTTCCCAAAGCTCTGGGCAACTCATTCTGTTTAAAACATACCACCAGTTAATCTGGACTCACAGCACAGTGAAATTAATGACTGTACCATACTGTAACTTTCCCATTGGTAGACTGAACTCCCAAACCAGAGACATTTGCAGGATTCCCTGGGAGAAAAGGCAATAGGAGAGATAAAATGTTTCACTGCCACCCAAGTATACACTTGATGGAGAAGAGTCAGTGGTTATAAGGAGGACCCAGCACCCAGGCCCCACAATAAACTCACTTCAGAGCCTTGCAGTTTATGGGAATGTTTCTCAAAACCTCATGAGCACTGTTTTTTTATCAGACTTGTGAAGGTTTGCTACATATGTTTCTCACTGTGTTTTTACTCCTTACTGTGTTCAGACTTCTAGAAATAGGACTTCATCCTTTATTTACCACCATCACCAGATAACAGTGGGCCAGCAGGACATGGACAGAAGGAATTATAAACTCCTTAAGGTGACATTTCTGAATTTTTCAAAATATTGATTCTTCTCACAGAAAAGGCAGTAAAAAGGAAAGGGAGAACAATGCTCTCATCAGATCCTGATCATCAAGGAGAAACAGCAAGTTCAGACTATCTCAGGCATGATTGTTCACAGAGAGCTATCCCTCAGAGAAGCAAAGCAGATTAAAAGGCATCAATGTTTAAAATGCTGTAAAGGCGCATGTACAGTCTCCTGAAGAGATCTGGCGCTTCTGAGCAGGGACAAGATGAGGTCCTACTGCTTCCAAGGGTTACTGCTATCAACACAGCAGTGTCCACTGTTACCCTTAGAAAACCTTGCTACCTTCTTTTGCTGTGGTTGTGGAGAAAATTATATTAATATATTAAAATATAAAACACAATAGAATTAAAGACTCAGCAGGTGGAGAGTGCTAATAGAGCATGCACTTGCTGGGAAAGCAAGATGCTGCTACCATTTTGCTACAAATGACATTCCCATAGATCTTGCCAACTCTGCCCTGCTCTGTATCAGTGAAGTAAGAGCAAGCATTTTGTCAAGAACACAGTGATGATGATGCCCAGTTCATTCAACCAGTATATACAACCAATATATACAGGTATCCACAATGGCACTGCAGCAGGGCAGATAAACATTCTGATGAATATTTGGTGTGCCACTACCAAGGCTTATCAGGTGATACTCACAATTCACTGCCTGGAATCACAACTCAGATTCCACTTTATAACAGAATCTGCAATATTTGTTTTGCATATACTGTGCATGAGATTGAGTTAGTTTGCATTATTTTGCATTTTCAGCTTCTGGGGACAACAGGCAAGAAGGAGGTAAGGCAAGGCAAGAAAAGGTAGGGAAAGGAAGAAGAGAGATAGAGGCACAGCTAGTTTTAGGAATGTAGTGAACAACTCGGTATTTAGGTGCTGTTGCTTACAGCTCTACTACAACCACCCTGCAAAGCTGGCAGATTTGAGCCTTGCCCAAATACATGTCCACAACTTTCTTTCACCCACGCTGGCAAACACAGCTTCAGGTTGCCAACTGTTTGGACACCACAATGCAGAACGCCTGTAGAAATACCCTCAGTGGTATATGTGCTGGGAGCTTTGTAAGGGGGTAATTTTTTCTCTAGGGGATTTTATGCAGTCAGAAATCACAGAGGTAAAAAGCCTAATAGGATTTTTAAAAGGGATTGGACAATACAAATATCTCCAGTTACATTAGAGACAATAGCTCTAGAGATAATAATGGTATGTTTTAGGAGACATAAAACCCTCTCCAGTTTCAAAATAGAAACCTGCTATTAAAATGCTGATGATTACACAAAAACTTCCCTGCACAGGCTTCTTATGTCAAAACTGCTGAGTACCTGAGATGTATGCCTTTTTCCTCAGAAGCCACAAGCAACAGCCTCACTCCGAAACTGTCTTGTACACTGACCTGATACTCAAAGATAGTACTGAAACAAATATAACTACTTCTACTACTTTTTGCTATAATCTCTGATTACACATGGATCTGAAGAATATCCCTGGATTCCAAGCACATGAAGGCCCTGGAGATGTGAAGCTCCCTCTGTAGTCCAAGACAAGCCTGGTCAAGCACAGAAGAGAAGGATGATGGGAGCTCAGGTTTTGCTAATGCTTCTGCAGCATGATGCCCTGAAAAGAACACTGAAAAACTTAAACAATAAATAATAAATTCTGAAATGTAATACTTTCCATGCAGTCACCTCCAAGGCTAGGAAGGAATTCCTGAGACCAAGCCAACTGCAGCTCAGCATTACTGCAGCGGCACAAAAATTGGCTCAGGACCAGCACTGTTTTTCTTTGGAGCAGTTACTGCTTTAAGATGGGGAGGAATTCCTTCTCCTGGAATTCAGCATCCTAAAGTCTCCATTAAGGCCACTGAAATCCAAGCCTCCCTTACCGCTTGTACATTATAGTGGTGGCTCAGGCAACTAGTGAGGAAATTTTTCATACTACTTCTCTGCTTCTTCTGGGGTTCTCTCTGAAGCGGGACCTGATCTAATAGGTAGCTTTGACGACAGAGAAACACTCTATTCCTAGACACAAACAGAGTAGTTGAATATATATTAGAACAATCATATTTGCCAGAGAAGACAAGAGAAGGAAAATTCACAGTCAGAGCTGGAATATTATTGCACCATATGCTTTCCAACACCCAAGCACAACAGTGTCCCTCCAAAATCCTTGCCTTACTGCACCCTGTTATATTTCCACCTGGAAAGACATATGGCAGTGCCTAAGAGCAGAATTCTTCCCTTTTTTTTTCTGATGTTAATTTCCTAGCTCTAAAGGAACATTTGATTATGAAACATACACAGGCCAAGGATAAAAAAAAGTTCATATCTGTTCCCATTAATGACAAAAACAGGTCTATTGACCTGTTGACATTATGACCAAATAAAAACTTGAAAGAATGGCTTGGATGCTACTTTGTCTCATGCAACACTGACAAAATCGTCTGCCCTGCAGAAACCTGATGCTTCACATTTATGTCAGGGACACTGAAGAGTACAAATTTTATTTTTCAGCTCTCGGGGAACACTGGGGGAGAGAGGCACTGTAAAAGTCATCCTTCTGCTTGTAAAATGAAAAATAACTGCTTTGTGAAGAACTGACCATGAACAAATGTTCAGCACCACAACAGATGCTTTTATCCCTGATTACAGTCAGGTTTTATAATGCCATTTTTTACTGTGAAGACATTTATCATACTAGTAAACTCCTCGTGACTGTTAGAAGAGGGAAGAAGACATTATGTCAGAAGATGGGAGTCCCTGGAAGAATGAAAGACTACAAAAAGCTCTTACAACTAACCTATCATCACTCAGATAAGCAGAAATATTAAACAGTGGTGTTATTGTAGCAGTAATGCTTTTCACCTCCCCACAGTAGCTCTAAGAGAGTTATATGGCTTTGAATAACCTGGTCTAATGAAAGGTGTCCCTGCCCATAGCAGGGGGGTGGAACTAGATGATCTTTAAGGTCCCTTTCAACCCAAACCTTTCTATGATCTTGGACTACTTCTGCTTAAAAGGGCTATATTGAGCCACTTTTTCAAAAAGAAGTGCATCAAGTTGAGTATCACAAGCCTTACCATAGATGTGATTTGAGAGGACACTGGTGAAACTCTGGATCTGCTTCACCAGCCTGGATTAATATGATCATTTTGGAGGGCTGTTGCACCCTCTTTAGTGAGGGTGCCCTTCCTCCAGCCATCTCACATTGTGCCTTAGCCCTCCGATACCCATTGCTCAAAGAGGCACATCTGCCTTGGCAGGTTGCAGACAGAGATAAAGTTTGAATGCCACAGGCAACTGATACAACTGGGCTTTGAAGTGCCAACTCCTCCACCCCAGACTTGAAAGTGCCCAAAGTGGTTTAACCAGTGAAGGAACCTGGCTGCCACCTCTGGCTCAGCCTGGGAGCTTCCAGTCTTAATCTGTTCACTTCCTGACTAATAGTGATCCAGAGACTCCTTAGAGACATCAAACCCTGTATCTGTGGGTTCACCAAGACTGGTCACTCCTGACTGAGCTTCTTGGAATTGCTTTGCTCAAGGGAGCCTTATTGGCTTTGCCCTTAAAATGTGTGCTGAATGCCACACAGCTCTTGGGCTGAGCCATTTCTATACGCATAATTTTGATTCTTTAGGCTCATTTTAGTTAGCTTCGTTGATTGGCTTTACTGAAGATACAATCAGAAGGGGGTTAGTACAGTACTCTCCATGTTCATGGCTGAAGGTGATGCTGTGGCAGAGAGAATAAGGACAGTAAATGCTCCAGAAATACAAAAGAAGGTTGGACTCAGTAAAAAACCAAAATAATCATTAAAAAAAAAAAAGGCAGGAAAAGGACTGGTTAGCACCTGCAATAAGATTTTTGCAGGTAGTGTACAGGCTGAAAGATGTTTTGTGTAAGAGTTCTCATTTTTAAATGGAAAGGTCACATAAAGAATAAAATACCCATGAAGATGGCAAGCCAGTAAACTCCAAAGGTGGCTTTTTTTAGGGAGCCTGTTAATTTGGAAACTTTTCAACTGTTCTGTAAGGTTTGTTTTCCGGCACAGACTGGCATAAATTGGAACGTAAAAAAGGCAGGAAAATAAAGTGAATTTCAATTATATTTACAGGATCATGGCAGAGCATCAGCTGTGCAAAACAGTCCTAAAACTGTGTGCATGCATGCACACCGGCACAAGGAAAAGCTGCTTTTGTAATCAGCCATCAAGTCCTGAGGAAGCAATCTCCATGTTGACAAGAGAACTGTGCACAGAGCTGAAGTTCACTCTGCATAAGGAAGTCCATGAGAGTGCTGCCCAGCTCTTCAGAACAAAACAACAGTACTTTTCCTCTGTTGTGAGACAACCAGGTTGATTAAAGGAAGTGATTTGATGCCTGCCTCACAACCCCCGGAAGAAAAATGAGCCTTTGGGTAGGAAAAGCTTGCCAGTGAAGTATCTGGTGAACATTTCTGGTTGTTCAGCGAAAAAGATGAATAAAACAGCACGTGTAAGGTCACAGGGGCTGAATGGCAAGAGGCTCTCAGCTTTTTTCTTTCTTGCCTAGGTAAAGGACTTTGGTCAAAGAGATTACTTTGTTCTGAATACAGGTACTCACAAGGCAGCAAAGGCATTGGGCTTGCAGCCTATTCAAGGTGAAGTTGCTAAGCATCTGGGAGAAGGAGGTCTGGAGCTCTCAGATCTAGCGTTTCCTCTGTTACAATACTGCTTTGAGGAGCATGATGCAACTAATACCTGCTCTTTAATCAAACAAGCAATGCCTTCGAGGCAATGCATAACTCTGAACTCCTGATAGCCATTTATGACTACTGAAATTGCTGTTTAATAAAAAGAACAAACAAAACAACAACAAAAAAACCCCAAACACCTGCAGGCCACAATTTCCTAAACACATTCCCACTTTCTGCTCCTTCATGAGCACTTGCTTTTGCAATTTGGTATCTTAAACGTATTTGATTGTATTAAATTTTGTCCAATTGCATAAAAACCTGCAAGTTAGTTCTCCTTACTCCTGAAAGTAACAGGACAGTAATTTTCCATGCCTGAGGCTGGAAGCAGTTTCTACATTCATTCTGTATGGCTGAAAATGGCCATGTATTCCACCCATAGGGTTTTGTATATAACAATATGTTTGCATAATACTCATCCGATCCTCAATCCATATGAATAGTTACTAAGTAAGTTTTCTCTTAGTTTTATCCCAGAAGTTGGTGTTTTCAGCCAAGACATTCACGCACTCACTCTACACTTGACAATTTAATTACCTAATATTTCTAAAAGACATTTTTGGGTGAAAGCCTGTATTAAAAAATGTGAAGCGCTGTTATTAATTTAGTGTCTTGCGTGACAAGTTATTTTTAAAGGGACACAATGTCATCTTCACATTTCCACAGGGAACCCATCAGTCATGTAACCTATTTTTTAAAGTAACTAATAAGGGGTTATGGCACCCAGCCTGACTTACCTGCTCAAAGCAAGCAGTCAAACCTGCCGCTCTGCCGTTAAACAAGCGGAGAGGGAAACCCACCCGGGGCGGCCCGGAAGGGCGGTGAGGCCCCGCCGTCGCCTCGGCCCCGCTGAGGGGAAGGGACGGGGCTCCACCTAACGTTCCCCTCGGAGCCGGCAAGCCTGACCGGGTTGACGTGATGGCCGCGGTCGGGACTCTCTTTCATCTCCGTGTAGCAAAGCGGAGTTCACGGCCCCGGGAGAATTAACCTAGGGACACCATAAGCTCCTGTGGTGGCGGGGTGCCCGTGTTCAGACTGCCCGCCGCCCTCCCCGTGCCCTCCCGGTACCCCGGGAGCCGCCGCTCTTCTGAGGGACGCGGGAGACCCTCAGGGACCGGGGAATGGCGGGGGTCATGGCGGTGTTAGGGGCTACCGTCAGGGAGGAGCGCCGGGGCAGAGCGGCCGGGAGGCTCGCAGCGGGAGCGGGCAGCTCACCTCCGGGGAAGGCTCGCAGCGGGAGCCGGCGGCGGCCGAGCGGGACAGGGACCCCCCCGGCCCGGCCCCGCCGCCGAGAGGTGAGCCCGCCCGCCCCGCCGCACAGCGGGGGCACCGGGCAGGCTGCGCAGCGCTGGGCGGGGGGAGCGGGACGCCAGAGACCGGCAACGGCTGATCTCGGCTCGTTCCCGCCTCCCGCAGCCCGGCTGAGGCAGCGGCGGCCGGTGGGATCCTCAGCCGTCCGCCACCACGGTGAGTGCTCCCGCGGGGAGGCGGCCGGGCCAGGTGCCGCCAAGCCACCGAGCCCCAGCGGCGCTCTGGGGCAGCCGGGCTCTGCCGCGCCTTAACGGGGGGCAGCCAGCGGGGCCGGTGGGCGCGGCGGCCATCTTCTCGCTGTCTCTATCACAGCACTACCTGTCAGGCGCAGCGGGCTGGGAAAGGGGTGGCGGGCCGGAGCAGTCCGGCTGGCCTTCGCCGGAGCCGTCAGAGTTTTGGGGAGTTTCTCCTTGTTCTCTCTCAGCCCTGGGGGCTGGCTGAGGAGCGGGGGAGGCGGGTCCCGCCCTCCCGGTGCTGACGGGAGGCGGCGGCCGGTAGCGCTGAGGCGGTCCTGGCCGCGTCCCTTTCTGCCCGGCTGCGGGACTGGGGCACTGCTGAGCTTATTTATTTTTATTTCGCACTCACCATGCTCTTTTTTTTTAGAAGGGTGCCAGGTGTATGGGTAGGGAGGGTGCTGCTGCTTCTTTCTTTCTCCTCCTTTTGTAGGTATGGCAGCGCACCTTGTCAGTGTAGCTCACGGATTTGAACGTTTCCATACGTTTTGCCCACCAACATGTAGAGTGATATCCAGTATAAGATTTGGGGTTAAATCCTGAACGTTAGTGTTTGTAAGGGTAGGAGATAAAAGCAATACTTCCAGTAAGACTGGAAAGAGGCTATTAATGTGTGAATATATGTATTATACAGGGCTGCACTGCACTAATTTTGAGGAAGAATGGTCTGACCTCATTCAGATCAGAGTTTTCTCATGAAAATCATCTCTTAGAAACACTACTGGGCGGATTGTTTTGGTTTTGATTGATTTTTCCCCTTAGTAAGCCTTCCCTGTAGTTTTAAATCACTGCAGTTCTGGTAATGAGTTTCACCTGTCTTAAGTCTCTGTTCTAGAGAATCAGAATTTACCAGCCTGTTTCCGTGACAAACAGATGCTTGTACATCTTCGTGTTTCTCGGTAATTAATGCTATTGGGAACTCCTTCCTTTTGTTTTTCTAAAATTCTTTTAATCTTTCATTGTATAAGTAGTATTGTTTACGGAAATGGACATTCTAGTTACCTATGTCAGCTTCAAAAAGTGTTTCATTTTTCTTTCATTTTAGAATAAATATTTCTGAACTGAAGGTATGTAATGGCTCATTACAATAAGAGTTGGAATACCTTTAAGAGAAAGAGATGCCCTGCAGAAGGGGAAGGCAGTCTACTGTGGAGGCGTTACTGACAGCCAGGATAAGCCATACAGCAGTGTAGGCTACCCAAATGATGTAATGCGGTAGTTAAAAGGAGCAAGGTCATTTTCTGTCTGTAGTGGCAATGAAACTTGAGGCTTTTGGCAAAAGTGGTGTTCTGTTTGTAATAAAGCGGTGATGTTTCTCCCTTCTGAAAATACTGCTTTCATCTCCTTCATTTTTCGCTTGCTGTTGCACATGGAAGAAGTTAATCCTTCTATAGCAAGCATTTCATGGCAAGATAACTTTGATCTGGTTGCTGTCTGTCAGCAGCAGAACAGAAACTCTGTAACAGCTCTTCAATGGAAAAATTTAAAATTAAAATTGCCATTAATTTTTAATCTGGCTTTGTGTTTTCAGTTGTATTTATGACAAAAAAGAAAAAGTGATTCTCTCTAAAAGAGAGAAATGCCTCTCTTATAGAGCAGCACATATGGTAAACTCATTTTTGGCAGTTATATAAATGAAGTGGTAAATAAAATGCTTGGAAGCGGATAGCATTTATTAATACATAATCCTGAAGTTCCTGCCAGAAGGTCTGGTAAGACATTAATATTAATGCTTGAATTGAGCCCTTGATCTTTTCTAATATACTATGGTTTATTAACAAGCTCATTAGCAAAAACTTAAGAATGGTTTACCCAGTTATATTAACAAGAACAGCTGCTATGACATAACAACGTGAATTAAAAATGAGATAGCAGTGTTAGGCTCTTAAAAATACTCATTTAGGCCAATGGATGAACCAAACAATAGTGAGGAGTGCCACTTAACTGAACTTAGCTCTCAGTATTAATTTCCTGCAGGCTGAAAGCTTCATGTCCATACGTATTATATTGTTGTAAGCCTGGCAAAAAGTGCTGATGCAGTAATATCTAAGACACAGGTCCTTCAGTTTCTGGGAAGGGATGCAGTCTTGTAGTTCAGCAAAAGGATGGAAAGTTTGAAATAATAATATGTTCATGTTGTTGACATTGGCTTACCATGAGACTGATCAGCAGAAGCTTTGAGGTCACTTGTGGAGGCCTGCTGCTTTACCTCCTTGACTGTGATGACTTCTTTTGAGCTATAATACTGGAGAGCTGTGGGTCCGACAGTTCACCTAATCCCTTAAACTCGGTTGTGGATTTTTCCTTGTCCTTTGTTTTACCCCCCACCTCCCACCCCAGTACTGCTTGACCCTGCTCTTCTCTTGTGGTGCTGCTTCTCTCTCCTTTCCTTCACCATGACTTAGTGATTCTTTTCCACCACAAACCCAAGTTGCTCCAGCTCCACCACGGAGTAATAGGAATATACTAACAACTTCTTGAAACACCAAGCAAATAAACACATAAAACTAACATTTTGACATCCATGCCTTGTGTAACGGTCATTCTGTGTATCCGTTTTCATTCTACTTTGTTAACAGTGGGACATAATTATCCCAGCTGGGGAGCAAGGCTCCATTATTTTTAGGCACAATTCAAGGGTTTTGCAACGCCCGTATGATCCTTTCTCAGATTATATGAATGGCTCCAATAGTTCATAGGAGAACGTCCAGTTCAATTAATGAACTTTACATTTAGAATTAACATAAGTGGACATGTGTAGGAGGCCGATATGCTTAAAAAATGTGGAAGAAATAAACTGTTATGGTCACCTCTGCTCTTTGCCCCAAAAGAAAACAATGATGTAACCTGTGTATATAAATGTACTGGAAACTTGAAAACAATGGAAAAAATACAGGTTTCAGTTCAAAATTTAATATCTGGGCTAGTCAAATATTTATCAGAAGTAAATTTCACTTGTTCCATTAAGAAAGTGTATAATTAGCAAATACAAAGAGCACACATGTACACTTCTCAACACGTAGGTATATGTTTACACTATGAAATAAGTGTATATAGCACAGTTCTAGCAATAGACTTAATTCTTACTAAGTACTGATTTTTTTTTAGCACAGCACAATGTTTTAAAAACAGGGAAAATTATAAAAAAAGTAATGGCGCTGTTTAAGTGGAAGAGAAAGAGCAGAAAGAAATAATTTCAGGATCTCAGAAGTAGTATGTAAATTTTGCTGGGGGTGAGACTTTGGATGCCAGGACACCCTGGAACATTCTAGAAAAGCATAATTAACAGAACAAATTCAGTGTCTTCATTTGAGGTGGATCACTGACAAAACTGTAAGTATACTCTGAAAATTTTCTTGTTTGTACTAAATAAGCAGGGGGAGGGGAGAAAGGGTGGGTTGGTTTGTTTCCGCATTGCAGACTTTGAAGTAGGAAAAAAAACCTGTAAATGTAGGGGAGAGTGCGGAAATGCTGCATTTTAGGGGGAAAAGGGCAGGATTTTAGGGGGAAAAGGGCAGGCTGCTGCTTAGTTTGGATATTTCCCATCTCTAAAAAGAACTTGGCTATTTTAATTGGAAGTATTCCTTTTTTAATAGAAAAACATTTTCTTGAGAAAATGTATAATGAAAAAGTTGAACTGAAGCTCCAAAGTTAGTATGAGAATATGCAGTAATAAGATATATATCAAAAGTGTATCTGTTCAAGTAAGAAAATTCTCTTCTACATATATTTTTGAGCTGGGCTGGGTTGGTTTATTTATAGGTAATATCTTATCCTGGCAAGAAGACAGGTTCCCTGTGTTTAGATGCACTCATTAAGACCCAGACTCCATTAGAAACCTTGGTTTGTGTAGCGACAGATAGGCATGTTTCATTATTTCTGTGTCATTTACAACTCAATCGCAGGTGAGGAACCTATTTAATTGTTTCTTACGGTATATTTTTCTTCACTTGGGCAACTAGTATAAACAACTGATGTGGTATGTGACTTTTGTCTCTGTTTAATATTGCCCATCATTTTTTCCTCCCTATTCTGTCTTTTTCCATGTCCCTATGAAGCACTTCATGCATTAAAGGGATTTGCAAGAATAACCACGTTAACTGCGCTCCTGTGACCTACAGGTGACTCTCATTACAGAATGAGACAGGCCAAGATTAGTAAGATCTCATCTTCCTTTGCTAAGTTGTCATGTGTTTAACAGATAATTACCAGGGCTTCTGAGGGTCAAGATTTTTTTACTGAATATTGAAGGAGAGGAATTGTTCTTAGTGAGAGGTAGAAGAATTATGGAAATAAGAAAAGTTTCTTTCTGTGATATCATTTGTGAGAGGGGCTCTAAAAACATCTTGTTTGGCTAATGAAAGTCTTCAAAGAGTTTTTTGACTGAGCGGGACCACCAGTTTCTAGAGCTGGTGTATTGGCTACAAAAGGAGAAGACCCAGCCTCCTCTTTCAAGAGTGGCTCACCTGAAAAACCCTGGGAGATGGAGAGCAGCTGAGGGGGGAAGACTTGGCAAAGAAAAAGGGCAGTGGTGCGAAGAGAGGAGAAGGTTTTGTGCAGGAGCTCTGATGAGAGCTACAGCTTGCAGATGTGTGCACAAACACCCCTGTAGCATTCAGCAGGGATGAGCTGTTCTGTCTCCACAGGTGGATTCTTCATTTTCATGGTAGTTGACATTTTGTGATAAGAAATCTGAGCTGTATTTTAAGTTATGACTCTTTGTATTTACAAAAACATCCCAAAAATGTGAACAACTGTTTGTAATACTAAGCTTAAAATTATGAACAGCTTCATTCCTTCTTTAGATTGGAATTTAATAACAAATAGTAAAAGTTTAAAATTTCACGTAGGCATTTGTGTACTTTAAAAGGAAGCAATTGCTGTTTCTCTTTTTTATTTTTCAGTCCCCTATCCAGGTGAATTTCACAGTAAACCAGATCCAAGCGATCATGGACAAGAAGTCCAGTATTAGGAATATGTTTGTGATTGCTCATGTTGATCAAGGCAAATCAAGCTTGACAGACTCCTTGGTGTGTAAAGCAGGCATCATTGCTTCAGCCAGAGCTGGAGAAACACGATTCACAGGCACATGGAAGGATGAGCAAGAAAGATGTATCACCAGCAAGTCTAGGTAAGAATTTGTATGGGTTTTTTTTTAGTTTTTCTTTCTTTTTCTTTTTAATCTGAAGACAGAAAAATGGGTTTCCTCAAGGCCTTGTATCTTGTCAGATCTTTTTTAAGTTGGCGTGTGAATCAAGCTGTGCATCAGAACAGAAGTTCACAGACTTCTGAGTGCAATCTGGGCAATATTGGAATATAGCTTTTAAGTGATATCTTGCAACCATACCTACCTGCTTCTCACTATGGAGAAAAATGGTTTCAGAAAAAATGTTAATAGTAAATTTTGTTTTTATTGGGTTGCTTACAGACTAACACCCTGTTCCTCCAAGCCACTGTAGAGTCTAAACTGCAAAGCCAACAAATCGTAAAGTGATTTGTAGCATGACACTACAAGTGTCTGACAGTGATATTATGCTGTGACTACTGTCTTGAGGTGTCAACTTTGAATGACAATAAAAAATAATTATACCTGAAGCAGAATTTTAGACCTTACGAATTTAGAAACTGAAATATTGAAGTCTTCTTGGGGTTTCTCCTTTAAGTACATCAAGCGATATTGCCACTGTATTGCCATGGGTATAGTTGCCTGACCATTCAAATTTTAAAATCAGTAAATTACGAAACATTATTAAGTTATTAAAATTAATTGTCTTCTCTTACAGGGCAATTTCTATGTATTATGAAGTCTCAGACAATTACCTGGCCTTCATCAAACAGTATACAGATGATTCAGGTTTTCTTATTAACTTAATTGTTAATTAATCCCCTGGACATATTGTACAGCAGCTCTCCATGGCACTATCAGTGACTTGTTGTGGTTGACTGTGTTTCAGGTAAGCATGCTTTTCTAAGTAGAAAGACCTCAGTGTAATTTATTTTCTTTCTTAAGAAAAAAAAAAAAAGAACAAACAAAAACCAACAAAAAACCCAACCAAAATCATGAGTGGTAGAAGAAGCTTCTTTCTCTGAAAGTTTAACTCGTGATGGTATGAATTTTGATTTGCAGTCTTAGCCCATGGCCTTTCCTGTATCTTAGAGAATTATATGCACTTTGTATCCAGCTTCTGGGTTGAATGTAGAGTAACCAAGGAAATAGTGTCATTCTTTCAGTAAAGTCCTAGCAAGGTTTGATTTCAGCAAGGTTTCAAAAGACAGTTATAGATAACAGGGTGTATTAAGAAAATTCTTGGCAACAGGTTTGTTTACAGTCCCTAGAGTTCCCTGTAAAAGCCTAAAAATGCATGTCGAAGTCAGTGTTTTTAAGTGTAGTAAAAACTCAAAAACATAAGCAGACAAGAAGCCATCCGTTGCCTCCGCAAACATCTAACAGTTATTGCTACATTCAAATAAGGATCTTCTGCTATTTTAATCTCTGCTTAAATATGAAACTTTACAAAATTTTCTTTTAAAAATAACTGTGTGGAAATTTGCAGGAAAAGTGGATACTCCTCAAGTTCAAACTGGATGAGTCAAAATAAACACCTTCTTTAGAAATTTTGATCCAGCAACTGGAAAATTCAGCAAATCTGCCACTATCCCAGATGGAAAGAAGTTGCCAAGGACATTTTGCCAGCTAGTTCTGGATCCTGTCTTTAAGGTAAGGTAATATTTTGTCTTGATTTGATTGCAAGGGCATAAGGGACAATTTTTTTCATTCAGCAGGTTAGCTCTTAGGAAGGCTATCCCTCTTATAAAGTAGGGCCGTACTTTCTGTAGAAACTAGACAAATTCTGCAGTATAAGATGGATAGACCACTTGGTGGATAGGGAATTGGCTGGATGGTTGCATTCAAAAAGTTGTGGTCAACGGCTTGATGTCCAAGTGGCGACCAGTAGTGAGTGGCATTCCTCAGGGGTCCATACTGGGACCAGTGCTGTTTAACATCTTTATTGGCAACAGAGACCGTGGGATCGAGTGCACCCTCACCAAGTTTGCTGACAACAGGAAGCTGTGTGGTGCAGTCAACACACTGGAGGGAAGGGATGCCATCTAGAGGGACCTAGACAGGTGAGCCCATGTGAACCTGGTGAAGTTCCACAAGGCCAGGTGCAACGACCTGCAAATGGGTCAGGGCAACCCCAAGCACAAATACAGCTGGGCAGAGAATGGATTGAGAGCGGCCCTGAGGAGAAGGACTTGGGGGTGTTAGAGGATGAGAAGCTCAACATGACCCAGCAGTGTGCGCTCACAGCCCACAAAGCCAGCTGGGTGTCCTGGGCTGCATCAAAGGCAGCGTGGCCAGCAGGGTGAGGGAGGGGATTCTCCCTCTCTACCCTGCTCTGGTGAGAACCTCCCTGCAGTGCTGTGTCCGGCTGTGGGGCCCCAACAGAAGGAGGATGTGGACCTGTTGCAGTGGGTCCAGAGGAGGCCACAAATATAATGAGAGGCTGGAGCACCTCTTCTGGGAGAGGCCGGGAGCTGGGGTGGCCCAGCCTGTAGAAGAGGAGGCTCCGGGGAGACCTTACAGCACCTTCCAGTGCCTAAAGGGGCCGACAGGGAAGCTGGAGAGGGGCTTTGTACCAGGGCCTGTAGCGAGGGGACAAGGGGGAAAGGCTTTGCACTGAGAGAGGGGAGATCTAGATCAGCTGTAAGGAAGAAATTGTTCCCCGTGAGGGTGGGAGGCGCCGGCAGAGGCTGCCCAGAGCAGCTGTGGGTGCCCCGTCCCCGGCAGTGCCCACGGCCAGGCTGGGGCTGGGACCCACCTGGGCTGGGGGGAGGTGGCCCTGCCCGTGGCAGGGGGTGGGACTGGGTGGGCTTTGAAGGTCCCTTCCATCCCAGTCAATTGTGTGATTGTTTGAAGAACAATGTGCAAAAAGGTGGGGCAAAAGTAGAAGGCACCAAATCTGAATGGTCTCTTCACTGAAATAACATATTCTACATACTATTAGATTAAAGATTTGTGTGTCTTTTGTGAAACTATTTTGACAGGAATTTGGAATTTCCTTTGGAATTAGAAGCATTTTATATAATTTGTGAATCGAGCTGTATGATACATAGCTTGTGAACAGTTTCTCAAACAAAAGCCCAGAACAGAGAAACTAGTGGGTTTTCAGATGTGCAGCATGTTTAAGAGAAATGGTAAACAAAACCTATGTCTGTTATAGTACTTACTAGGGTTGCTATAAACTTGTTTCAGATCTTTGATGCCATTATGAATTTTAAGAAGGAAGAGGCAGCCAAACGGATAGAGAAACTTTATATCAAGCTAGACAATGAAGGTTGAGATAAAGAGGGAAAAATCCTTCCGAAGGTGACGTGGCCTTTCTACTTCGTTAGAGTTGCCAGCATGTTAGCATTTCTTACCCTTCAGCTGTGTAATGAGAACAGTCTTTAGGTCTTTCTAAAATCCACAGAAACTTGCCTTAGTTGTCTTTTTATAATCTGGTCAATAGTTAGTTGTGTGTCAGGAATGTCATGATTTGAAATAAGGTGCTTGGTAACAGTACTGCACTGAAACTGCTGGAGAGATAACAGGACTGAAGTGTGTTGCAGTGTACAAAAGACATACCTGTTCTGATTTAAGAAAAGGGAGAGCATTTTTATTTCATACGGGGAAAAAACATGCTCGTCCTGCCTCCCTCCCTCTTCTCAAGGTGTAAATGCTCATACAAAGTGTCTGTTGCTGCACGTGTTTGGTGGGGCTGTGTAATCAGAAACATGGTTTCTGGTTGGCTCCCACCAATTCCAACATATTCCAGAACCCTGCTGAATTCCAGTCAGCCTTTTGAAAAGTAATGTCTGAAAGCACATGATCACTTTCTATGCAGCACTGCCTGTTAAGAGCAGAGACTTTTAAGAAACTGCCCCTTTCCTGTGCTATCTTGTGTTCTCCTTAGATATGTTAAAACCCACATGAAAAGAGGGCCGAGGGGATACATGGGGAAACTTCTTGAAATAATCACTGGAGAAGGGAAATCCAACCACATCACTCTGGCAAATAAATGGCCAGAGGTTTAATAAAACATTTTGTTTTATTTTTATCTTCCATATATGGAAGATACAGCCATAAAATATGACTATTCATGGATCTTTTTTCTTTCTGCTGTTGTAATCTGTTGTCAGCAGAGAAGGACATTCATGTTTTATTTCAGGAGCTTAATATAACCCAAGAATCCTAACCTTTCTGTTGAAATGTAAGTCATTAGCCCAAGGAAAAAAGAATGCAAGGCCTGTTGGTTTTCAGTAATTCAAACATACAGTTAGGTTCAAATTGCTTGTTCTAGATAAGTATTTTACTCATAGCCTTGAACAAGATTTAAGTAGTCATAGAGAAATTTTAAATGTCTGTCACAACATTTTACATTGCATCCCCAGGTGTAGCCTTCTGCGTGCTAACCAAAAGGTTTATCAGTGATGATGTTGAAACAAGTTTTAATTACAATGTGAATTTTGGGTCCCTAGGCCGTGATGCACTGCTGGCTGCCTGCTGGAGATGCCTTGCTTCAGATGATCACCATTCACCTACCTTGCCCTGTAACAGCACAAAAATACCGCTGTGAACTTCTGTATGAGGGGCCACCTGATGATGAAGCTGCTATGGGTAAAAAAAAAAATAATTCCCAGCTTACCAGGAGCTGTCAAAAAGACAGTACCCCTAGTGCACAGATGAGTAAAACTGCCTAAAATGAATTTGTATTAAGTTTCTGTGTTACAATGATAATTACTAATCTTGGACTCCGTTGAGCAGGGTATTACAAAAAGTAAGAAAGCAACAGAAAAGTCTTGGGGTACTACACATGAAACCTGATTTATGTCCTTACATGCTGGATGGTGGTGTGTGTGAAACCACATTGTATTTATTTTAGTTTCAGGGAACGTGTGGTTGAGGAGCAGAAATATGGTCTGTACCATCCTGTGGATATACTGTAAGAGAGGGATGGAGCAGCAAGTTCATTACCCTCGTTCTCTGTGCAGCTTTGATTATGGTTTCCTGGTGAATTTTGTGATTTCTCCTCAGTCACAGTCAGAATCATAACAAGACACTTTGCCTTCAAACACTTCTAACATGTCGCCTGGTAGCTGACATGTTGTCACTGTTCTCTGATTTACTGTCAACCTTAAAGGTGGAGGATGAAAATCTGGTAAAAAACGGAACCATCTCCCAGTTGTCTGAAGGTATGGCTCAGATCATGACTTAGATAAAAAGCAAATAGCTGAAGCTGAAACAGGGATGTTGGTCTGATGTTGATAGGAAGGAGTTAAGTTTTGAATAATTCATCTATAATATGGTCATCAACCTGAGTATTTTCAAGAGGATTTGCGTTTTTTGGATTTGTGTAGATTTGTCACTTCCCTCAGAAATCCACAAATGTTGAAATAAATAAATCATATTCGAAGTAGTTGTCAAGTCCAGTATTAGCAGAAGAGAAGCTTATCTGTGGTGGCACATGTGTTTAACCCTCTAATAAACTGTTAGCTCTTTCTTGCAAAACCAGAATGGGAATTCAGTTTAGAGAATCATCACAAGAGTCATAGAATGCTTTGGGTTGTAAGATCATCCAGTTCCAAGGGACACCTTCCACTAGATCAGGTTGCTCAAAGCCCCGTCCAGCCTGGCCCAGAGCACTTTCAGAAGTCCTGCTTCTGACCATATTTCATCCATATGATAACTGAGGTCGCAAACTTCTAGCACTGTATTTTGTCTTCTGGATTCTAGTGGATTAGAGGGGGTCTTTTAATCCCCCTATTTGAAACTTTTCCTGGGTCTAGGTCATATTAGTAGAGATTTAGTGATGATATGTAACCTGCTACCAGGAAAGGGAAGCGTGGGCAAGCAGGGAGTAAGTACTAACAGCAGTCTCAGTACTGAAAGAAACAACAACGGTGATGATTCTTTACCTTAACAAAGAATCTTTGATAGCTGTCATAGCTGTAATTCATCTGTCTGCACACATTTGTCCTTACAAACTGAAAAAGAGAGGAGCTGTTAATAAGGTTCACTGAATTTTGGGAATCATATGTATAAAGTTCTAAACTTTTAAGTTTCACAGAAAATGTGTCTGATGTAGATAGATATTTTATTGCAGGTGTCAAAAACTGCCCAAAGGCCCTCTGATGATGTGTATTTCCAAAATGGTCCCCACATCTGATAAAGGGCATTTCTATGCCTTTGGGCGAGTCTTCTCTGGTATTGTTTCTACTGGACAGGAAGTTTGAATCCTGGGACCAAACTACACACCTGGCAAGAAGGAAGATCTTTACCTCAAACCCATTCAAAGGTAGATGGAAATAGTGTATTTCTTTTGAATAGCAATGCATGCAGAAGCAAATGCTGTTGCAGTTTTTGGAATCCTAATGAATGAAGATGATATTTCTGTATAAAAGTCTTCCTGTTTAATAGAATGAGTAATCCAGAAGGATTATAGGCAAATAATAGGCAATTTTCCTTTGTGTGAAAAGACTTAGGTTTTGGAAATACTGGGGATAAACCAAGTGTTCAAGGATTGTTGCTCATCCTCTGTTTTTGTAGAACCATTTTGATGATGGGTTGTTATGTTGAGCCCATTGAGGATGTACCTTGTGGCAACATTGTTGGTCTAGTTGGTGTTGACCAGTTTTTGGTAATAATGGGTACCATTGCCACCTTTGAACATGCCCACAACATGAGAGTGATGAAATTTAGTGTTATTGCAGTTGTACATGTTGCTGTTGAAGCAAAAAACCCTGCTGATCTACCAAAACTGGTTGAAGGTCTAAAGCGTCTGGCCAAGTCTGATCCTGTGCTTCAAGTGAGTGTTAGCTGTAAGTTTTAGGCTACTGGTTTGCAGTGCAACACCCGAAGCATTCAACTTTGTTCACAGAGCACCCTTTATGTCATCTGATGGCACGGCTGCAGGCTCAAAGCAGTTTCCACTTGTGATTGTATGAGCTAACACCACTAAGATAAACAGGGATAATTTCAGTCAGCATTTGAATAGGAAAACCCTGAGAAAAACACAGACTCTGCAGCAATTAGTGTTGGGTTTCTGAGCAGTGCTTTTCCTGACACTTCTTTTTTTTAGTGCTCAAATACCTCTGCAGGACAGGCACTGTGTTTAATGTGAGAGTACCCAGTTTTGTTGGTGAGGAGATCCATTCTGAAGCACTCCTGGTTTGTTACATTTCTAAATACTTGGGGTTGAGCAGTTTTGGGATCTGACATTTTTCGATTTAGTCTGTGTGTGTTTCTGTTAATACTAATAAATTCTTAAAATGTTTACTCCTTACTATTTCCTTTTCTAGTGTATTACTGAAGAGTCTGGTGAACATCATTGCTGGAGCAGGGGAGCTGCATCTAGAAATTTGCCTTAAAGATCTGGAAGAAGATCACACTTGTATTTCAATTAAGGTATTCAAGAATTTTTGTGGACTGCAGCGTATGGAATATGACTAAGTATTATTAACCTTTGAAAATGTCATCTTAATCTGCTGTTGTTGGTTTCCGTAGAGCAATTTGAAACTTTTTAGGAGACCAACTGATTAAGTAATAAAATGAATTCTTTATTAGTTCATTGAAAGAGTTTAGAATTCAGACAGAGATGTGAAGAAAATCCAGCTAACAGGAAAACTCGCTTGAACAATGACGGTTATCGTAGATGTGTTACTGAAAGTGTTGTTTCTCTTGATGAAGCTAGCAGAGCTTGCCTGGATGGCTGAGGGAACCTGGCATTAACGCACTGCCTTAGGTGGACAAGCCGGGGTTTATTGAATGGCATTTTACTGGTATGTGGAAATGATCATCTTTGTACTTGGGATTTTTTGTCTTTGATCTATTTGGCAGAAATGAGATCCAGTTGTATCTTACAGTGAGACAGCTGGTGAAAAGTCAAGCCAGGTGTGCTTATCCAAATCCCCCAACAAACACAACCAGCTGTATATAAATACTCAAGCCTTTCCTGATGGCCTGGCAGAGGACATAGACAAAGGGGAGGTCAGTTCCTGTCAAGAACCGAAACAGCGCGCATGTTGCCAGGCAGAGAAATACGAGTGGGATGTGTCTGAGGTTTGTAAGATTTGGCGCTGTGGACCTGATGGAACAGGCCCCAATATCTTAGATGACATCACAAAAGGTGTCCAGTATCTAAATGAAATTGAAGCCAATGTCATTGCTGGTTTCCAGTGGGCTACGAAAGAGGTAATTGCAGTTCTGTATGTTGTCTTGTGTTACTGATGTGTACCTGAGCTCTGTTCATGTGAAGTCTTCAGAAATAGTCAATAACCGATAAGAACAGGATAGCGGGCTAGTTGGAATTTGTCCCCACCAAAGAACGTACATCACTCAACCTGTGTAATGAACGCATTGTTGGCTGTGTGTGTTTTCATGTTTGTTCCAAGTGTGAGCTCTCAAATGCTGGTATTCCTGGAAGGACTTTGCTCTGTGTATAGTGTATGCTGCCTTTGTCCGAACGCGTCAGCATGAGGAGCTTGAATCAGGCCAGAATCCTGTGAAGGTTCGTATCTTAGAAACTCCTGACTGCTATCATGCCTTTGTTTTTTCCCCTTTTAAGACTGTAGGGTGTCTTGTGTGAGGAGAAGGTGAGAGGTGTACGTTCCGATATCCGTGCTGTCACTCTGCACGCTGGCGCTATTCACTGTGGTGGTGGGCAAATCATCCCTACTGCAGGGAGGGTTCCGTGTGCCTCTGCTCTTGCAGCACAACCCAGGCTGATGGAGCCCGTCTATCCGTTGGAAATACAGGTATGCAACAGGGTATTATAGAAAAGATCACAGAATCATTTAGGTTGGAAAAGACTTAAAATCATCGAGTCCAACCGTTAACCTAACGCTGCCAACCATGGAGATGCAACAGATAGATATAAATCATGTTTCCACATTCTTTTCCAAGAAACCATGATAGCTCTATGTCCATTATATCAGTGATGCAAAGACTTTGTTTCAGAAGAGGTTTTTTGTTCCCAAGTTAGGAAAAGGTTAAATGGAAACAGCAAAATGTAGGTAGGGAGGTGAATTACACTGTTCCTTATGAATTGCCAGTACCTTTGGGAAAGTTATGATTTGGGGGGGTGGGGTCCACCCCTCCTTTCTTGCTGTCACTGTAAATATTCAGGAGAACAAACAATGGGCATCCTAAATAAGCAGAAAGAGGAGCAAGGATTTATTTTTTTTTTAATAAACTTTTTTTGAGCTGTTTAAATGTTAACTTCTGTCCTTTGAATAACTGGATTTTCTTGGTAAATTAAATTCTTCTATGAAAGACCCTGGAAAATATATTCCATGGTAGAAGTATTTATCACCAAGTACAGCTATTCACATACCAATTTGTCTTAACTGTCTTAAAAGCAATTGGAAGACTTAAAACCTGCTTTAAATATTAATTCCAGGCTATGGTGCTGGGTGGTGGGCAGGACATCTGTCAGCTCAGTTGCTTTAAAAATGTCTTGGCCGTGAGCACTGAAGATGAGTGCAAGTAAGAACAAAAGAGCAAAACAGAGAATTTTTTCACCTCTATGACTTGCAAGACCTATCGTGTCAAAGCAGAGGAGTTTTGCAGCCTTAGTAGTATGTTTCCAAGAAAATGTTGTTTTTTAAGTACAGTTTTTATCAGAGTGCTTGTCAGCCATGTTTAAGTTTGAAGATGAGGTATGGTGAGATCCTGCTTGTATAAAATTTGCATCCTGTAGTAAATGCATGTACTACAAAGCACTAGAGGACTCTGCTTTTTTGCATCCAAAGATTGCTGAAGGTATTTCACTGAGCATATGCACTTTTGCCTCGTGTTGTGTATGTAAACTACAATCTGGTGCAGTCGGTATACGCAGTAACTGGAAACTTCACAGTGGTGTAAAGTGGAGAAGGCAGATAGAGCTTCCCAAAGTTGTCTTGGAAGTGAGAGTGAAGCCACTTGTTACATGAGAGAAATTTCTCTGAACGAGGAGCCATCATGAGAAAAACATCAAGAGACCTGTTGGGGGAGACTGTCTAATGCTGTCTGGCTGTGTTTTAATAACCAGGGATCTCCTACTTTTATGCAACTTGATAGCATTTTATTATTTTTTTTATAGTGCCCAGAACAAGTGGTTGGTGGGATCTATGTTGTGCTGCATGGGAAAAGGGGACACGTTTCTGAAGAATCCCATGTGGCAGGAACTCCAGTGTTTGTGGTCGGGGCGTATCTACCTGTAAATGAGTAATTTGGTAAGATGATGCTTCTTTTGTTGCCCGGATGCAATTAAAGACAGACCTCTGCAGGATCAAAGAGACTTAAGAATTTCCATTTTATCAGCTCCAAGCTTCCTCATGTTGTCTCTTTGCATCTTCAGTTCAGAACAGAGTTTACTCCTTTTTTTTTTCCTGGCAACCTACTCTATTGGGCTTTCATGCCAGTGGAGGGTGCCAAAAAGACATGGTGGCTTCTGCACATGAAGACTTTTCAGTGTACACCAGATTTGGTTTCCATCACTTTAAATCGAGGTCTTCCTTTGAAGCATGCCTGGCAGAACAAACTGGTCTGCAGCAGCAGCAAGCTAGAAAATTTGGTACTGATATGAATCTTTCAAAGGGCAGAGTACCAGCCTGAATAGCTTAAATGACATTTTACACCCTCTTGCCAATCTTATGACTACCTTTAAAATAATAATATGATTCTTCCTAAGCTGCCCCTGAAACTTCAGCTTTTCAGCATGGTACAGAGCCCTTCCTCTGGTTTGTTCTGTGTCCCATTTCCCTCCTTCCCACGTAAAAATCACTTTGAGAGATATCTCAAAGTATACTTTGAGAGTATCCTGTGACATCATATCAGAAAGTTTACCAGATTCGTGGGGTGCATTTGGAACTCCTCACATAGTAACACTGTAAGAAATGCCAAAGTGTTATTTTGGAGGGAGCTTCTTTGCCAAAGTGCATTAGTGTGGTAACTGCTAAAATAATCAGCGATGAAATAAGAGAAGCTTAGCTTTTAAAGTCTGAACTGGCAATTTAGCTTCTTAGAACAGTTCACACATGTCTCTGTGTGGCTGAATTTTGAGTATTTGGGGTTTTTTTCCCTTCTCCAAGTTTCCATACAGCTTAAAACAATTTCATAGAGACCCACTTTCCAAACATGGAAAACCAAAAAGTGTAAGCTTAGACTTGGTAGGAGCTGTATTACACCGGGCTGTGTCCCAATGTACGTAGCACATCAACACCTACATTCTGCAATGCTGCTTTTCTGGTTCCTTGCCTAAGCTGCTGTTGAATCGTGCTAAGGCAGTGATCTGAAGGTTTGGGAAGTGTCAGTATTCCTATGAACTAGTGGCTAGAAGCGGTTCTACAGCAGCAAAGTCTCAGCTGACGGGCAGCAGCTCTTCATGGGACTTGTGCTTGCGGAAGGGAATGACACTGCTGTGAAGATGAGGAAATGCCAAAGCAAACACCTGTATATCCTCAGTGGAATGTAGTTCCCACTGTCTGCCTAAATGTCAAGTTAGCCCAGCATCTTGTTCATGACAGGGACTGAAAGTGAGCACTTAGGGAAGAGAAAGAACAAGGTAAGCCAGTGTGAAACTTCCCCACGTGCTTTTTTTATAACCACTTTCAGAGGTTTCCTGGGGCAGAAGTGGTTTCTAGGTCTATTTAATAACTCCCAATTGATTTCTTTATGAATTTACTCAGTCTCCTCAGTGTAACATGTCAGCATCCACAGCACGGGCAGCTCTTCCGCTGACCTACATGTGTGAAGCTCTAGGCGTGCCTCCTTTTGGCTCTCAAATGTGGCTCCGGCTAGCTTCAACCAGTGCTTCCTTTGGATCAAAATAAGCTTGAGCTCATTTTGATTTTTATGTACTGTGACCATATTGCTTAATTTTTAGCCATCTATATCCTTCCTACTACATTGCTGCTCTTTCTGTACTGGAGTCGTAGCTTGCTAAGCATGTTCCTACATGTGGAAGCCAGCTCAGGGCGTCGGTCACCCGGATTCCCCTTCTCTGAACCTGTTCTGCACTAACAGCTTCTATAATACAGGAGCCACAACTGCACAACTTGATAGTAAAGGTGCGGGCTTTCCCTGGACGCAATGTTTTGTTTTCTGTTCCTTTCCCAACAGGTACCAGCACCTGATTGCTCATTTTGACTGCTTCTGAACACTGAACTAACACTTCTGTACTGCTTACCATAACCCTAACGTTTCAGAGTGGTAGTGATTGGGGTCAGGTCCTGAGGCATATGAAACACAATTTCCCTCATATACTTCTTTATCTACCTAAATTGAATTTTGTCTTTTTACTGCCAGTTTACTTGGTCACATGATATCCTCCTGCCATTCTTCGGAGCTAGCCTCATTTTTCCCTGCTTGAAAGAACCACCTGCAAAGTAGCAGTTTCCTGCTGTTTCAAATTCTGGGAGAGTGTTTTTAGGGTTTTGTCCGTGCAACAATCCACAACAAACCAGTTTTATTTTTGCCTATAGCTGGCTCATCCCTTTCTAATATTTTTTTTTTTTTCCTTCCCATTAGGTTTTACTGCCAACTTGAGATCCAGCACTGGTGGCCAGGCTTTTCCACAGTGCGTCTTTGATCACTGGCAGATTTTGCTTGGAGGTCCTCACGATGAGAATTCTCGTCCTTGGCAAGTTGTGGCTGAAACACGTAAACACAAAGGCTTGAAGGAGGGTATTCCACCTCTGGATAACTTCCTAGATAAGTTATAAGCATTTCTGGTTTAGATTGCATGATGCAGTGCCCAGTTTTGTCCTGTTTTCTCACAAAACCAGGAATGAAATGGGAAGTTTTTAGAGTGTCACACTGCATACACACACAGCATTAACCTGTTGTGATGAAGGCATGATCAACTACTAAACAGAAATAAAAATGATGTGCTGATTTGATTTACGGCATTTTGCTGCCTGTATCTCATCTGTGGTCACTGATGGCCATGTCAAAAATACACATAAAAAAAAAAAAAATCAGTTGCCTAGGACTAATGATGTTCTTTACAGGTTGCCTAATCCGCAGTTGTCTTTTAACCTAGGAAGCAGCTCCTTTCATTGTTGCTCTTGCAGAAGTTCTGGCTGAACTGTCAGGTTTTGTCCTCTCAGCCAGAAGACACATTCTTTCATTTCCAAACTTGAATCCTCTGTGCTCCTGAAGACTGAAAGCAAAAGGCCTGTGGTTGCAGGTAAGCTTTCTAGCATCCAGCACCTAGGTTTAAGAGCAGATACTGAAAATCCCCAGTAAGAAATGCCAGAATTCCTGCTGCTGGACAGGTGCAGAATGCCCTGGGGCTGGCTCACTGGCCAGGGCAGCAAAGCCCTGCCTACGTGGCTCATGATTGTTTCAGACAGCTTTATCTGACCTGGAAGTATAAAAACCAGAAGTAAGCTCAGGCTAGTAGTCATACTAGTCAGTACATGTATAGCCTTTCTGTGACAGGTATTTTAGCAGCTTGGTCACTTCTGGAAAATACAGATGTAGCAAATGGATTGGGGTGGGAGGCGGGAAACGGGCTAGCTCTTGCCCTGTGACTTGTTGCATGCGTGCTGTTATCTGTGCCGTAGAGGGCCTCTGTATTAGTCTCATAAGCTTTACTTTCCTTCTGCAGTTGGTTTGAAGGCATCTATCTTCGATACAGTCTGCCCAAAGCAGTAACCAAATATTTCCACAGTGGAAACAGAGGTAAGAAGTCATCTCACTTTTTCTTCAGGATTTCTGTTCTGTTGGAAAATCTTGAACAGACATTCTGATGTATTTTAGAACTTGTTGAAGGAAAAATAAACCAAAACCCTCATCTAGCCATAACAGAGAGGTTTGCTTAGAACAAAGTCAATTCTTTGTCTTGTGGAAGAAGATGCATTAAATGAAAGACGCGACTGCACTGCAGTACTCCAACCCCTTAATACACATCATCCACAAGATAAAGTGAATTAAAAGATTTAGGCATTACACAAGCCTCATAATTACCCCTTGTGTGTACAGCAGCTCTGCAGGGAAAATGCCTTGTGCACCTGACCACCTGCCTCAGACCACAGCCTGTGGCAGCCTAGCTCACCCCTGCAGGGGTAAGGCTCAAGTGCCTTCAGTTTGCATTTGACATAGCTTTAAACCTTTAGCCCCATGACAGCAAAATGCTGCAAATCACCTGCCCAAAACAGCTGGAGAACACAGCCCTACCTCAGCCCTGATAACTAACTAAACAGAGCACAACAACATTCCAGCCATACTCTATAATACCATGAATGGTTTAGAGCAAGTGTCCTAAAAATGGCACTCGCGTAACACATGTACCCGTAAGACGTTTACACCCCTTCAGCCATTTCAGCAGTTGCCCGAGTCACGCTTTACCCTGATATTAAGAGCACAAACAACATCTTCAGCAAGAGATACCAGTTTTAAACACTTTATTCAGAACCTCTCTCTACACTCTGTAGTTCAAGTCACTGTGCAATTGTGATGCAGAAAGCACTGATCTGCTGCAGGCCATTAGGAAAAAACTTCATGAGTAGCATGGCTTTATTGGAAATAAATCACGCTAAAAACTGATCCTTAACAGGTTTTAAAAATCCAGCAGCTAAGGAAAGAAGAGGAAAGACTGGAAGCAATATTAAGACCAACATGTGAAGACTGCTGTGAAAGACCATACAAAAAAGGCCATGAGAAACAGTAATGCAGCATTAAAGGTGGGAGTACAGGGCAGACAAGAGTTACAATACATCCCGTGTCAACTTCAGTCAAATACTCTTAACAGTAACAGAAAGCAAAAAGCACTGGACATCCAACTAAAAGAGTAAGAGAAAAGGAACACAAAGTTAGCAAAAAGTGAAAGCTGGTAATAGGGAAGAGAATCTCAAACACAGTTAATAGAAACACAACACTTGGAAAAACTGCTATGTCAACAGGTATAGGCAATGCCATTATGCCAGCTCCATGGAAATAACTTGATTTTCCTGATCTGATAACCTTGGCATGCAGAAGAGGTTACCTTAGAGGTGTGTGGGGAGACACTGCATACACGCAACAAAAGCATCGGATTCATCAGAGGAGTAAAACAGGAGGAAATTATTCCAATTAAATTAGAAAAGCCATGACTAGGAGGCCATGAAACATGGGACAAAGCATCATTAAGCCCTAAACACATAACTCCAGTTAGGTGGGGAACACTGTGCAGTTACAGCTTTCTTCTTCAAAAAACTGAAGCCTCCCCAGGGCAGGTCAGAGCACAGTATTCCCAAGCAGCCACTGAAGTGACAGAAGCCACGAGCAGGAGATCTTAAGGAACAATCCTGCACTAGAGAACGGAACTCCTCTTCTGGCTCCTTTCAGCTGCCAGAGAAAGCACGTGCTTCACTTCAGCACCCAGTGATGGGTGGCAGCTTCCAAGAGGACCACCCTAAATTTGAACTTGACAGCTTTTTTTTTTTTGTTAATCACCTCTTAAAATTACCAAACCAGAAATTCTACTATAGCTTAACTGTGCATAGTTCAGAGTTTTTGGTGGTTGGGGTGGTGTCCTAGTTCTGACACAACAGCACAGAGATTGTGTAATGCAGGGTTTGCATAGAGTTTGTCCCCTCCCCAGGCCAAAGAACATTAAGAAGCTGTCACAGCTTAGGATTTTGTTGCATTTGTGAAAAGAATGAAATCAGGAGGAAGGAAAAAAGAATATCCCCTTTAAAAGGCTTCCCCTGGATCCCCTGGTAAGGTGGAAGCGGGGAGCGAGAGACATGCGACAATTCATGGCTATTTCACAAAACTTTATTGTCTTAAGTTTATTACAGGCCCCAGTAAAAGTATTAAAAAAAAAATTACCAATGCATACACATCTGCACCTTTGTCCAGGCTGTTGTTGTTCTAGAGTGGTTAATTGCTTTTTTTATCTAAAAAAGTTTGTTTTTACATTATTGCTGTGTTTTACAACAAAATTAAAAACCATTTGCAGAATCCACCCTGCAACTAAAAATAAGTCTGTATCCCCATAACAAGCCGAAAGCATAAAAACATGTTCTGAAGGGGCCTTTCCTATCCAGCTATTTAATGAGCAAGGTGGGGCGGGGGGAGAAATCTATTACTTCTGTTCCTAGTGTAGATGGATTTATGCCATTTTCCAGAGGGCAAATCCTTTCAATAAATACCAGAATCAACTTCCGAGATGCTGAAGTTCCAGAGATACAAGCAGCAGCTCTGTGCAATTTCTCCTGGTGTCCCGTGCTGCCCCTGGTTTCAGTCCAGTGAGATGATGTCGGGAGCGCTGCCTCCGCTGCTGGTTATCACTCCTGCCTCGCTCCTGCTGGAGGAGCTAACGTGCATGCTGCTCTCGTGGTGACTGGTTGATGTGATGATGCTGCCAGGCGTGCTGCTTGTTAAGGTTGAGGTGAGACTATCCAAAAACATAGGAGGACAGTACTGCTTGAAACAAACAATGAAGAATGAAGAGACTAACTGCACAAGGGAAATGTATGCTCTGAAGATACATCTTCCCTACAACAAGCACAAAACACAGTACTAGCAGAACATTGTTAAAACATGCAGAGCAAGAACCAGAGTTCTGCAAACCAGCATGTAAGCAAGCAGAGATGGTAGCCACGAGCCCTTCTCCCTCATTCTTCCCCCCGCCCCGCCCCCCCCTTTTTTTTTTGGTTCTTACTAACTGGTTAGCTTGAGCATTTACTAGTGCATTAAAAAAACACCATCATGTTCACATGATGTCCACAAAAAAACCCCAAAACCTTAGCATCTGGAGAATGTTCACCACCCATAGCTACTGGGCACAACTGCGTATTTCAGGCTCCTTTCATCACGAAAGGCAGCAAAAAGCATTCTGCTACTTTGGTGGAGGTCAGAATAATTTCATCCCCTCAAATGGCAGCAGCTGTACTAATCAATATTTGCATCACATCTACCCACAACAGTACAGGCAGGTCTCTACACATTTTAGTTGTGATAAATGAGCCATGATCAAGAAAAAAATTACTAAGTTGCTTTAAGTTTCCTCAAGTGAAAGGCAAGCCTTCTCAAAGCAGAGCTGAACATTCTAAGCATTTAGAAACAGGACACGGCTGCCACAGGTGTCAGAGACGGGGATAATTAAGGCACCCACCCGCGCGCACGCACGCCGCTCAGCACACCTTGCACTCTCTTACCCTGTGGATTCCAATCTCGGGCATAAGTTTGGAACTGAGCCTGAACTGTTTGAACTGTCCAAAGTGGACACTTCCCAGCAGCATACCTGCTTCCAGTCTCCCACATCAACAAACTTCTGTTAGTCCCACTTTTGGCAGTTCAGATCTCAAGGTCAGGCACAGACTATTGCAAGATGCAGTAAGCGGAAAGAAAAGGAGGAAGTTCATCCTTTGCTTTTAAGGCACCAGAAAGTCAACTCTACTGCAGAGTCTTATTCCTGTTGTCTTCTAGTGACAGGGAGATGAAACAGAGGGTCTGCTTCAGATCCTCTTGTCTTAGGGAGCCAGTATTCCCCCACGCTTCAGCCCTAGTCTGTCTGTGTAAGAATCTAGTTACGGTAAGAATCGTTCTCCCTAACTACATAAAGTTTAAGTTTCCAGGGAAGGAAAAGCACCACCTTGTTACTTTTGACTTACACAATTTCCATATAATCCAAAGCCAATGGGATTTACGTGTTACACGGAGGGATTTATTATAGAAGCGTTCAGTCACGTGCCCATCAAATTAATGAAGGTATTTTCTTTCTAACAATCTCCTACTGATATCGAAACCAATGAAACAACAATCACTGCAGTATAATTACAGAGCTTAATCTGGCCTGCAGACACACAGCATGAACTAAGAGCGTGAGGTAACGTGGTGGGTGTATTCACGTTAGTGCTGCACAAGTATTTGCTTCAGAAAGGCAAACTATCGATAAAGAGCGGGTTTCCATGCCTGGTTTTATCACAGTAAGGCTAAACCAAACCCTCCCTTAATGCACCTTTCATTGCCACCTCTCGCTGGGAAAATGGGATTTTCCTGCTTTGTGGTCAGGTCTAAGCAAGTGGACTGCAGACGCCGCACAGATGATGACAGCACCCTGAAATACACTCCAACAGTATATGACAAAAACCAGAGTTGGCAATTTTAACCCCCCAGCCGTTCAGAAACATACCTGTGATTCAACTGGGATTAGTGAAAGAAAATCCAGACCTAGAAAGAAGAGAAGGACAATAAATTGATGAGCCATTCTTTTATTCATACACAACAAATTTAAGGAACTTTTTTTTTGTGGTCGTAGAACAGATTTTGTAATTGTTACACAGTTTCTAAATGGAATATACCACTGTGACACCACTCTCAACGACTACTTCAGGCAGCAGCAAAACGAGTTATTTAGTACAAGTGGCTCTTTTTAAGAATGAGAATGACATAATGATGTATTATTCACTGGATATTGCAGGGTGGTTCAATGTGGTTGCTTAGATGGAGGTTGCCATTTGGAGCTGTTGGTTCATAATGCAAGTTTCACTGCATATTGTACCTGACTTGGCCAAACTGGGACATGAAGAATGTCATCACATAAAAGATGCTGGAATGAAGTAAAGTCACAACATGCACAAGTCCAAAAACAAGCAGCAGGTCTCTTCCTCCACCCACGGGCAGCCAATAAGGAAACATTTCTAATATCATCCCCGTTTTGTGTCTAGACAAATAAAAGGAATGAAGAAGAGGAAACTACAAGTAGTTCAAGGTATATCCTCTTAAGAGCAGTGACAACTAGCGTCCATCTTATACACCAATAGCGTGTAAGCATTTAGGGCAAGGTGTTTAAAATTACAAAACCAATGAGAAATTACAGCCTTTTTCATTTTGTTTCTAAATATTGGCCTTGTGTTTGCTATGTCAACAGAAAGAAATGGTAAGCTTACTCCCTCCCTCTCCCCTCACCTCCAGACCTGTTCTGGCCAGTGGCTTCTCTCCTCCTCTTCTCCGTTAGAGAAAAATTTTGAAGGAGATTTAAGCTCAGCTGCTTTTACAGAATTGACAGCTGCTTTTGTTCTTGCATGTTCTAGAACTTTGGTTGACAGAGATGGACAGCAGTTCTAGAATTCCATTCCCTCAGCTCAGCCTCCTATCCAATTTGGGAAGACAACAGATTCCTTAACAAGGGAGAAGTGGAGGGAGGGAGCAGTAAGGGGACCAAAATGGACAGAGAAACAAGGGGAACGATATCCATCCCATTGCCAAACTGGTGCTGAAAGAAGAGGAAAAAACCCAGAGATGTTGCAGGGGAGAAATGGAGACAGGCAATGGAGGGGGGAGAGGGAAGTACAGGAGGCCAACGTGACACCTGTCACCACAAGTCACCATTTCCTGGGCTCTGGGTTCGTTACAGCCGGCAAAGAGAAACCCAGAGTCCCTCTACACAGTGTTCTTTTCAAGGAGCCAGGATAGAAAACAATCAGTATCCCCACCTTTTGTCTGATATTTAGCAGCAGTGTTGAAGAATACATCATAGGCATTTAGGGTATGTCTAGGTAAAGAAAGTCAATAGAGGTCAGCTTACATATTGTAGCTCACCTTAACCTTTTCATACAGTCTAGACAGAGCACCACTAGAATCAGCTAGCAGAACATCTCTACATCTAGCATCGGGATGAGTGTGCCATCACGCATCTATAACACTTAAATAAAGCAGCCACTCTTCCCTCGCATCTACAACACGTAACAACCAGACGTTTACACAAAGTCTAACTGAATATAGCAAGAAGGGTTTCTGGCTGCCGTTCCAAAGCACCAATTTGTACCCCAGAAGCAATGTTTTTCCCATCACTGTTGCAAAGTGCAATCCGAAAGTGGAAAGACAGCCTGTACTGGGCTCGTCTAGACAGCACATCAGTACAATACCGCATATAGTCTTGTTCCATTAAGGAAAAATGTTGACCAATTCTCCTATTACTTTTTTCTTTTTTACCCACCCCACAAATTAATAAGGCTGTCAGAACAGACATTAAAGATAGCCACCACCTACCTGGCAAGTCCGATGAAATACTGGATATCGGTGGATGATGGAACGGTACCGGGTAGTCCGTTAATGAAGGAGGAATAGCAGCAGCATCGACCGTTGTCACACTGGGCACTCTGACAGTAGACGGCTGATACATGAGAACCCTGTTTTAAACAGCATGGGAAATTACAAACAACCTGGCCGTTAGTTATGGAAGAGAAATTATGCACCGCTGTGCACTCTCACTCACAAGGTCACCATGTTACAACACAGCTATGGTGCGGCTACTCACTACACAGTATTCCACTCTAGTTTCCTCTTTCATAACAGTCTTCATAATAATATGACCATATCTTGGCTCTCAACAGCAGCTGTGACATAAGAGCAAGCTGGCATTAAAACAGGGTGCCGGGCCGGAGCTGTAAGTCTACCACTCTGAGACAAACGGCTGCCTGTGTCTGTGGAGCACCCTGGGAGGGACGTGCGGGCAGCCAGAGCCAGGAGAGCAGCACTCAGTGCAGCCTCTCCACGGAGCCCTTCCTCAGTGCCGACCTGTCACGCCAAGGGCACGACTGACCATTATTCAGCCCCTGGAGCACAGTTTACACACGTGGCAGTTAAATATCAAACCCATCTTTACTCACAGCCTGAGCCCAAGCTAAGTTCAGCTCTCCAGGAGTGTGCAAGCAGCTAAAACCCTCCTGCACCCCCCCACCTCCCTCCTGCTCGATTACTTCACGGCACTGTTAACGACCTGATACCGCAGGCGTTTAGGCACCAGCCACGTCATAAAATATTTCGTAAATTCCCAAACTGGGTGGAAACACCCAGAGTCCCAGCTGCTCCGCATGGCTCCCTCCAGCCCACCAGTGTTACCCACTCACAGCATCCTCCCCAGACCGCTGCACTGCTGGCATTTATGCTGATTCCGATTTCAGACGTCCCTACTCAAGCACCTCTTACACTCCAGCCTACGTTGCTTCTGCCTACAGGAAGACAGCCCCAGTTTTACCAAAACTAGCGTTAAGGCAAGGCTGTTTGCGTGAGATAAGCTACTCCCCGAAAGCCTAACTTTGAAGAATGAAAGCATGCCATTTCCATACCCAAACAGCAAGGAGAGACATTGGCCACAGACAAGACAAGAAAACTCAGTTCTTCTACAATTATGGTTGCAGGTAGCCATATCAGACAAACACAGGAGCACAGAAGGAAGCCTTGGTGCCTTCTGAAACTTCATTAAGATGTGTTTGTAGCTATTTTTTCCTTATGGAAATAAGAAGAGTCTCTTGCAGGACTCCTCCACAATCCTCACAGAGAGCAACGTTTCAGTATCACTGCTCAGAAGCTGTTGATGGTGACCAACGATTTGCTCAAAGACCTCACAGTCCTGTGGACTAGACACAGTACACCCACTCATTACTTCAAGAGCTTGCAAAACAGAAGGAGCGTGTTTTTACTGCTATTATTTTAGTACAAGACGTAAGCTGCTGCACTGAGAGACACAAGACACACACCTCACGCATGCAGTAACACTAATAAGCCATTGCTACAAGCTGACGCTTGGGATCACCTTTGTGGAGCAGTGACTGCTGGTGAGCCTAACCAGCACCCCCCTCTCCCTGCGTGCCTCCTGCGCCCTATGGGCCAAGAGCAAGAATGTTACGGAAGCCACAAACAGTAACTGCAGCAGAGTTGCACAGACTGGGACAGACAGAAGGCGGCACAACAGTAACAAAGCTGGTTAAGCCTGCTGCTGGAGTCAGGCACGACTACAAAGACGGAGCAGCTGACCGAGGACTTGGGAAGCTGTTTGGTTGCGCTAACCAAGGTGCAGGACTGACTGATAACCATGGCCCATAACACTGTCCCAGACATTCCAGAGTTCAACAGAGAGATGGAGGAAAAGCCCATCCTGATTCAAAACAGCAAAGCACCTCCCCTCCAAGCCCAACAAGATGGATGAAACACGCAGCACAGTCTAGTTTCCTGGGCACCAGAGCAGGTTAGATAAAGGGTGTAACAGCGAGAGAAAAGCCTTTCAGATGACACCAACGCAGCAAGAACACATAAAGCTCCTCCACTTGGCATAATCTGCTTTCTCAGGAGAATCCTGTCCATTAGCTTAATCAGCTTCCTTTTCTATGGAGAGAGATCCCTGCAAACGCAGCAACAGTCAGCGCAAGTCTTTTGTGAGATGTAAAACTATTTAATAGTGTTTTGCCTATACAAAGTTACTGTATGAATACAACCTTCTGCAAGGAGAGGCCTAGCAATTCCCCTCTGGAAGTGTGGATCCAGCTCCACACACAAACCCCAGTTCCTCTACACATCAGTTTATCTGAGACATTACAGAACAACAACTAACTTTAAAATTGACAAACCCTTTGGTTGGGCTCCCTTGTGTTTCAGACATAAATATGCACTTCCTTTTGGCGGGAGGATCTTCCTCTTCATCAGAAGAGCTTTCTATTGTCAAGTCAATAACGTCAACTTTCTTCTTGTTTACCTCATTGGCTACCGTCACAGAACACGGTTTGCTAACAACACTAGAACCTAAACAAGAAAATAAAAGACATCATGGGTTTTAAGAGGCTGTTGGCATCAGCAGTTATATCCTGGTTTAGCTCCTCTTCCTGGCCACTGCAGAGAATGTGGTGGCCCAGGAACTGTTTTATTAGTATTGTGTATCACGTTACAAATCTTAAAGCACAAGCTTTAATCTTTGCCTAGTAGTTTAAGGGCTTAAAACAAGAGCAAGCTTTTGTTTTCTTAACTGCTATTATAAAGAGCAAAGACTAAGCCCAAAACCACACATATTTAGAGGTACAACCACCCTTCCTTTTTAGTTTAAATGACAAGAAGGTTAGAAACATTAAGCCCTCCACAAAAACATCTACATCCACACACATAATCCAAGCTACAGCTAAGTCTCCAAGCCTTTTTGTTGGTTTGCAAGCGGTACCCAGATGTACATACTTTCTATTTTGGTGCATTGTGGACTTGAGACTTTCACAGCTTCTTTCTTTGGCCTCATAGGGCACCAGGATCCATCTTCTTGGAATTTGATCTCATCCACATCTGAACATTCATTAAGGATTTCCATAAAGAGCCTGAAAAATAAAAAGTTGAGTGGTTTCATTTTTGATTCCAAGTGAATTTTTTTTATTCAAAGTAAAAAGGAGACACTGTTGAAAAGCTACTTATGATCACCTTCAACCCACTGTACATACTCTTTTCCCTAGTTCATCTTACCTGAAAGCCTGTAACTGCAGCCTTCGCAGATATCTAAACCCGAGTATCCCAGCCTACCCATATTCCACTCCAACATTACTGCAATTCATGGATTTCCATACAAAGGATGATGGTTCCTGCTTCTGAATCAAGTCTGACACTTGTTCATGAGTTAAATTTTGAAGTTAATATCTTTAGAGGCACGAACACGTGAAAGGCGTTTCATCTATCCTTAGATGTCACATTTGGATTTCTCCAGAGGAAATATACTGAGGCTCAAGAGTTTGTCAGTGCGGTTAGGAGATGAACGATATGAATTTATTACATGGGAATAGAAACTAACAAGGTCTAATAACAGTTCCTCCCAGTCTAAAATATTTTGACAAATAGTATGAAACGGCTAAAGCTCGAGTCACAAAGTAGCTATCAAGTACATCATGAATAATTGTAAGTAATAGTGTAATCCGCAAACCCAGTCTCTTACCCGTCTAATATTAGGCTCTCGTAAGCTGCCTTTTTGTCACAGACAGGGCAGATCCAGGTAGGCTTCTTTTCATTCATTTGAAGATAAAGAGCAGCATCAAAACATTGCAGGTGTGTGCAAGTAACAGCCCGGCATGGGATTGTCAGTCTCATTTTTCCCAGCTGCAGGAGATGCATGTAAGGAGTGTCAGAACAGAAGACCATGAAGTCGGCCTGAATCGGCTAACACTGAAATCAGAGGCAGTCAGCGAAGCAACTGCCTCTTCTCACTACAGAGGTGCCTGGCGCTAAGGTCACAGCACGCACAGTGCACTTGCAGGAACAATAAAACCATCCTCAAAGCCTGAGCTAAAAAACAGTCAGAAGCATTTCTAACAGACCTGCAGCAACATTTCTAGGGGTTTCTTTTTATTAAAATACCCGCTGAAGTACGGGCTTTTGTCATTTCTTTTAGGCAAATATTTCAAGGGGGGTTGTGAGCTCCAGCCACGTTGGACTCAGATACCCATAATACCCGTTTCGACACTGAGCTTAACACACCAGTCACAGACAAAAAGCCAGTTTCTACCTGGGAAGAGAAACCCCAAGGCAACATTACCTTGTTACACTGTGATCAGTTTTTTTAATTTGTTACGGTAGCTGGCAGTGTAAACAATCCCACCCAGACAAGGAGATCAAGTTTTATTTATCACTGTATCCTTTAATTATTCTGTCACCCTGCTTAATTAGCCTCAGCGCCTCAATATATAGGATTACTCCTTCTAAAGGCCTCACTATATGCACGAGCAGTAACTTGATTCTGACTGCATTACAACAGAGACATTCACAGCTTTAAACCACTGTCAGCTGAAGGCTGCTACAACCAGGTGCTTGTAGATGTGCACCCTCCGCCCAACTATTTTCTGTTAATGAATCAATATATAACAAAAACCAGTGAAGTTTCTGAACTGGGGCCTTTTAAAAGTAGCCCAACTCTGCACTTAAGTACAAATCTGTGTACGGTAATTTCCAGCCATACTTACAGGACACATCAGAGATACCCGCAGACTGGTTGTGGCAATCTCACTGTCAGGATCTGCAGTTAGTTTTTCTTTAACTATTAAAATAAATTAAGAAATTATACACGGACATCATTATTTTAAATTATAATCTTGATTTTCCAGTACATGTACTTTATTTCCAGCTATCTAAAAAAACTAAGCATCTAAGAAACTAGTTCATAGCAATATCAAACAAAACAAAACTATTTATAAGCAACAAGCAAACACAGTGCATCACAAGATTGTTTGATGTGCAGCAGGTGCACCAACAGCTGTGATGGTTAGCACACCAAACAACCTGACATGCAAAGAGATAATTATAAAAAAAATAAAATAAAAAAATCGGTGAGTGAGGTACAATCAGCATCACATGCAAGTGAAGAGAATTTAGGACATCTACCTGCACCTCACAGCACACCACAGTAAGGAGTGCTCACGGCATTCCCATAAGAACATTCCAGATGGGATCTCATCGTGTGCTCCCTACCAGTGCAGGGACCCTTCAGTGAAGAAGTGCATGATGCCTCAGCACAGCAAAGGGAGCCTCTGATACTCTGGGCATGGACTTTGTTGTCATAACGCTGCAAATCCCCCAAGTATTACCAGTTTGTTTTAAAAGAGCCACCAACCACCCTCCAAAAGTACAGACGGGCAAATTAATTTGACTTACTCAGTGCTCTGGAATGATCGGGGTTTCTGATACCTTTCATTTTTAATCTCTGCAAGAGCATTGCTGAAGTAAGCTGACGAACGAGATACACAGACATGGAGTAATTCTACAAAAAGAGTGGTTAGAAATTAAATACCGGTTTCATACAGTACTTCCACTATGACAACAGATTGCTATTTACACCAGTAGCAGCATGCAGTAAAAACAAAAACATGGCGACTTTTTTGCTTATAGTTATGAAACACATTGACAGATGACTTCATCACTGTGGAAGAGCCCAACACTGCCAGAATTCTCCTGTCAGTGAGGTCCAGTTGTCCTACTCCAGTTGTGACTTAACTATGAAGAATAACTCCACAACCCGGAAACAATCCAGGCTCTTTTGTTGGCAAGATGAGTTAGACTGGTGACACACCTTCTCATACGTGTGCAGTCGTTAAGGACTCTGCACATTTGTCTCCCGAATCCTTCCCCTTTTCAGTGTCAATCTGTTAGCAGGGAGCTCAACGACAAAAGAGAGAGGAACGGCCTTTCAGGTGCAAACAAAACACCTTCAAATGGCAGGGCACTGCACCAAATCCTTTGTACTTTTTCTTTAGCTTGCTCTGCACTTTTCAGCCAGGCCTCATTACACCATATCCACTCCTCTGAGGCTGGCCACATTTCCTAGCTTTTACGACTCTTCCCTAATTCTCACCACTTGCCAGCTTCTTTTGTTCAGTATTCCCTCTCTCTTCAAGGTCACTAATGAAAAGAAAATTCTGCAAGCCCCACTACTGCAGAATATTAATGCTTTCAGCTGCAATCTCTTATTTCCACCCGCTGCCACCCACCTTCCTATGGCTCCTATACCATCTGGGCGCTGCATAAGAATTTTAAACAAAAACACCTACTGACCTGCTCCTCCTTTACCACCTATAGTAAAACCAGCTCTTACCTAGATAAGCAAATAAAGTGATCTAAACACATGGGAGACCACCAAGAAAAATGGCTGGGTTTTTTTCCTTAAAGACTGACCAACATTGCAGTTTATTCCAGAAATAATTCTGTAGGCTCAAGCCTGACCACCTCTGTGGGGTTAATGCCTCCTTCGCTCAAAAGCACTCCGCTGTCAGTCAGCCAGAGGCCAACAAGCCCCTACCACACTGTCCCCAAGGGTCTCATTTAGCAGGCGAGTAGAGACGGCTGCTACATGAGGTCTGGTACTCAGAGCAGAGCACCAACATTAAACCAAAGAACTCACTTTACCTCTCAAGGGCAAAGGGGAGTGCTAGGACAACCTCCAACTCATCTGCTTCCCCGAGAATACGTTTTGGTAGACACAGGGGCGAAGAAAGCAGGAGTCAGCGGGAGAGGCCAAGACCACACACAATACTGCTGTCGTTTCAAGATTCTTGTGCTTTATGACTGGGAAGCAACAGCTTAGATCTTTCCCTCCACCTCTGTTCTAGGAGAAAAAACCAAACACCAACAACCTGGCTATCAACACTGCCCTTCATTTATTTTCTGAACATTAGCCTTCTCTCCAATTCCTTTTTATAATCTTAACTAGTGTATAAAAGTTTATACTGGAGTATCACTTTGAAACGTGATGTCTCTGGTCCACAGATTCAGAGCGGGGAGAAGTGGGGAAGAGATAAGCTACTTTGATAATTGAATCCAGAAAGATTTACACAACTAGTCACAGGGAGAGGAATAAGTAGTTCTTGACTTAGCAACAGCTGAAAGGGCTACTGCAACAGCTATTTAAATCTAGGAAGAATTCAGAAAAAATCCTCACTCCTCCTTTCTTTCCTTGGTAAATCCACAGAGGAATTTCTAAACAGCTAAGCAGCCATTTTAAAGGCTAACTCCTTTCCAACTCTGATGAATGATGGCAGGCACTAGAAAGCAACGGGTATCATGTTCCAGCCACCACACTCTCTCCTGCCACCTGAAGTCTAGTGTGCTTTTCCCCCACGGCAGTTTTCCATGAAGTTTAGAACTGCACTATGAAGAGGCTTCAATTATATTTTTTTCCCTAGCTCGCCATCCTTGTCCACATTGAGTCACTTCTCCCTCAAGTCACCTCCAGAATACTCTTAATCTGTAAGAAAGCACACACCCCACACACAAGTATAGTCCAACCAAGCACGTCTGGGATCCATCAAGCCCAGAAACAGTTGGCACCAGCAGCCTGATACCTCCCCAGTAAACCCTTCCCAGCAACCTGCCATCTAAGAGCTTTCTGACCTAGACCCGTTTTGGTTTATTTGCAAGTACAATTATAAATCAACTCAGAGAGGCAAGTTTCACATAAAAAAAGATTTTCAAAAAACCCAGAGATGGAAGTCTCCATTAATCAGTTCTTCCTATGAAATAAAAAATTGCTTTTGTAAAACTACTTTGTAATACCTTGTTAGAAAATACAAAAACCTCAAAAGCCAATGTCAATGGCCCATTACAACAGATACTGAGAAACGTGCCTTTGAAAAAACAGCTACAGAATTTTATTTTTCACACCACCAGGCTACAAAGGAAGAAATTAGGTTTTTCTTTTGTTATTTTGTCACATCTGAACTGCTTTGTACTATTTACACCACAAAAAGTTATTGTTATTTTTGACACACATCAGGCAAGCCCTAACAGCAGGCTTTCTAACAGGAATTCTACATCAAAGTCTCTGCCATCTGTATGCAAATCTCACATACATTACTGTAAACTACAGTACATCTAAAGCAAACTGTTTCCCAGCACTGATAATACATTCAGTCACCTGATACTGAACACTTCCTGGTGTACATACACCTTGCCAGCAACACCAAGAAGCAGGGGAGAAGGCATGCTAGATGAGGTTATTCAGACAACTTCCCCAATCCTACAGAACACGCAGTTTACCTTTCCAATTTCAGAAGCCCAGGAAATGGAAATCTGGTTTGGCACTGCCGACGACAACCTAACCAGAGATGTTATATTCAAGGGGCGCCCAGGTCGCTTCTGTTCAATTCCATTTTTTGGTGGTGGAGCATATCCCTGTGGGAAGAAAAGACAACAAAAGCATTACCAAGTCTCCCCGCTGCACTCTAAAACCTGCTGAAACAGACTTGTTAGTTTTAAACAGATTTATGGGAAGCACATAAAGCCTAGAGGCTTTCTAGGCTGGAGACTAAATCCAACACTTTGAGAAATACCAGTCTTTGACAGTCTAATGCTACAAGTCAATTTTAAAGCATTTTTTGTTTTAAAGTGGTTTTACAGGAGTGCTGAAAAAGTGGAAGGGAATGCAGTTGCTCCAGGTAAGTTCGCTGGAAGAGTAAGAAGTAAATGTTGATGCTTTGTCCTTTTCTTCCGCCACCCTACTGAAAGAGCGTGGAACATCAAAAGGATGCAGCCTTAGTGACAAACACGGCAAGTCCTGAAGAGTTAACGCAGTATTTCACACCCAGAAATTATACTTAAGAAACAATAAATCTCATCCCAAGAACTCCACATCTCCTTGGTGTTTGCTTTGCCCTGCATCAACTACACCCAGACCCGTTAGCAACAAGTTGCCATCTGTACACTGCCAATGCCCCTGATAAAGGGCTGTGCATAGAATATTAGCTGTATTTAAGAGCTAATGGGCTCTGCTGTTATCTGCAGAAACCAAATAAACTGGATATTGTTTGCTTAGCTTTGATGAAGAATTTCATAACCTGGACAGCTTTTGTCTGTAGTTTATTTCCTACACGACGTCTGTGAATTGAATCAGGAGCCACTTGGTTTCCTTTCGCTTCCAGGCAAGCACACACCCTCCAGCGCATTGCGAGTGGAAAGTACTTGTGCTGTGGGAAGGAGCACACGGCCTGACTGCAGCTTATTCATCTCACCCTGCGTCTGTCACTATGAAAGCCAGCCAGTCTGCAGCAGCAGCTCCAACTCCGTTCTGAGCTCACAGACAGCCTGCAGTCCACTCATCTCAAAAACTCATCCGGCAAAAGAAGGATGCCAGTAAAAGATTGCAGCCCCAGGTCCTGCACAGAACCAACTGCCAGATTTCATTTAGTTCAAGCCAGTGGTGTTCTACAGGACAAACTCTCCCAGAAATTATATGCTGGAAAAATACACAGACGTATTATTTTACCCAGAGAAACACAATTTTTCCAAGTACTAGGCTGTGAATGTAAGAGTTACTTTGAAAGACACTAAGTCTGAAAATAAAAAACAGAAATAAATAGCCTCTTCCACTCACTAGCCAAGTGTATCAAGGACAACCACTGCCTTTAATCCAAGGACTCTGTGGCTGTCATATCACTTCCTAGGTTTCCAAAGCAGCTCTATTACTAGTCCATACACTTTACCTGACAACCAAGCCCCAGCTGCGCCCCACTGCTGCCCTTTACTAATTTCAGACAGGACTCTTGCTTGCAGTGACAGAATAGGGACTCAGAGCTTCCAGAGGCAGGCCTGCCATGCCAGAGCGGCAGAAAGCAATCACTGAAGCACTCTCTCTAAAAACTGTTTTCATCCCAGATGAGCGAGCCAGTAGCCATCAGGAACCTTACCACATATGCTTTATCACAGAACAGAGGCAGCAGATGCATGGGGACTGCTGACAATTTCACATTTAAAAGAATGAGTGATTTGCCTTTTCTTTAATCAGACATAACAGCTGCAGCCATTTATAGACTATATATCCATTTGCTTTGCTGTAGTAGGCCTTTCTCTACTACGACTTTATAATGAGCTTACGTGGACAAACACACCTTCCCTGCAATACTTAGGAGAGTATTTTCACGCATGCTGTACCAGCCACAATAACCCTGCTGGTCTCCAACCTAAAATGCAGCTGCTTTGTTTTCAAGAAAGCAAGGATTCAAGTCATCTGACATTTTCCAATATTTTTTTCTTTTTTGGAGACAGACTGCAGCACATGTGCTTTTTTTCAGTCAAGATTTTTATGTTTTCTTCCACAGAGCAATAGCCTTGAGATCCGATTCAAACTTGTACTCCTAGAACACTTTAAACCCTCCCTTCCTAGCCTTCCAGGAGTTAATCGAAGAGCCTCTCCAGTGGCCTAACACAGCCAGCATGCTCCAGCACCGTTTAGTTAGGCTGCCAATTCTAGTGGCTACCAAGTGCCAAAGTTATTTGGGCCTTTAAGTCTTCCACACTTCTCGCAAGAACTGTATTAGTCAAAACAGGTGGAATCTGCTCCAGGCACAAAGAAAAAGTCTATCACCAGAAAGGATGATTGGTCTTCTATCTGGTTATTTCCAACCTGCCCTGACGTATTTGATTTTGTCCTTTGAAAGAGGCCTGCAGCAGTCTGTGGAGGTTCCCTGAGAAGAAAAGCAAATTACCTTTTTCAACTTTGGCATTTTGTCTTGCCTGCAAGAGAAGTCAACAGAAGAACCACCTGCTGTGGTGCATTATATATAAAATCCTTGTTACTTGCCAATACATCAGCATGCAAGGCTCTACATTTACTCCTTTTAAGTCAGAACCGACACTATAAGAGCAGGACACAGAAGAATACAAGAAAACACTGTTAACATGAGTTGGCACAACCTGAAGCAGTACTGGCACACTGGCAGCATTTCTCTGAAGTTTCTGGTAAGGATTGCAGCCCAGGAGATGACCAAGAATGATTTACAGACATCTGCAGAGGCATGAACCACTATATCAGGGAAACACAGAACAGTACTCACTTAAGAACTGTACAAGCTGGCAATAGAGGCTGGCATCACTGATTAATTACCTAATACCAACACTACCAAGCTGCACAATAGCCGTCTTTCAGGCAAAGAAGTTATCTTACATTTCCTGCAACAGAAAGGAACCAGAGGGATGCAGACAGTAACCAAATCAACAGAAAAATGTTTACAGGAGGACTCAGACTGAGACTGTATTTGTCATTCAGCTCATAGTGAAGAAAGAGAGGAAAGGAAGTTGCCAAGACAATCATTTATTCACTTTTTCACCTAAAGTTTCTGCTGAACAGATTAAAGAATCCTGATGTGCAGGAAGAACCTACAGGATGTAAATGTAAAGCAAAGCATTGTCCAAGATGACAAACAATTTTTGCTATGACTGTGACATGTTACGCACAAAATGGATAGCATAACAGCATAGCAGAGATTATGCTAGTCTTACACTAGCAAGACTGAGAATTAGCAAACATCAATGTCCACAAGATAACATCAGACCCAATTCTTTTTGGCAGGTTGCTTCAAGAAAGGAACACAATCCGCAGAAGAAAATCCTCAAGTTTATCACAGAGAACATAACTGGCAATTGCAGAAGATATGGACCAGCAAACATATGAAAGAACTCCTCTTACACACTGAAGACAGAAGAGCAGTGATGCAATGGTTAAAGAAGCAGGGGGGAAGAAAATCTAGAGTCTAATTTAAACTGAGTAGAGGCGGTCATGGTTGTATATGGCAGAAGGGAGGGTACAGGACAACATATTTGACACTTCAAGAAGGTGACAAATGTTCTGAAAAGGCAGTTTCACACCTCCCCTCTCCACACAGCATTTTCCTAAACCCACTGCTGAAAAAAAAACGCTGTACTACTACTTTTCATGTCTTCTACAGCTTCCAAAACTATTTCAGAATGGGTTACATAAGAGTTTGTCTGTTCTGTTGTACAGTGATACCCATTCCAGAGACTTTTCAATAATAATGAGAGCTTTTCACTTTTTGTATATATTCAAGCCTTGAGGCCACCTTGCCTACGTACTAACTTTTGCAGTATCAGACACTACGAAACTGTGTAAGTGCCAACGCTGTTCTGTTCCAGTATCAGCAAACACTAGGAACTAACACGTGTCTGTTCCTCAGCCCCATAACAAACTCTGTTCCAACCAGAGAGAAGCAGAGCAGTGTAAGAATTTGTACACAAGGTGACACCATTCCCTCATTAAGAAGGAACTCAAGCCAATCCGAAATACAGATAGGCCAAACAGCCCAAAATGATCAAGTCAAATTCAGTTCTAAGACCTGTGAGGAAGATTCCCCATGCAGACACTGGTATGGTTTTGACATATTTTTGTTGACTGCAACAAATGAGGTTTGCTATAGGTGGCTAAAACACAATTAATCTAGCCATTACTATTATTACAGCCACTGGATATCTCACACAGCAAAGGTAGAAACCATATGCCTAACGTTAGCAACTACAGAAATTTGAGTGATAACAATAAACAGCTTGATTGTTTTAGCAGGCTAACATCACGGGAAAAAAAACACACCTCACAACTCACAAAGAAGCCACAAATACATACAAACAAGCTTACCGGCAACGGAAACAGCTTTCCATTTACTTTAATACACAAACTATTAGGGTAATTATCTTCTTGAGGGCAGCTTGTCTCTGCTAGGCATAACCTATATCCCCAAAGAGAGAAAGTGTCATTTCCAAGTGTCACTACATTCATATGTCCCCACAAACATCTAGACTTATGTTACATTAGCCAATTAAGAAGTCCTAAGAGAACACTATGAAAAAAGGTACCTTAGCTGAACTTGGACTGTGTAGTCTCTCCTGCCCCCTGGCAAGAAGTCCCTGTGATAAAAGACAAAAAAAAGTACCCATTTAGAAAGCAGATCTCGTATTCCAGCCGTATGCAGAAAGAACTGACACTCCTGTCCCAACATCACTAATACTGGGCTCTTATTTTAATTTTATTGAGCTATGAACAACTCTTGCGAGCAACACCTCTGTTTAGCTACTTCAACTTAAGTAGAACTTCAGGATTAGCATCCTCTGTCAGGAGTTTATAGTAACAATAAAGTATAATGTTGCCAGAGAGAAAAAAAACCCATTAATTCTCCTGGCTTACACCACAGGTCTTGCAACACAAACCCAGGGACAAAAGATAAAAGCAGCTTTCGATTCCTGCAGCCAGGAAACATGCAGGGAAGAAAAGCTTACCACCTCTCTAAATAGTCACAATTACTTGGAATCAATCAAGTAATTGTTAGCTCTTTAGTAGCATAGGATTTACCCCAACAGCACATACAGTCTGTGCACAGTAGTTTCTGAAGAAAAACAGAACAGATAAACTCAGCATAACTTTAGTGTAGTGAGGATTACCACTCTGCATCTGCAAGCTTACGCGATGCATAAAATTAGTCCAAAAAACCCATGCTTTCTGTGGAAATTTTGCAAAAGTTTACCTATGCCATGTGACACGTTTACTTCTTACCTGGAAATACAGATTTCTCTGACCTGTTGAGGTGTTAAAGCAAAGATAAAAAACTTCTCTTGGAACCTCTGAATACTGCTCTGTACTAGAAAAAAAAAAAGAAAAAAAAAGACAGACAAAAGAGGTTTAACCATGGTGATTAAAGTCTTGATTAAAACAGGACCTACAATTGAGCTTTTCCTGGAACAAGGTGTAAGTCACTTAATATAATCAAATTGTGGCTGAACTGCAGGTAACCGTCAACAGGAAAGCAATGTAACAAATCATTCATTCAACTATATTCAGATGGCTTAATATCACATTACACTTCAGTACTAAAGAAGCTTGGCAAGACGTGTTATAATCCTTTCTCCCAAGGGAGAAAGGTTTAAACAAACACACAACAAAACACAACACTAGACACCTGATGAAAAGAGTACCACAGAGATATGTATAACTATTTTAATGTACTACAAGAAGACAGCATGCACCAGGAGTTATTAATGGACAGCTGTAAAATTACTCAATTCAGGAACAGCTAAAACCTTTGAGGAGGAAGGGAAGGAGCACAACCCCTAATGCCAGAGAAGCCAGCTAGACTTCATGTCTGGGAATTACCAGTATTTGGCAAAAATAAAAAAAAAAAACCAACTTTCATATCAGAAACCTACTTGTCTGTCAGTGATGGGAAGCAGTAATATTTTACTATTAAGGGTTCATAGTATGCACATGTTATTTTTCTACTTTCTTTTGACTTGAGAAATTAGAAATCATGACCTGAAATAAGGGCAGATTAGGCTTGTCCAACAGTTTAAAGTAACCAGCAGGAGGACAAATTCAAAAATAGCACAACTAAGCCAGGCAAATTCAGAGGAGCTACAGTGCCTTGTACACCGTGTCATTCAGAGATTATCTCTATGCCCAGAAAACAAAAAATACAAAAAGGACACAGGTGGAGTGAACACACACACCAAGTTCCTCAAACAATTCGGAACAGCTACACTATGCACATATGCATGTAGACGCACACCTCCCATAGATAAAGCATTCTATATTTTAAAAGAATACTTGAGCACATGTGAAAAATATCATGGAATTATCAGACTGAGCATGGGTTAAAATTAAACCTCACACCTACACATTCTCTTGTGTTCTCTATTAGTGCAAAAGAATACCTACACTCATCCCTTTTGAAGGGTTGCAGTGAAGCAGATTATATTCCTAGCTCTCTGACCTACTTGTCTGTTTGTCTTCTGAATCCTTAATTATCAAACACACAAAACTTGTTTGTTCCATGTCCCAGTCACCTAGGTCTACTAACTGGGACTATAAGCTATCCATATCAATCTAAAAATATTAAATAAAGGAAGCCTTATTTCTAAATTTGCTCATGAATCCATGTAAAGAGTTATCTTCAGCCATTGTTCATATCCTTCTAACATCAGAAGGGCCCACTGTTTGCATATCAAGCCGTTTCTCACATCTCATCTCCCCACTCCTCCTCACACAGATCTGAGTTGTTGTTCTGGCCGCTGCCAACTTCAAGTACTGTATTCTGGAAAGAGTTTGACGGTAAGTATTCAGCTAAATCAATATTGCCCCTCTTGCCCATGTCCTATGTGGAACCAAAAGTTACAGGACCAGATAATTCTCACTCCTATGAAAATCAGGCAATGTGCAACAAAGCCTACAGTCTTCAAGGGAAAGAGGAAATTCCATGCAACTCTAACTATAACATGGTGATATCCCCGAGGAAGCATTCTCCTCTCAGGAAAAAAAGGATCATTTCCAAAGTCGAGGGAAACAGCTGTTAGGGAAATTTCTAGCATATCAACACCACCTCTAGATATCATTGACCAGGAAACAAAAGGTAACTACATAGCAGAAATACAATGCAGAGCACACACTGTGTGTTTGGACAGTGACTACAGGGCTGGCAACCAGTCTGGTTAACTATGAACCTAACAGTTGCCCCATACCACAGAACAATTCAGGAAGCAAGTTAAGATACTCAGCTATTGCACACAGCAAATAGAAGCAGGAGTTGGCCAAGACATCGTGGCACTGACAGATTATCTCTGTAAAGATGATGAGGCAGCATGAGCCACAGAGCTCCAACACCAAAGCAGCTACTGTACCAATACACAGGTTTGACATTAAACTCTTCTCTTAACAGGGTGTCATGACAAAAAACAAAAGGAATACCAGGCGTTGTAAATCATGCTTGTCAGTAACTTTTGCTGCTTTAGGTACTGGAGGATGACCAACGATCAGTATAGGCCTCACTGAGGTACAAGTTATGGCCTAAAAGGCTTTATTATCAGTAATAAAAGAAACAAAAATATTTAAGAGGACGCAAACAGCTTGCAAAAATGCTGAAGTGTTTCTAAACAATATTTTCTACCGTGCAAGATAAAACGGGTTGCATTTCAAGACAGAAAACACGTATTACCAAACAATTGGATATGTTTAAGAGTGAGGCACTTGAAGCTAAACTGAGACTTCAGGTTACTGGGAAGACTAAGGTCCACTCTAAATTTTAAAATGCAGTATGGCAACAGCCGGTAGGCTGAGAAACCATCACTAATCCGAGTACAAGGCTGAACTTTGCTGCACAAGGTATCTATTTCAGTGCCGGATGTCAGAACCTGCAGAACTGCTGCAGTGAGATAAGCGTAAAGTAACAAACCGGTGAACTTCTCTTTCCTTGTTGCAAGTCACAAAGTACTGAACCTGAAATACTTTTCCTGGTGGCCCCAACAGATGTGTTCCTCACTTGTACCAGGCAGAGACTTCAGGTCCAAATCTTTCAGCCAAAACTGAAGGTTCAAACTAGGTATCAGGAAGCATTTCTTTACTGTGAGGGTGGTCAAACACCAGAACAGGCTTCCTAGAGGCATGGTCAGTGCCCCAAGACTGTCTTTCAGAGGCATCTGGACAATGCCCTTAACTATTACTCTTTAATTTTTGGTCAGCCAGTTAGGTGGAAGGTACCTACAACGATCAACTGAACTATTCTACTCTATTACTCATTATTCAAAAGACAAATGTCTTTAATCATATGATATTTACAAAAGAGAATACTATTTTCTGAAGTGCAGCTTGGCACTCCTAAGGACAAGCAGTAAAGAGAGGGCAAGTGCAGAGATGAGAAGAGAAGGCAGGTTCCACTTCTCCCCAGCTGCAAAAAGCCACTTACATCTGAACTTAGTACTGTCAGAAGTAACACCTATTTCATTAATTAAAGCAACCTGCAGAGCTATTAAACACTTACCTAGACTTGTAGGCTTTATAAGCACATCAAGCACATCATAAAAAGGTAGGCTTTTCAGCTGAACATCAGGATGCACTGGTGGAATTGGAGGGGATGGCTGCTGCATCTCAAAGTGGGGCTTAGTGTCCTGAAGAAGCACAGAACTGACAGGCGAGGAAGGAGACTGAGGCGTGACCGAAGTTGAAGGGAGTGGGTGAATGCCAGCAACAGCCAGGTCAGGCTCGACAGGAGAGGAACTACTGTCCAAATTGAAAACTGTCGGCTTTATAGCTGGTAAGTCCGAAAGTCCTTCAATCGTCCTTGGGTACCTACGCCTATAGAGTTCTCTGATTTTTATCTGAACTGCTGGGCTGCAGCCGCTCTTCAGTAAGTGCAGTGCCCTCATCAGGAGGTCATGTTTCCGCCCGCTTTTATTACGTCCAGCAAACCCCAACAACACTTGTAGTTCAGAAACACGAAAACTTGACACCATATTCTAGAAAGAAAAGAGAGATAAACACAGGTGAATCAACAGTACCCCAAGTAGGACTCTGAGGACCATGGTGAAGCATCTGAACTCCCATCGATCTAGTGTCACACTTGTTACCTTAGGTACCACTCATACCCTTACCCCACACAACAGTATAGTTAGTTTCAAACAAAAAAACCAAAGTGTCCAGGGTTAAGGCTGTTCGGTTGTGTTAATAATTTCAAAAGATTTCTAATTGTTTTCACACTCGAACAATAGCAACAACATAAACCTTAATGCAACCTGTGCAGCACTATCTTAAATTCACAGGCAGATGCATAAGCTCCAACACAAAAATACCTGTGTCACTTCATGAAACAAGCAAATAAATACAAAAAAATAATCAGATGAAACAGTATTATCACCTGTTTTCCAACACATTTTAAAAAATAAAATCAGGAAGTGTTTAAAAAGCACAGTTTACTCTGAAACATCCCTCATTTTGGGCAGCATGTTAAATGCATGAACAGAGCCAGGCACATCAGGCCTCATCTTCTCAGGAGTGAAACAGCAGGAGAGACTGTTTTTAAAAAGCTACATTGTATCATACCAACAAACTGTTAAACCAACATAACTGATTCTGAAGTTCACAGAAAGTTTCCTGTCCTTCAAGTTCTGGTATCATAGGGCACGAAGATCTCTTCAAAGTATCAGAGTTAGCTGTGGAAGACTTTGAGGATTGAACTATGAAATTAATGAACAAAATGATTCTCATTTTAAAAAAAAGAAGAAATAAAAGTCCACTATGCAATAGGAAGCAATCTTCTTCCAGTTCAAGAGAGGCAGGGAGCTACTGGAGAGGGGCCAGCAGAGGCTGCCAAGATGATGAGGGGACTGGAGCATCTCCCTGCTGAGGAAAGGCTGCGGGAGCTGGGGCTGTTCAGCCTGGGGAGGAGAGGGCTGAGAGGGGACCTCGTCAGTGCATACAAGTATCTTACAGGCGAGGGTCAGGAGGACGGGGCCAGGCTCTTCTCAATGGTGCCCAGCGACAGGACAGGGGGCAACGGGCACAAACTGCAGCACAGGCCGTTCCGTCTGAATGTGAGGGAAAACTTCTTCACCTCGAGGGTGGCAGAGCCCTGGGACAGGCTGCCCAGAGGGGCTGTGGGGTCTCCTGCTCTGGAGACATCCAAAACCTGCCTGGACACGACTGTGCAACGTGCTCTAGGAGAACCTGCCTTAGCGGGGGGTTGGACTAGTTGATCTCCAGAGGGCCCTTCCCAGCCTGACCACTCTGGGATTCTCCCCCATTATTAAAAACAAGTAGCTCAGCGTAGGCACAACATCTCACATTTTTGTGAGCAAGGTCCCTTTTCAGAGGTATAAAGTTGTCCAGAATTATTCTACGCAACTTTATTCTTATTTCTGTGGGACTCCTCCACCATAACAAGGAGATTAAGTTTTAAAGATGAAAGAACATCTGCCTTTAATCTGTACTGCTGTACCATACAAACTCCAGACTCAAGGACTGGCAGGTAAAGGCCCTAAAAGGCAGTATATAGTAATAGACATGTGGGATCATAAAAGATATTTTTAAGAACAGTTCAAGAGTGCATTGTTGAGTTTTAAACAGTAGTCCAATACACAACATTTAAAGCTTTGGACATTGATTTCAGAAGGAATACAACTCAAAACACAGTGTTTTGGGTCTACCTTCCCTAGTATTTACTATACAGCTACAGAGTTTACACCCAGGTATTCTAACACGGATCTGATCTCAGCTTAAGTTTTAACACAACTATGCCATAACCATGCAGTCATCCACCAAAAAAAAGTCTGAGCTCCCTGTGTGCCCCTAGCTGCTTGCTCCTTCTTCTCTCCTTAATGTTGAGAAAACTGGTTTTTTACGGTAAGATAGATCAGGAATTGAGCCAGATGAAAACTAAACTCGGAAACACAGAATCATTTAGGTTGGAAAAGACCTTAATGATTATTAAATCCAACCATTAACCCAGCACTGTCAAGCCCACCACTAACCCATGGCCCTGAGCACCACATCTACACGTCTTTTGAAGACCTCCAGAGATGGTGACTCAGCTGGTTCCCTGGGCAGCCTGTGCCAGGGCTTGACCGCCCTTTTAATGAAGAATTTTTTCCTAATACCGGACCTAACCCTCCCCCGGCACAAGGTGAGGCCGTTCCCTCTCGTCCTGTCGCCTGTTCCCTGGGAGAAGAGCCCGACCCCCCTGGCTCCAGCCCCTCTCAGGGGGTTGCAGGGAGCCAGAAGGTCTCCCCTCAGCCCCCCCTCTCCAGGCTGACCCCCCAGCTCCCCCAGCCGCTCCCCACAGCACTTGTGCCCCAGCCCCTTCCCCAGCCCCCTGCCCGGCTCTGGACACGCTCCAGCCCCTCAGGCTCTGTCTGGGAGCGAGGGGCCCAGAGCCCACCGCGCCATTCCAGGGGCGGCCTCCCCAGTGCCGAGGGCAGGGGGACGGGCACTGCCCTGCTCCCGCTGGCCACAGCACTGCTGGCACCAGCCAGGATGCTGCTGGCCTCCTGGGCTGCCTGGGCACACGGGGGGCTCATGCCCAGCTGGCTGCCGACCAGCCCCCCCAGGCCCTTTCCTACTGGACACCTTCTCAGCCGCTCTGCCCCCAGCTCATAGTGCTGCGTGGAGCTGGTGTGACCCACGGGCAGGACCCAGTACTCTTATCAGGTACACCAGATCCTTTCCTCATTGTTGAGGGGCAACGTTCCTCTACATCAAATACTGAATTTCAGCATTTCCAGACAGCCAGTTTGGGTATGGTGATACTTCTATCAAGTAGCTAGGAGAACTAACGCAGCAGTCTTCCAACTGGCAATCCCCAACACCGCATCTATACATGCATCACAGACTCAACTGCCAGTCAAAGCAGTGTCGCACTGCAGCACTGAATGGGTCACTAACCTCTGAAGAAGTGACCAACAGCAGATTAATTTCATCCCAGCAACTCCTCTCAACAGCAAAATATCAGAAAAAAGGAGATGGAGACAGAACTGCATCCTGCTTGCAACTTCCGGAGGTTAGTTTCCACCTGACATTCCCCTGTTAAGTTTCCTTAGTCTCACAGTCAAATAGGGTAAAGAAAATAAACTGTTTCAGTATTCATAAAAAACAGCTTGAAGTACTAAAACAGTTTTAGAGTCATGCCACATAAAAGAAGTTTTGTTAAAAGATAACACTGATATTCAAGAATTTACTGAGAACTTCATGTCGCATGCATCCATAGATAGTTCCATAAACTTCATGGCAGCGTCAGCTCAGCTCCTTTATTTCAGATGCAGGCAGTAAGCATGACTCTGGATTCCATAATCAGTATGCAAATGAATAAAATAATCCTTTACATTGAGATTAAGGGAACAGTATGTATTGCAAAATACTGTCTGTTACCCTGCCTGCTGCCTTCTGTACATTCCTGCAAGTTAATCAAGGTAAAATGTGCAGTCAATCACGCCTTGAAACAGCTAACATTTTATGTGGAAATTCCACAAACTAGCATTTTGTTAAGATGGATTTCATTTTAGTAGAAGACACAGGCTGGCTTCAATACCATAGTCAGCAAGATTTTAAATTGACACCTCCATTAAAAATGCTTGGTAGTACAAAAAAGTCCCACAGTTTTCTTCATCAATACAAAAATCTTACATATGCTTTTGAAAAAGTCTTGTAAAAGTGAGTTTTACTGAAAGTAAGTAAAAAACGGCTTTTGCAACATTCTCCCCCTAAAGCTGATTCTATGTTCCCTTTAAGGCAACAACCACCATGTGCATGAAAACACAGCTAGTCTGATCTACATGTTTAAGCTTATTACTCCATTTACTGATATATCAAAATGGGCACTCATTATAATCAACGAGGCTTTATGGAGGCATAACATATGCTTAGAAGCATTTATAATCATGGTGCAAGACAGATATTACTTCCAACAAACACCACCAAGTTATATTGCTGGAGCCCCAAAATTGCAGAAGACTGCAGCCTAGCTATTAACATGCTTTTCACATCACTGAATTAAGATTAGACGTTCAAGTTGCATCATGTAAATTCCAATTTTCTCTTAAGAGAAGTTATTTACAGCTGCACAGCCCAATAAAAAGCTTTTTTAGCACAGAATACCAAAGCCATTTTATTTTCAATGTTTCTCCATTAACATAGAATAGTTTGACAGAACTGTAAAGAAGGAAATCAGACCGGATTATTCATCAAATCATAAAATGGTTTGGGTTGGAAGGAACCTTCAAAGCCCACCCAGTCCCACCCCCTGCCACGGGCAGGGCCACCTCCCCCCAGCCCAGGTGGGTCCCAGCCCCAGCCTGGCCGTGGGCACTGCCGGGGATGGGGCACCCACAGCTGCTCTGGGCAGCCTCTGCCGGCGCCTCCCACCCTCACGGGGAACAATTTCTTCCTTACAGCTGATCTAGATCTCCCCTCTCTCAGTGCAAAGCCTTTCCCCCTTGTCCCCTCGCTACAGGCCCTGGTACGAAGCCCCTCTCCAGCTTCCCTGTCGGCCCCTTTAGGCACTGGAAGGTGCTATAAGGTCTCCCTGAAGCCTTCTCTTCTCCATGCTGGACAACCCCAGCTCTCCCAGCCTGTCCTCACAGGAGAGGTGCTCCAGCCTCTCATAATCTCCATGGCCTTCTCTGGACCTGCATATCCTTCTTATGTTGGGGGTCTCAGAGCTGGACACATTACTGCAGGTGGGGGTCTCACAAAAGTGGAGCAGATGGGGAGAATCACCTGCCTCAAGCCACTGATCACACATTCCAGTAATTCTATATTCCAGAAACTTTCTTCCCCTGAAATTCATACTTGAAGGTCGTAAGAAATTTCACAGGGTTTTTTGTTTCTTATTGTTAAACTATAGCAACCGTGATTCATAAGCAGAAATATCATTCTAAACCATTAAGCTGTAGGTGTATCTGGAACGGCATTCATTTCACAGGGACAATGATGTTAAGGAGTCCAGGAAATGCTGACACGCTGCTGAAATTAAGGGCGGACATGTTTCAGAGCAGAGATCACAGTATCTCTCAAACAAGATACGTGATACTTCACACTCCCCGTCAAAGCTACCTCCAATTGTAATAGTCATTGTACTTGCGTATATAAATGAAAGATAATCAAGAATGCCTGTTAAAATTCTTGACGTATGTCTACAATAAGCACCAATGACTGTAGCTTAGCTTCTAGGGCAACTACAACTGCTCAGGTAGTGAACCCTGCACTTGAACCTGCAGAAGTTGACTCAAAAGTTCTAGTCAGTCTGCAGCAGAGAGCTCTGCTTCAGCCCCCCTGGTTTCCGAAGTGTCTGAAGGCTATATAGGGAAGGGGTGTACCAAGAACCAACCCCACAAATCCTCATTCCTGGCTTTAAGCCCTCTTCTGGACACTCATAGTAGAGAAGCACATTTGTGACATCTTTTGCAGTAAATCTGCACACACACTGATTTACATCAGGCTAGAAATGCGTAATACTTGTAAGAAAGAGCATCTCGTGCATTGGAAGGTTGAAGATGTCTATGCTGACCCTAAATACAAATATAGATGTATTCTGGAAGCTGATGTAACTATAGATAAAAAACTGCAAGTCCTGGGAAAGAATGAAGACGTCACTAGTTAAATCAGTCTAAGCAGTACAGCACAGTAAGGGCAGCTCTGAAGAACACAACAGTGGATGCAAGCAGCATGACCATCAGGTCCTCAGCATTATGGGAATTTTTCTTTGGCCTAACTCTAGCCTGGCTTCCAAATCAGGCATTAGTCCTCAGAGTTGCATGCACTCAACGTAACAGTGAAAACTGTAAATTAAATACTTGCGTTCATTTCATGTAAGACGCTCAAAACAAAGCTTGACCCATTTCATTGCAGCCATGTTTCTCCTTCCTCTCCCCAGTCACCGTATCTCAGCACAATCATTTAAAGTTTTTTGTATCTAGAATAATTAAGGCACCACAATAAGCTTCACTGGTCTGAGAGAGTGACTATACATCTAGGAAGGACAGGGGAATTACATACAGGTACAAGATAACAGTACATTATCACAGGGTTATTAACAGTATTTTTCAGAGGTTAACTTATTTAATACACTCAGCGTTAACTACAACCTAAAGATGACTACATCACCAACAGAAATTACTCAATATCTGTTCTGTCCATCATTTCTAGATCAACATGCAGAATTTGATTTCTACATCAAACCCCCAAACTGGTCGGCATATACAAGCCAACGTTATTAACATGGCTAAAATAAAACAGCATACAACAGACTATCTGGCAATGAGCTTGATGAGGACACATGAAAATAGCTCTCAGTGTTTTCTTCTTTGTCAACAGTTTAGCACTAAGCAATGTTCCACCTGGTAAATAGGCAAAGGCTGTTCATTCAGACTGGAAAAATAAAACCAAGAGGAGCAGAAAGACATCAAGTCTAGTATGAACAAGAGATCAAATCACACAAGAATGAGACTTCCATTTCTGTATTTTAATATGTTATCCAAACTGTATTGCTCTTCACATTTGAATGGCGTGACTTTAGCACCAGGTGTGCAAGGGCAAAAATTAAAAGTGGTACCTACTTAGAGCATTCATAAACCCTGATTTTCCAGTAAAACGTGTAACATCCCCTTCCACATAAGATGTATGAGCACACTTCCACCCTTCTCACTAAAATGATGGGGGGTTCCACAATGGCCTCATGGAAATGGAAAACCAATTGCTTGTGTTGCACAAATTAGTTTTGGCAGACATACTCATTTGCCTATAAAGAGCTTTTTTTTTTTTTTCCCATAAAGATGAAACTAATGCATTACTTCAAAACCTGATTAAATACAAACTATGAGACTGAAGCCATTACCTTCTAAACTAGGGATCTGCAATGTTTCAAGGATAGCGTGCACTCTGTATTATTTGTTTCCAAATTAGTGCCAGGATGCCAGCAGAAACTTAGGGGACCCAAGAGACGTTCTCCCTAAGTAATAACATGTAACTGATCTGCTTATCTGCAGTACTTTGCCTGGATGCAAACCACAGCTTCAAGCCAAATCTTGGTAAGTTCAGAATTTGTAGGGAGCTGGAATCATTTTCTCACAGATGGCTCTCAGAAGGAGCTGTAGTTCCCCAATCCTGGGCCAATTCTGTTCAAAAACGTGTTCACATGCCATCTCTGGCCTCCACACCAGACTGCTGACTTCTGTTCCACGTCTGCCTATGCCTGTGTATTCCCTTTGATATTCATCAAGCTGCCTGTGAGTATTACAGATAAAAGTATGAGCCACATTTAAAAGCACATCTGTAAACAGCAGGTCTGAAAATTGTACCTCAAAAACATAAGGAAGATACAATTGTGCTCACCACGTCTTCTCAGCAACTCCCTATTATTCCAGAAACTGGTAACTTACAGAGCTCAATAAATGCTATTAATTAATTAAGGGTTAATCCAAAGGTCTGGAAGGGCAAGCCTTATGCTGGGCATTTTCATCAGCATCTTGAGAAGTAGCGACTGCGGTTACAGCTACTTCCGAATCCTTTAACAAAACTGAAGATTTCTAAAAGGCATGATGTAACACCAGGTTCCTTTGAGTCTCCTTGTTTTCTTTCACTACAGCCTCTCAGTTAGAACCCTTTGGTCATAGCTCTGCAGAACTTTTACTCTGAAGATCCAGAGGACAGCACGGACGGTACAGACAAATACCAAAACGATCTTTTGCACTGAGAATAGAAAAATGCTGCCCCTGCATGTTTCCCTCAAAAACAGAATTTAAGAGAGGACTCTGACCTCCTGCCTTTAGTCAGTCCATAACGATTTACTAAAATGAATTCCACTCTCCACATTGCCCTAGTGGTCTTTTATAAGGCAGGTAGAGATCACATACTACAGGAAATTGCAATCAACAAGAGAGCAGCAAACAATACTGCCATAAAAACGTCCCATACATTATTCTATAAAGCAGCAGTTTAAAAATCACTCCTAAAGGTCAATTCAGAAAACCTATTGGGGGAGGGGGATGCAGGTGTCTCTTCATTGGCCAAAACCAGGAAGAACTGGCTGTCTGAAAAAAAAAAAAAAAAAAAAAAAAAAACACACCAACCAAACTGCAGGAGGAGGCCTGGAAACAGGACCATAAGTAACAATCAGTTAGGTGAAAGGAATGTGCTCAAGCTTGTAGGCCACAAACCCTGGGAGGACAAGGAATGTGAACAGATAACAACTGACAGGATGAGTCAGGAGGAGAAAAGATAAGGAGATGAGGAACAGATAGCGCCCAGGAGAAGTAACACATTGCTGTTAATTGATGACTGTAAAAACTTAAAGTGGTTTTTGTTTGTTGTTAACCAATCAGGGATTGCCTAGTATGTAAAGCTTAGCTTAAAGAACCAATCTGTTTAAAGCGCGCAGCTTCTGAAAACATATATAACCTCGTGATTGTATACAATAAATCGACATTTGCCTGCATCAAGCAGCGTCCCGTCTCCCCATCGCAGCACCAAACCACCAAAGAACTTAAACCTGCAAACCAAGTACCTGGTATTCAAGCAGACGCATTCAAATGTATCCCCTTAAAAAATAAAAAAGGCAGTAACGTCCTTGAAGACATAAGGCAGTCGACTATATTCTCTTCCAAAAATATATCTACAGCTTTCCCAAAATGGTCCATGAATTATTATCAGCCAGCTGTTGAACATTTAGAGAAGCTCCAGGCTAACAGATTTATCTCACTGGCACTCCAGTTTACAAATAAGATGAATGGGAACATCAAAAGACATTTCTTCAGACTAGTATTTTTTTTAACTGCTGATACCTATTCCTCTGAGTGACAAAAGGGGGGTCCTGTAGTTGCCCTGAAACCTAGTTCCCTTTTCCCTCCATACTTCCTATGTTACTTTTGGCAAGCAACTCAGGTGCATATATAATTGCAAAGGTATTTAGGTACCCAATTCCCAAACAGAGTCTATCCATACTTACGCCTATCTACATAAGTGATTATAGCACTTTGGAAAATGCAAATCACAGCTCCAGCTCAAGCCTGGGTAAGAGGAGCTACACCAAGAGTTACTTACCTCTGCTACAAAGTTTACACTGGGGGTTTAGCCAACTACCTAGTTACACCCTTTAAGAGGCCTTGGAACAAGGGCTGAAAATGAGCAAGGACACTAAACAAGAAAACAGGTAAACACAAACAAGTTAATTTAATGTGTAGGTGGTTTTTAAGTAAGCCAACCCTTCTTAAACCTAAGACTGAGATAGAGCACTACTGTTCTCAAATAAAGAAACTCAGTTCTTTCCATGAGATTTTTATAACCGAGCTGCTCTGCTACACCCCAGCCACTTCAACCCAAGCGGCGTTAGTGCTGGAATAAGCCTTAGTGTAGGAAATTCTCTGGCAATTGCAGCATGTTTCCCACTGTTGGTCAGATTAGTCAGTTCAGCCATCAGCCCTCTCTCTACACTGAAGCCTAACTCACAGTGGCTCCTATTTAAGTGACTCTTGATTCCTTCCGCAGGAAAGTCTAGGTCGGGGGGGGGTTCAGCATGCACGCCGTATTCCCTCGGCGGCACTTCTGCAGGTATGGATGCTGCAGAAGGGCAGCGTTTTCCTTCTGAACAAAGATATTCACAGATGGTTCAAGAAACGTAAGGAAAACCAGAAACGATGCAGTCAGCTCTTTGTGTATACACCTTAAAATACGACAGGCCAACCCCCCACCGCAAAAAACTGTTACGGAAAGTCCACAAGTGCAATATAAGACATTCAACTGAGGACAAAACAGATCTGAAAATAAATTGTGGATTTCACGCTTCACTGGCGCGATCTTCCCGGTTCGAAAGCGTTAATGAATTTTAAAAAAATCCAATAATGACTAGTGTTTGCAAAAAAACCCAGTCATTATTCAGCATTCTCCCGTCAGCCGGCGCTACGGGCAGCACGGCGCGGAGCCCCGCCAGCCGCCATGCGAGCCACCGGCCCCCGGCTTCCCCACACACCCCCTCCCGACATCTTAAACGGCGTTTGGGCTCTCGCGGGCGGGAAGAACCCCACTAACAGCACAACCCACATGGCGGAGCTGGAAAGCGGGCTCGCCCCCCTCCCCGGGGAGGTGACAGGGAGGGTTTTCCTCAGGGACGCCGCCGGCTCCCGCCGCCCTCCGACCGCGCTCCAGGGCGACCCCGCTTCCTCCGCGGGGAAGGCGCCGGCGGTGTGCGGCCCGCCGTTACGGGCTGGCTGCCGCCTCAGCGAGAGGCGCCGCGGACTCGCCGCCCGCCCGGGCACGCACCGGGGGGCGCGGCGCGGGCTCCCCGTGAGGAAAGGCCGGGGGACGAGGTGGGCGAGCGCCCCCCCTCCTCCCCACCCCGCCGCGGGAGCGGCCAGGCGACATCTTGGCCCGCGTCTCCCCCCGCCGCCGCTTCTCCCTCCTCACCCGCAGTTCCTCGAAATCCGCCATTTTCTACCCGCTGCTGCCGCCGCCGCCGCCGGGCCCCGCCGCCACCATCGTGCACCCTGCGCGCGCCCCCGGCACGTGACGGGGGAGGGCGGCTCCGCCGGCGCGGCGGGGGAGGGGGGGCTGTGGGGGGGAGCGGGGCCGCCCGCCCGGCGGGGAGCCGAGAGGGAAAGGCAGCCGCTTCTTTTGTGTACACGCACCCGGCACGGGGCCGGGCTCCTCCGCCACCCTCGGGGTCCCTAGCAGGCCCAGACCCGAGGGGCGGGCGGGAGGAGGCAGCTCCCCCCCGACACACCCCCGGGGCTCCGGCCTGGCAAGAAAGCCAAGGGGACGCGGCCGCCCAGGGACCCCAGGGACATGGCGACCGCCCAAGGGGCTGCCGCTCTCCCCCTCCCCAGAATTTAACACCGCAGAAGACACAGGGGTTAAACACAATTGCTACATTCACACACAAAAGAACAGCAAATGTCTCGCTATTAAGTGTGTTACATGGAAAGGTTGGGCTTGCGCTGTGATTTTATAGCTTTCTTAGTTTTATCCATCTAATCAAGAGCAATCTCATAATTTGTATTATAATGATGATGTGACACATTTTATTAATAAAAAATGAAGTGAAAATGTCACTGGCAGTAAGCTTCAAAACCGGATAATGGGTTTCCAGCTGTAAGGGAAATGTTGAGACATTTACAGAAAAATAAACATTGAGGTGCAGCTGAGAATATTATTTTCAAAATCAGCCAGAGATCATTATCTAGTCACAATAATTACCTAGTCACAATATTCCATTTCATTGGCAACTGGGCCGTTAAACCAAACAACCGATTTATTGCAATAAAAAAAAGCAAAGACTGAGCCAACAATCTGGCAAGCAGCCAAACCAACCCAAACACAAAGCTGAGGAGAGACATTGGGGGAAAATAAAGGTCTGAAATACAAAATATAGTTGCCCATATTAACCAAAAGGCACCAGTTTTTGCACAACTGAGGGATCCAGAGCAGTAACTACAACCAGAAGCTATCGCAAGAACAAATACAAGTACACTACACAGAAGTTTCTTAGCAGGCCAGGACACAGGCCATGCTGGCAGCAAGCTCTGTGAGGAGGGATTCTGACAGACAATTTTGGGAACAGATAGCCGAGCTTTTACGGAGGGGTACACACTGGCTAAGTTCACTCCATACTGCTACAAGATCTGGAAGCACACGTACTCAATAAGTAACATTATTAGTGGTAATTTTGCAGTAGCTTTTTGAGATAGGCTTTCCTTTTTATTTACTGTCAGCTAGTCCAAGGTAAACCCTTACTTCTGCTGAAGATTTTAGCCATAACCACAGATGGGTAGGCCTTCTCTGCATAAAAAGATTTGGTGCTTGGTCTCGTAACAGTAATTTCCTTAACGATTTAAACATATGGACTTTATTAATTTCAAACCCCTGTTGTTAGTCAAAACCAGGAATCTGCAGCCTAATAAAACGTGCTGCCTGCCACACCGCTGTGCAAGTTCAACTCCCGAGTCAGTCAAACATTTATTTTTCCCTGCAATTCAATACCAGGCTAAAGGGGCAAGCTGCAGGTTAGGATCTCTTAGATCAATCATTAAGGCATACATCAGCGCAGGCCAGACCAAAGGTTTTTCTCCTCTCCTTTCAGCACACCCTCACACGTTTCTTCCTTCAAATGCAGCAGGAAACACAGTATTGTTCAAGCTCACATCAAGCTGGGCATTTCTTTTCTCACATACACTCACTTCCCACTTCAGAACCGCATCTTTCAACCTTCCCATTCATCTCATCCCCAATATCTGCTGGGATAGAGCAAACAGATTATAGTTTGTATTTTAACACCTCACACACATAAAATAATAAGAGTTTATGGATTAACTTATGTGGATTTTTTGCTTGAGGATTTCCTTAGGAGTTCTCTTCATCTTATTTTGGTTTCCCCCAGCTTTCCTTCACAATCTTTCTTGTACTCATCAGCAAGGCCATACCCTTGGGGAAGAGAAAAAAAAAAAAAAGTACTCTGCTTCTGGTCCTCCTCAAGCTTTTTTCTAGATCCTTACTACACATCTGTGCAAGGCACAGGCCTATCCTCTCCCACTCCGTTACCTTAACTCTGTACTGATTTAAAGAACGAAGTCAAAATTTCTTAGTGATTGAGTATCCTTTATTGGCAGCACGGGGGATCCTTCCGCCAAACGTGCATGTTTAAAGTAACTAATTATCTTATATTTATACAATAAAACAATGAATATTCAATTAATGCCTATACATATTCATTACCTAATCCCGCCTACTCTCACTTCGTATGATAATTAGCTTATCAGTCCTTTGCGCTTGCACATATTCCTCCAAGAATTGTGGGCAGGGGTCTTCCTCACGGTGTACTTTTCACCTTTTGTCTAGTATGTGATGATCTTGCCAGTTTGCAGTGTTCTTATTGGTCTGAGGTAATTTATGTCCTTGTCAACCATCTGTTTCTTCCACTTGTTTCGTTTAATTGCTCCCTCTAGATAACTTATAAGCAGGCCCCTTGTTAGAGAAAGTTAGAGAAACAGACTCCTTCTCTGATCAGTTATTTCATTAATTATTTCTTTCAGACTATGGTTACATGACCTAATTACTATACCTACATTTTTGACTAAATATAAGTCCTTAGCCTTGGTACAGGGTTGTACAAAAGATTTCATAGCAGCTTTTGTTGTACAACTATTAATTTCATTAGAATATATTTCTTTTATTCATTATACTTTAACTACAAGGCTTATTCTATCCTAAAGTGAATTCATTCAGTATCAGTACCAAGGTCTCACTCAAGTCTCCCTTGTCTGTTTTTTCCAGTTACTAAAGCCAGCCTCCCCTTTTGCTTTAGTTCCTCAAAATCCTGCTGTTTTTTCAGAACTCCTCACATCAGCTCTAGGCTTACATCTACCAGTTACCAGTCCAGCTTAGCAGCTTACCAACATTTCAACCTTTCCAACATTTCTCTTTCCTTTTAAGAAACCTACCTGAAGTTCAGACATTCCTTTAGCTTCTGATACTTCTTTGCTGCTGCTGCTGCTTCTTGCACTTCCGATACCTCCTCCTTCCCCTCTTCTTTGCTCTCTCATAACCCCCTACTATAGCTCCTAAAGTTATTTCCTATGCTTTTCCCTTGAGTCATTTCTGATTTTTCAATACAGGCTTTAAAACTAAACTCAGCACTAGCCACCAGTGGCAAACAACCTACCCTTCTTCAAGACAACCAGTTCAGACTCCCATAATATATCACTGCGGCAGCTGCTGGGGCTTTATTTTCCCAATTAGCTCTAATTATGGTAAGCAGGGAGCCTATAGGTGCTAAGCATCCTGCCCCTAAATTGAGTTAGGCTTGTTAAGAGGGAAAAAAAAATACAGTTGGGCTTCAAACATCTCTAGTAATTTTTCTAGGAGTATGCACAGTATGTCCATACAAGCACTCACTCTTCCCACAATTGTTACTGTTGTGGTATAACTCCAGCCAGTTAATAAGTACCACACAGATGCTCACTCACTCCCCCCTCACCCAGAGGGATGTGGAGGAGAATCAGAAAGGAATATAAAACTTGAGGGTTGAGATAAGAACAATTAAAAAATTGAAATAAACCACCACCACCCCCCAGTAATAATAACAATAATAGTTGTTATGAAAAGGAGGGAGAAGCGGAGAGGAATGAAATCCAAAGGGGAGAAAAGAAAACAACTGATTCACTGTACAGTTGCTTACCAACCACTGCCCAGCCAGTCCCCAAGCAATGATGGGCAGGCTGCAGCCAACCCCCACATGAGCATGATGTTCCATGGCATGAAATACCTCTTTGACTAGTTCACATCAGCTGTATCCCCTCCCAACCTCCTGCATGCCTCCAGCCTTCCCACTGGCAAGGCCTGAAAAACTGAAAGTTGACTTAGTACAAACACCACCCCGCAAAAAAACAAAAAACATCACTGTGCCATCAACATCGATCCCACACCAAATCCAAAACACAACATTGCACCAGCCACTAAAGAGAAAACTAACTCCATCCCAGCTGAAACCAGGACAGTTATCTACTGAAACAGGGACATCTGATAAACTCTCCCCGCCTCTCACAAACACACTACAGACAGTTAAAAATAAAACAAACCCAAAAAACCCTATCCTACAGCTGCTCCCAGCATTGCAGCAATTACACTCATCAGCATTATACCAACAAACTCCTTCTATGTTGCTTCACCAGCCGCTAACAAGACAACTGAATATGAATTATGAGCAGTGCTAGGACTGGGGTCAAAGGTAGATTTTTTTGTGTGTGTGCTATGTTTAAAGGAAAGAACTTTATGGGGCTAGCCTGAGGCTTCTGCATTGTCTTTCCTGTCCCATAGCCATTTACTTTTTAATGTAACACTAAAGAAAATGGATGGCAAAAATGTAACAGCGTGGTGCTTAGTGCCCACCCCTCTCTTGTGTTAGGTTTAGAACTGTCAAGCACAGGGGCTCGCAGACCTCTTTAATTGCTCTGCTACCGACAGAAATATGGGCTCTGGTTACAAGACAAGATATGCTGAGTAGGATACTTACCATATTTATTTGAAACAAATTATTCATGCCAGTGCTTTCTGTGCAGCTAACTGATAAAACAGAACTTAGGTGGGATATACTGTGTTATGTCAAGACATACAGTGAAGTTATATATAAACTACACTAGTGCCAGGCTCAGCAGATATGTTAATGTTTAGCAGAAAAAATGTAGATTAGAAACCTAATATATTCTTCTTTATTTTTTATATTTTAATCAGTGTTAACAATGAAAGACATCTTAAACTAGTTTTTCTTGCCTATCCTAACATACCAGGGTGATACATCTAGTTTGGTTATAAGCATAGCAGGGAAATATTTAAATGTTTGCTATAAAGTTATTTACCTGACCATTAATATTTTTATTAAATTATGTCTATTGAATGTAACACCTAGATAATGAGTGCCCCATCAAGGTTTCTTTGTAGGTTCTTGAATTACGTAGGGACACCTTGATCCTGCCAGCCAGCACAGCTCAGCTGCAGAAGTCTGCCCTCGCAGATTTAACCACCTAAGCTTTTGTGGCAATTTCACTTTTTATGCATGAAAACAGCAGCAAACCACACATTAAGATACCACTGCCTCTTTAAGAGATGTGGTACAAAACTCTTTCTAGTCAAGCAAAGCCAAGAACCCCAGCTATCCTCCTAACAGTAATGATATCACTTCGGAAAATTAATTCGGATGGTTTGAATCCTAACTCCAATTATATGAACTTCTCTTTCAGAGCCATAAAAAAGAAGCACCCAATAATGGGAAACAAATGCATTACCTACCATGACTACCACATTAAGGCCACAAAATTAAACACGAAGTCTAGTAGGAGAGGACCTAAGTAAGATGCAGGAACATTAGGCTGATCACTTTGAAAACTCCATGTTTTTTGGGACAAATTTAATAAAAAAGATATGTATTAAATTACATGCTTAACAGGATGAAAGCACAGCATGTTTGCAGCGCAACTAATTGAGCAGTTAACATATGCAGAAGTCATGTTTTTGCTCAGGACATCCTTGAGATTAAGGCATACTGAAAGGAGAGAAGGGTTGTAAGAAGTATGTGCAGTTAGAGATACTTAGTGAGGAAAGCTTGAGGGAACTGAAAGCTTGTGTTGGCATATACTGGATTGGGAAGGTTTAGGAAAAGGGCTGGAACAACATTCCTGAGTAGGAATAGGTTTGCACCAAAGCAATGAGGCTTTCTGAGGTGCCAACCGTTACACTAAGAAGACAGTGTTGGAGGAAAGTCTGGATGTCAGGAGAACAGTTTTGAGGATGATCAGATGCTAAGCAAGCATAGCATGGCATGGATGTAAAGAATCTGGTGGTTACCCCATCCAAGAACAGCTAGAAGAGCTGAGCAGCTGTTGCTCTCCAATGGTCAGGACCTGGGGAGAGCTTACAGCTCCAGCTGCCTGGCTGAGGAGCACTCACATATCAGAGAACAGGGTGTTTACTGAGGATTGTTCTTCACCCTTCTGACCGCTTCTGTCCTGCTTTGTGCCCTGTTGTAGCTGTCGCTGAACAAGGCTTCTGCATGCTCTAACTTCCCTTTCATGTATTTTCAGGGGTGGTTTTTTTTCTTTTTTTTTTAATGTTCTTCTCCTGCCAGACTGAAGCCAAACAACATCCATCAGACACAACACACCGCACCAACAACCCGCCTCCTAAATGCAGGAGATCAGCAGCAACCAGGCAGCCGAGTTTAAACAACGGCTTTCAGGTGCTCTGAAGAGGGTTCTGCGTCCCCCCAGCCACCAGCATGATGGCCTCCATTTCAAAGGCCCACTGCGATCCTTGATGTGAGGGGTAGACCGCATTCTGCTTCTTCTCGGACGCATCTCGCCTGTCTAGGTGAGCTGGGCATGTTTAACAGTGGTGCGGACAGGGCTGGGCTTGGTCGGGTCCGTCTCTAATCCCTCAGTTCCACACCCCCATTGCTCCCCTCACAGACCAACACGCTACACCGCCACTTCACTCAGCTGAGCCTGACAGCGATTGGCTAGCACTGCCGCTAGCCCCGCCTTTCCTCCCTACCGTGATTGGTCTACCTTTTAAATTGCCTCCCTCTACTCCACCTGTGATTGGACAATTCTTCGGGCAATCTTTTACCCTTTGGCCTCTCAATTGGCTGCGTGAGGGGAGGAGGGCGGGTCTCTGCCTCACAGCTCCCGCTGGCCGCGGCGGGGTGCGGGGCCGGGTGGTTGTTGTGGCTTTCTCCGCCGGCTGTAGCCGCCCGTGGCCGGGCCCACTGCCGCCCCGATGGAGCTCTCCTGCCAAACGCTGAGAACCACCTACCAGGCGAGGGAGGCGGTGAGGAACCGGCAGGCCAGGCGCCAGCGCGTTACAGTTGCTATGGAAATCACGACGGGGCCCTTTGCGCATGCGCAGTGCGGCAGTGCGCAGGCGCCTGGGGGCCGCGAAGGTGTCATGGCGCCTGAGGGGCTGGGGGCTGCCTGGGCTGGCCTGGGCTGGGCTGGCCTGGGCAGGGCGGGGCGGCCACCAGCCGCACTAGCGTGACGGCGGTTCTGGCAACCCGTAAGGGTGAGGGCTTCCCGCTGCCTTCGTTTCTCGTTTCCTTTCCCGTTGCAGGAGGGAAGTGCTTCTCCTGCCGCTCCTCAGGGCAGGGCAGGCCTCTTTCCTCCCCACAGCCACTGGCCGTTGTACGGCCCTGGCAGGAGCCGATACAAGTCTGTGTTCCTCCCTCGGCTCCCTTTGCCGTAAGTCCCACCGTGCCGCCGTCCCATGGGCGGGTCGAGCTCCGGGAAGCCTATAAGCAGCAGGATTTTGCTGAATTTCTTAACCTGTTCTTTTGCTTCCATCTGCTGGTCAGATTCAACAAGAGTAAGCAAGACTGCAGGACTGCTAAAAACCTTTCCCACAAAGGTGTTGGGTGTTGTGTGTGCATACACAAATCCTTGTTCCCACTCTGCATGACTAGGACAGGATTGCTCACAAAAAGACACTTTTGGGAAGGATTCTGAGACTTGGGTTTTGGGTTATGTTAACCTCTTAGGTTATTACCTAGGCATGGGAGCCTCCAGCACAGTTTCTCTGAACCCTGAAGTAGATTCAGGTCCCAGCCACTGAGAATGGTGCCCTAAGGTGTGGTATTGAAATGGTGTTAATGTGCAGAAGGAAGACTGGGGGAGAAGGGGTCTGATTTATAACCTCGCCAATGGGGATTTGGATGGCCCCAGTCCCAAGGATGGTTTTGACTACGAAATGCAGAAGTGTTTGTGGGAATAGGTTCTGGAGCGCAAGAACACTTTGCTGTGAGCTGTACCTTTGGGTTAGTGTGCTTTGTAAGCTGACTTCTCCATAGCCTTTCTGGTATGATGGATGTGAAGATCAAGAGTTTACGTTTTGGGTATGGAGTTGAGGGAGCTGTTCATATTCTGCAGAGGGGCAGAAGGTTGGAGCCTACTTTTTTTAAGGCAGTCGGTGACTAAGGAACAACCTGAAGCTGCCAAGAGTATTTTTGATTCATGCTCCAAAGTTCTTGACTTCTGTGGAGGGAGCCTATATACTCAATTTCTCTTTTCTGAATTCCAGTATTCCAGTGCAGTATCTAAAAGTTAGGCTGCTACATCTTCAATTTGTAGCACTGAATAGTTACTGGACACCCTAGTTCCCCTGTCCTGTCCTTATCTGTATCACATTTTCCCATTAATCTGTTCTATAGAATGGAAATTATTTTCTAACAATTTTGGGGGAAAGGGTTTTAAAAAGTAAATTCCTATACATATTACAATTCTATAGCTGTTCGCATATACCCAGTGTGGTCTTACAATCTAAGAAATTTGTTCTGTGAGGCATTTCACTGGCTTTAATTGTTAAGTGTTTCCTATATTTGTTCTGTAAATCACTTTTGATAAGCAATATTATTGTAAACTGCTGAAGTTCACAAATTCCTACAAATGAGTGGGAGACTTAATGCTTATTAATTAATTTATAAAGTCAGCATCCTTACTTTGTATTGTGTAATAGTTCACCATACTTTGTGTCCATTCATTTTTGTGTATTCATCATATAGATCACTTCAGTGAAATCTTGGCAGTGTAAAACCTGGCTTCAGCAATGTTCTTGTTAATAAAGGCAGCTAATAGCTGTCTGTGAGTGGCTCTTCGCATCGGAGCGTGAATTAATGAAAGACAGCATGTAACTATTGCAATGGGGATAGAAATCAGACAGTTTCTGGTTTTAGTGCACCACACTCAAATACTAAAATGTCTTTACATTTAAATGTAACACGTCTTGGATGCATCCTAGTGTTACTACTAGGACAACTGTAACTTCTGTGGTGAGCTTGCTCTATGCCTTTGGTTATGAAAGCTGTTTGTAATCCTTGAGAAACTTTGCCAACTCTATTGTTTGCAGCAGGCTTGTGTAATTTGGAAGAGAAAACAGGGTAAAGAAGCGCCTTTTCTTTGTGCTGGGAAGTTCTATTTAACGGCAGCCAAGTTATACATTGTTTAAAACTCACCATTTCCCTTCTCTGCTTGTGTTTCTCAAAAAACACTGTCAGCAAGCCAAACAATAATCGAAGACCAGCCTTCTAAAAAGCCTGGCAAGGCTGCAAATATAACATGCAAAGGGCTAGGGGAGAGGGAAAGCTGTGGGGTTACAGCATGGTAGAGGGAGGAGGAAAATTAAGTGAGAGTCCATCATGCCCCAGCCACTCTCTCTGTCCTGTCACATGGTGGCAGCTTGATTTTGAAGGAACCCCATACTTGGCAGCTGTCCTGGGATCCCAGAGGCAAAAGAGAGAAGGGACACTGCCTGTGTATTATGGTAAGATCTTTCCCTGTCTGATCACAGAGCTAACTGCTTGCCTCTTGTCTGAATTCCTCATCACTGATCCTCTGAACTCATCTTACTGACTTACAAGGGCACAATGCTATAGCAGTATAGTTCTTATTTCCAAGTTTCTCAGACCGTAACTTGCTCTGTAACTTTTTTCTTCATTCTATCAAATATATTCATGCAGAAATATAGGGTTAAATTAATCTTTTAGTAGTTCTATTAATTTGATGGAATTGCACAAGCAACTAGGTAGATTTGTAATAGAAATGCATTTTAGTAAAAGGTATGGAAATGGCTAAACAAACAATTGCACTTAAAGATGCAATACTCTATTTAATAGGGTTTCATTTTAAGCATCTCAAAGAAAGGAATACCTACCACTTTTGTTAAGCTAGAAATAAGTAAAATACACTATCAGCATTGGAGCTAATTAGTTAAGTGCTCAACTGTTTAGTTTTTAAAATGAGATCACGCTTAAGTGCCTTAAGCTTTTATTAATTGCATGGACCCCAAAATCCCCTGTAGTAATTGAAAATTTAATTACATACATTTTTTGTTCTTTTAAGAATGGAAGCTTATTAAACTTTAAACATTTAAACATCTATTGAAATACCAGTGGCTATAAACAACATGCAATTCTAAATACTAATTAAACAGGAAGGCTAAATCGCTATAAAGCTAAACTGAATTTTAAGTAACTTTGCACTCATAAGTACTCTGATTTTTTTCATGCTGTGTAGGATTTACCATTTCTTCTCTAAGCACAGCAGGAATCCTGGGCAGTGTTAGTATCTGTCTGTACTGTGGCAAGCACGTTGTTTTGTGGACATATTTACAGTGGAGATCAGTCCCTAGAGGATAAACTGGTGTTCAGGAAAGGAAACCAGCGTGGGCCCAGAGCTGCTTTAAGTGACCAGCTAAAGCTGCTGGTGGCACCCACACATGCAGAGGTTCCTTTACCTCTTGGAAAGAGTACGTGGTAAAATGAGACGGCTAAAGGCAGGGAGACATAGCTTTGTGTAATTGGTCGAGAAAGCAATGATCCGTGTGCCACTGCCTCACAAGATTTATGATTTGGTAATAGTTACATGTTGAAAGATTTACTTTTTTCTTGATTTTTTTAGAATTTTATTTTACAGAAAACTCACAGAAATAACACCACAGATACCTCTGTTCTGTTTTTTGGATCCAACCTAATGCAAGTCATTGTCTGTTGATCAACTGATTAACGGCTTAGTTAACTTTCTTTGGATATGTCTGACTTTGAAAATTAACCTTCACTGTTTGCGTTCTTATTAACACAAAATAAAGACAGAGTGAACCTAGGAACCTAAGAACAGTCTAAACTGTCTTCTGTTTTTTAAATAGGGCTCTTTTTTTGATATAAAGGTTCACTTTTGCTTTGCTTGGTTAACACAAGAACAGCGTTACCATGTTAAGGCTGGAGCAGGTTGCTCATACATAGAATGTTATCCAATTCCCAAAGCAAGTCTCTACTTAGAATACTTGAGATGCTGCCCATCACTGTATCACTATTTATACTAGAACTTAAAATGCCTTTAGGGGTAGTGAAAGTAACCTAGTGGGAAAGACAGCAGCAGAAGACACACCAGAATACAAATTATTTTCGAGGAAAGTTCCGGGCATGCTTTGTGGGCCCCTTCAGCTCATGAGGTGGATACAATTCCTCTCTTGTTGGAGTATCACTGTAAATACTCAAACATGAAACACTTGATGTGTTTTATTTCTGTGGCAGCCGCTGTGTTTTAAATATTTGGAGGTAGCGGTGATCTTGCCCTTTGATATGTGGGCAAACACAACAGTTAATTTTTCTCAGCGTAAAACAGCAGGAGCAGTTTGCATTTAGAAGAATGTACAGGTGGGATTCTCAGCCAGTGATGATTCCAGCTTCCTTCTTGCACCTCCAACCCTGTTTCAGAAGATTCAGATCATCCAGGACAAATGGTGAAAGGTTCGCAATTCAAAATCTGTTCAAACACCAGCACCTCAAAACAGTAAGAAGGAAAAGATCATTTCATTCCAGGATGTCGGTGTTTTCTCTTTGCTCGTGATAGTTCTCAGAAGTGGGTCATTTCTTGTTGCAGCACCTCTTAGGAATTGATCCACTTCATTCAAGAGTTACTGATTTACTAAGCAACGTTCTCCTTCCCCAAAATGGTTTAGAAAAATCATCTTTGTACCAACACTGAAAGGCAAACAGTATTGTAGCTTCCTTACCAAGTGGCTGCTACCTTTATCAAGAGGATATCAACGGTAGTAGAGGCTAGAAGTGGGGTATGATTTCTTCCCTTTTCCCCATACAGCTTGATTCTTCTCTCTAGAAAACCAGAATGAAAGTCCTACCAATCTTTTTATTAATACGTGAAATACAAATACACTTCCACCCCGCAGGAAGCGTTAAAAGCAAGCCCCAGCCTTTTCTTAGTTGTGTCACTAGATGGCCCCACGCCTGAAGCCAGCATGCCAGAAAACAGCTGCTGTGCTGGGAGACCTGGGGCTCTACCCAGTACTTTTTACAGGTTCGCAAACACACAGAGAAGTAGTAGCACAATCAGCTATTGTTTTATTTTTAAAACTATCTCAAATGTTTAAGTTAGCAGTGGAATGCTACATGATATTCGCTGCTGTGTACAGAGCAAGTTTGTTTTGCTGTACATTGCACCACTTGAAAGCACCTCTGCTTGTAGGAATAAATGATTCTGTTATCCACAGTTTAATGATGCTTCCTTCCTGAAACTGGGATGGATAGCGTAAGTGGCTTCCCATATAGATACTCCTTTTATGCATCTTGGGGAACTGAAAAATAATTCTTGCTCTAGTAGTAATTCTTTGGCTTGTTTGGTGTGGCAGAGAGCTGCAGCAGCCATTGCTACGGATGCTGGGGCTCTGTTTCCTGTATGAAGAGGACAAAGATTTTTTTGGGTTTGTCACCTGCAACATCTGTTATGACCCTAAAGTCTCAGGTTTTCTCTGCAGGTGCTCAGCATATATGGCATGTTTCATCAGAGTAAGGTTTTGTTCCAGTATCTGACAAGATTCCCATTTCTGCTGCCTCTCGTGCTCTACTTGATATTGCACTTTATGCTCCCCCAGATGAAGCTTCAGTGAACGATGGCAAAGATATTTTACACTGCCTTGTTTTTATTGCTGAACCCTTTGTGAATGACTTTGGGTTCTCCAGTCAGTGTGAAGAAATCCATGGGACTGGCTCCATACTGAAATTTCTGTGTGTTGGCACCTGACTTTGGTCACTGTGGTGTTAAAATCGGACAAGTCTGGTGTTACCCCAAACTACTAATTCCTCAAGTGCTCTGTGTTTCACTTGTGTTTATGTATCAAGGCCCATGAAAAGGGAGGTGCAAACAGTGTTACTGCTGGTCTTTGTAGTGTAGTCATACAGTTTCCAGACCTGTTCTCCATCGCCCTTCTCCCAGCGCTCAGAACAGATTTCTGGTTGTAAGGGAAGCACGGAGCCACGCTGGAGCACGAGGTTTCCTTGTGCAGCTCTTGCTGACACTGTACATGAGGCGCAAGAGTCCTACTCTGAAATGTACATCAGCCTGAACATGTTGGAGATCCATAACCATAGTAAGGGAAGTAAGTTATATTTTCAACCTCAAAGCAATTTTCTCTTCTCTATGAAAAGATTTCTACCCATCCAGTAGCCCTGATAATGTGTAAGAAAAATTACATTGAAAACCACTTTCCTTGTGTTTATTAACAGTGAGTTGTTTTACAGTTCTTACATGCTGTTGTCTTAATTTGTTTGTTTCCACAGGCTACATTTAGATGCTGTTTACAGCAATAAAGAGAATATTACATTTGATCTAGAGTTCTGTCTTAATTCACAGGATGAAATGCGAACAGAAGCTCGTCGAAAAAATCTCCTCATTCTAATTTTGCATTATTTAATGGAGGAAGGGTATGTTGGTTTTTTTTTCAATAATAGTGCTCTACATTTGTGGGTTTGTGTGTGTCTGACCTCCTGTAATGTGTCCTTCTGTCCTCTGTTGGGTGGATAGACAGCATGGCCTTTTGGTTTGATGTGAGAAAGAGGTAAACTACTGTTATGTTTCTTGGTAGTTTACTTTGCTAAGTTGTTTCAGTTTCTGGGACAAAAATGTCCTATACAATTTAAAAATACTTTAGAGCAATGAACAAAGGGTTTTTTAAACAGAGTTTATGCTTTTGTAATTAGTTGTAATAAGAGTTTTGGACAGGTCAAACCCCCCATATACTTATTAATGCCATTGTTCGTTTTTTTCCCTCAAAAATCAGAATAAGGACACTCCGTTTTTTGATCTTTGTTTTTTTGAAATTATCAGGTATGTCGATGCTGCAAACGCATTGGAGCAAGAGACGAAATTAAGTTTACGTGGCTTTGAAGTTTGTGACAACATTGATCTTGAGACAATTTTGATGGAATATGAAAGCTATTACTTTGTAAAATTTAAAAAGTATCCTAAAATTACCAAAAAGGTCCTTGGCATTGGTACGTGGCTTCTTTCAAAAAAGGAAGTTTTTGTTTCCAAAACCTAAAATGTATACTTGCCTGATATGCTCGGTGCCCCTCTCATGTATGTCAGTGTTTAATGTTTGAACTCTTACAGTTGGAGCTATACTTCTAGCATATAGCACATAAGAATTGAGAGGTGGTGTTTTGAGCCCTTCTGCTCTTCTCTTTATGTAGAGGAGCAAGACAGTGATGTTCTGTCTTTTAAAAACTGCTTTGATATTGGAAAATACCATGTAACTACAAAATATTATGTTATAGATATATCCACTTTCTTCTTTTTGGAAGAGAATAGTAAGTGTTCTATTTTGGATTTAATTTTTTAATTAAAATAAACCACTTATGCAAGATTATAACTTAAGTCATTCAAGCTAGTGCTTAAAAGCTTATCTTAGTCCAAGATTTAAGTCTCATTAACCGTTTATTTTACCCATTTTCATGTACTAAATGTTATGTGGCAAACAAGTAATAGGTTTAGTTACTCCAAGGGACTTAAAGTCTGAGGTATAAATGAATGATACAGAATAAGGCGAATCAGAATATGGTCAGTCTGTTATGACCTTAAGAACCTGATCAGTTTTATACTTAAGTACAAAATGTAACTTATAAAAACAGGAAAAACAACTGTACAAGAATCAGTTATGAAGAACTTGAAGGGTACAGAAAACACCAACATCTCTGTTCTTGTAAGAAATATATAATCATCAGAGAAAGAGGTGATTGGCCAGGGAACATCTCTGAGTAGTTGTCATTGTTTTGTATAGCTGCCAGCAACTTTGAAATCTCAGGTAAATTAAACATTATATAAATATAATAAAAATTACCTGTATAGGTGAAATGATTTTGAAAGCTGTTAGATGTACTAGTCATCATTACATTCACTGTGATGTAGAAGATCAGTACTACCTGGAAGCAAACATTATCTGCCTGAAAAAGAGATTTACCTGTAGAACCTATTGGTTGGTGTTAATACAAAGAGGAACAGCCTTGCAGGATAAAACCAGAGAGATTTATTATGAATCAAGAAGGAAAATGTATCACAAGGCATTTGCCACATCTTACTTAGTCAAACTGAATGGTAGCCAAGGCTCAAACTGTGATTCAAGTGGAAAAAAAAAAATTCCCCAAAAGCCACTGTCAGATAACGGTGACCAAAAGACTTTTGGTTTTTTTTTTTTTTTTTTTCCTGACCAAAAACTGGGTACTGAGAGCTTCTAAAGCTGTTCAGACATGGGGTAGTCTGCCATTACCCAAGCTTAGAATTGTGACCATACTGGCAGGGATGCATCCTCCTTTCTCCCTGAAGCATAAGCAGCCTCCTTTCCTACATGTAGTTTGCAACCTGCCTTAAATTGTGTCTGTGGTCAGATCATGGTATATGCAGGCCAGTGTGGTTCTCCTTCCTATGGAATTCTTTGTGCTATTCTCAGCAAGTCCTACAGAACCAACTGGTTATTTCTGTGGTGAATTGCAGTTTGCAGTGTGGTAGGTGTACCCCCAGGATTACAGGTATCACTTATGGGCTCTCCTGCGTCTAAGCACACACTGTTCCCAAGCTCTTTCAGCGAAGTGGCTGTTTGGGAGGGATTATTTTATATAAGTGTATGAGACTTAGAGTGGAGGAGCATTCTACAGAGAACACTGATAGGAGATGTATTTTGGAACAGCTGGGTGCATGCTAGTATGGTACAAAGCCTGAGCTTTATGAGTTCAGAACTGGGCTTTGTGACTTCGACATTTTGTGAAAAAAGCTTTTCTTTGACAGTAATTGTTCCAAATGACATAACTGCAAAAAATAACATAGTTTGATAACCACCGTTGCAATGTGACATTTGTGCTGTCTTAGTATGTTGAACATAATAAAATTCCTATTAAGAGGAGGAAAGCAAATTCTTATTTCCCAATTCAGCAATGGAAAAATTATTAGCATTAAATAAGCATTTTGTGTGATACATTAAATTAGTTTGTTGTGCTTAATCTAATTTCTGGTAGTGCCCATTTTACTGTGAAAATTATATTGGTTTTAAAATGTAAGCAAAGAAACCAAAGACAGAATGAGCCTAAAATTTAACAAGCCTGAAGCCAAACTGCTCTCTCCAATATCAGTTTGTTTTCAAAACATTTTTGCAAGCTTGCATTGCTTATAATCATGCTGTTCCTGCTTATGCATTGCTTTTCCAAGATTGTTAATGTGTGCTCAAAAATATTTTTCAGGGGAAGGGAGGGAATCAAGTTGCCCTTTTTTATATGCCTTATTATTTTCCATTTTAATATTGATTTTTGCCACAGCAGAAAATAAACAACAGCTGAAAACTGGCGGAAGACCAAGAAGGTAAGAGAAATGCATGAGGGTTTTTCTGGGCAGAAAATTTTCCTATAAAAGCAATATGCAATGTAGTTAAAATAATGTTGTGATACCATAGGAATACTAAATTCTAGAGTCATGCTGCTGACTGTGTGGTGCATTTTTCTGTATCTGTTAGAGGAAAATAGAGACTTATTTCCCAAATGGAGATGCGGACAATTTACAAAGTTTCTACAGTGTGGATATGGTAGGGTGGTGTGTTTGAAAGCAGAAAGCATTGAACTTTGCTGTGATTAAAATGGATGCCTTAACTTCAGTGGGAGCAAAGTTAGCCCCAAACTGCTTTATTTGAAAACTCTGCCTTTTAATCTTTTGGTGTTTTAAGGAAAAAAGAAGTTGTGAAAGCCTTTCAAGACATTATTTCTCTAATTCTAGGACAGCGAGCTCTTCTCAGAATCTCCCAAGGCTCAAACTTCAGACAGTGCAACAACCATTGTCAAGAACTGCACATGGGAGTAGAACAGAATTTAAATCATCCACCAAGGAGAGCTTCAAACAGGTTTAAATGTGTTTTATCTTGGTGGCATTACAGTTGAAACTAATGTGATTTTATTTTGAGAGGCTATAGGCAGCAGGAGGATGTGAGTTTTGGGTTTGTGTTTGAGTAGTTACGTAACTTAAAGATTATAGATATGAGACTTCAGGAGAATAGGCTTTCTGGCTGTGAGCTGGGGAGCAAGTCACAGGCAAAAATTACAGGAAGAGGAGTCATATAATCCAACCTATACTGAAATCAACCAGAGTTTTCCCATTAATACCAGCAGATTCATCCGTTAGTGCCAGAAAGCAAGGCTAACAAACCAAGTAGAAAGTCTGGTGTCATTTGTAGGCTTCTTCACAGTCCATAAGGTGTTTGAGATTGGGGGAGTAATTTGGCTCTGTAATTTTCAGTTTTGTGAGTCTCATTTTGGTAAGATTGCTGTGAAAACTACTTTATTACCATCCCTTACAGAGTACAGAGCAGAAACAGCAGGTTGGTGGGCAAGTACTGTGTGTGTTACAGCTTTTGAGGAACGGAGTGAAGAAGAAGCTTTTTTTTTTAAAAAAAAAAAAAGTCCTTGTTTTGTTCCTGCATGGGGAGGAACTCATCTCTGACCAGTTCTCACCCTTTTAAAAAACACCATTAGCTTTTGCATTTTACAGCAATAACTGTGGTGAAGTGAATGTCAAAGTAACTTACAATCCTAAAACAGCTCCTCATTTATGAGTTGGCATGCTGTGTTGTATACTCGCCTGTCGTTTCCACTGTTCATAACTGTTCTTCTTATAGCTATGTAAAATGCAGATTTCTGAAACTTAAAATGGAAGCTCTGTGCATGAAATAGCTTGAATGCTGAGCTCTAGAGCCGTAGCTTTCACCACTGCTGTCACCAGTCAGATGAAGTCTAACCAAATGTACAATGGTGTTTGCCTGACAAATATGGGATTACTCTTGTAACTTCCATGGGATGATAAAGTTCATCTGGGCGTGTATGAAGAGGTGGGACAATACCTGTAATGGAATATCTGTGACTCATCTACTTGACAACACATCTGTTTGAAAATTGATTTCTCTTTAGAATAATGACAGTGCAGTTACTCTGGAGCAATCTGACTTTGGCTTAAGCATCTCAGCAATCAGCAAAACTGGAGGAGACAGCACTCACCCAAGAAGGGTTGGTAGAAACATAGTATGTGATTTATGATAGAAATATGTATGTAGAAAAAACACATTAAAATTTTTCACAAATATCCAATACAAGCTTTTTGTGTCTATTTTTACCTAAAATGTTTCTGTATAATTAGCTGAAGAGTCAATTTTATTATATGGGCAGTAATTCTTTGCATAGGAGGCCCTGCTTGTATTGAATAGTTTCAAACATTGTCAAGAAGGAAGAATATTTAAAACCCAGTGGTAAGAGCTAAAATTGAAGCTATGTTTCAGATTCCTGAATGAGATAAGAGGCTCTGTGATTAAATTGTTGCAATGGCTGAGATGTGTGGGTTTTTTCCCATTGCTGTCACAAGATTCTGTGGACAGGTTTTGCCATATTTAGGACTTGCATGTGCAGTAAGAAAATTCATTGCTGTAATAGCAAGCAACATTTAGCCAAATGCAGTTCTAACAGTAGTGCTACCATCACGTTAAAGCCTATCACCGCATTATTTTCTCCTTTAGGGCCAAGTAACTGACTTCCATGGGATGATTCAGGATGCTGTCAAAGTATCATCAGATGGAATTGCCTTGAACAGCCTTAATTGTGATCCAGATCCATCAGTAAGGTTTTCTGTTTGTATTTCTATCTAATGAATATGAACATCGGTTTTACATAACCAGGAACAAAATAAAATACCACAACGATGTTGTCTTTGTTCCCAAGTGCTAAAAAGTAGGCTTAGATTTCTGAGTGGTGCATTTCCTTGAATGAACAGTCATACTTGATACTGGTCTAATTTATTGACAGTTGTTTACTGTTTGAACATGAAAGTAGGCAACAAATACAAATAATACCTTACAATTCACAAAAAATATTGCAGAAACCTACAGAACATCTAAGAGTGAAATGTAGCTTCCTTTGAATTCAGTATATTGTTTAGCATTTGCCTCTGCTGAGACAAGAACATAGTTTAGCTGGTCAAGAGAAATTTTGAGTAATCACTCCTTGACACAAGCCATAGCTTCTCAGGCAGTGCATCCAGCTTACGTGGTACCAGTCAGCCAGTCAGCTGCTATGCTTGAGGAGACTTGCCAAACAGAGAACGTGACAATGCAGTGACCCATAGCTCCACTTTTCACTCCTTTTAATCTATTTAGGGCTACAAGTGCAATAACAGAGCCGATCATTTTAATGTTAATTCAGGATTAGATTTTGTTAGATGAAAAGACGAGTTACTGCAAATATGGCTTACTTCAAAATCTTTATCATCATCCATGTTTTTACAGCTTTAAAAGTTGATATTATTAGGATGTATCGGGTTTTTTTAAAACTATTTTGTAGTTCCTCTGTTTAAAAATAATTGAAATCTGACAAGGACTTATGTTTGCCTTTTTTAGGAACGATTATTGAAACCCCTTAGTGCTTTTATTGGCATGACTGCTGAGATGAGAGAACTTGCAACAGTTGTAAGCAAAGTAAGATCAGGTCCCCATTTTGATTATACAGGGGTCTTGGTTATCTTTGTCATCTGAGAAAGCTGTTTGTTTCTTTTTACTGTCACTGATAGTGCTTATTCTTGAACGTGCAAGCTATTTTTCTTATCATGCGACTCCAAACAAGTAATTTCTTTACATCTAATGATGTTTCTTTCTGATACACAATAGGAGGAAGTAATTAAGACCATTCCTTTCTAATGGGGAACTTGTAATCTAATCATGCTGTACCCATGAGACTGTCGTAGCTTTTCTCTTTATTCTTACTGCTACAGAAAATATATAATACTTCACTGAAAAGAAAGATTTAAACATATTGGCTAATACCAACTATTACCTAATGTATTACCAAACAATGATCAAATGGTGGGGAAAATCTTGATGCAGCTTTGTGGGTGCAGTTTCCATTCAAAGCATTGGGCTGTATTTAGTGTGGGTGGTGTGCCAGTATCGCAGCAATATCCTGATTCTGAGTGTATCCACTAGATATCATGTACCAAAATTATTAAATCCTTATGTTTCCTGCATCGTTTATGATACTGTTCCTGTGCCTGCCTTCATGCTGCCTTCATAACCTGGACTCCTTGTCTTTTCTCACTTGGTGCAGTTGAGAGATGCTTTTTATAGGCTTTGCAAGCCACACCCTTCCCTCATCCCAGCACAGGAGCTGCATGAGCAACATCAAAAATACGCTTTACTCCAGGGCAGGCTGGGGATTCTTCCAGGATGGGCAGTTTGGCACCTGCAGGGAAATCCCAGTGTTGTCAGCACCATTCCATTTCACTCATGGGTCGAGGTGCAGTCTAGCAAATGGGCCCTGGCCTCTGGGGAGCAGTAGCTATGAAGCAGGTAGATGCTTTGCATGCATCACCTCCCAAACACCATGAGCCACTTGGCCAAAAGGCTTCATAGTTACCACAGTATTTTATAGTGTTGTGACTCTTTCTGGATATAAGAATCAGAAATTATATCGGCTGTTGTTCCCCAATACTTAAAATCAGCTGTTTAAAGAGCCTGGAAGACTTCTGCTGACTGATTTTTATAGCTGTGTATGGCCCAAATTCTTGGTCTGTAAGTTTTGCATTTGCAGTTTAGTAGAACTGGGATCTTAAGAAATTTCCAACCTTAAAGTAGGAAAATTTTCATTTGTTTGGATTCTTGTCTGGTTTTTAATTTATGGTAAATGTTAAAAATAGTGTTGTTCTTGCTGCTACTTTAGCAAAAAGCAATAGGGTTGCTTTAACATTCATTATGTTTTTGAAATTGTGCTGGTATGTTCGTAGTTGCTATGGTAATCAACACTGTGGAAATCAATAAAAATAAATAGCATGTGGTATCTATTTCACAACACAATCTAATTTAATTTGGAAACAGTTATGGAAGTCTCTACTTAGTATCAGAAATCTGATTCATCTTAATTTGCTGTTAATAGAAAGGGAAAGTGTAATCTACTCTCTATAAATAATTCTTCTAATCGTATTAAATCAAATTTTCCCCTCGGATATAAGCACATAATTCTTCTTCCGTATCAGGGGGCTGCCTGTTTTTATTGGAGAGCGGAATTTATTCAAGTATTTGTACCAAGGAGATGATATTTTCTGCAGAACAATAAGTCTCTGGAATGCAAAGCCACAAAATATTACTAAGGCAAATGGAAAGATTCATAGAAGATCTGGAAAGTTTGATGAATTAAATGAAATTAATTTAGTGAGTGCTTCAGGGCATAGACTAATTACCGACTATTTTTTGATAGATGCTTAGGGGAAAATTTTCCTCCTGTTACAGAGTTCCTCGCAGCTTTTCTCACAGCATATAAAATCTTGTATAGTGTGGAGTAAATAGCAATTTTTCACTGTTACTTATAAATTCAGCAATAACATAAGTAATAGGCGCAGCCATAATGTTACTGAACATCAAGTTTAAAACAAGTATTTTCACACTGCACATGATTAAACCGTGGAACTCATTACTACAGAATAAGCATGTTCAAAAAAGTGGTAAGAAAAATTAACTGAAGAATGGTTGTCAAACGGTGTTTGAACTCAAAGTCTAAGATGTAATTTTAATTAGCAAAGTCCTTCTGTTGCTGATTTTATTGGTTGTAAATGTGAACCAACCCATCATTCCTATTGCTTATATTTTATTTTTTTTAAACATCCAATACTTGCCAGCATCACAGACAAAATACTAGGATTGGTGAACCTTCATATCATGATAGCTCTTCATATGCTAGTTTGTTATTAAAACCAACTAACAGAAAACAGATCTGAGAAACAGACCTGCTGAGCATATACATTTGGCAGTGTATATGCTGTCAGGGAAATGGAGGGGAAGCAAAGCACAATGTAGTAGTTCTGTAGAAATGATTGCTGTCTAGGCTTTCCTCTTGGGAGGTCCCTAGTATGTAGGATTAAATAATATGGTTTGTATCACTTAATAGCACTCTTATTTTATAGCCAAGTCAATTGTTTTACTTTGCCAGAAGTCATTATCCCAGCGCAGAAGTTTTACTAACAGGATGCAATGTATGTTGCAGGACATTTATCTCCATAATCCAAATGTGAAGTGGGATGATATTATTGGATTGGATGCAGCTAAAAGGCTAGTCAAGGAAGCAGTTGTTTATCCCATAAGGGTAAGGCCCTAAGTAGTTTTGAGAAAACTGGTGTTGGGCTTGTTAGCATTTCCTGTGTAATCACAGACTTCTCACTATTTCTGTGCTTTTGTAGACAGTTCGTGTTAGAACTATTCCTGTTCATGTTTCATTTGACAGTGGTACATGCATTGTCCTATAGGAAAATGGCCTTTCAATATTAACATTGTAAGTGTTGGGCCCTATTCTTTGGCACATTTAGAAATGTAAGAGGTGGTGGATTTGGCTATATTAATTCAATGGAAAATGACTTACAGAAGACATTTGAAGAATTCACTTAAAACCAATTTCAAATGGCAAATACAGTATTTTTTTCAGTACTCAGATCATATATGTTATATTGTTTTGGAAGGGGTTTATCCCCCTCTCCAAATTTTGTAGGTTTCCTGAACGTGTTATAAGCAGTGCAGGTAGGGGTTAGAATCCCTTGCATTTTGTTACAGACAATACATTTTTAGTCCCTGAATTACTTTTCTCTTTCCACAGTACCCACAGCTATTTACTGGCATTCTGTCTCCTTGGAAAGGTTTATTGCTATATGGACCACCAGGTATGGAAAGCTTTATACCATATCCGTTTATTTCACGCTGCTTCTGGTTTTGTCCCATGGATAAATAATTTACACTAATTAGATCAAATGTGTTAACAAAGAACATGTTTTGTAAGTTGAAATAAAAGGTCACAACACTGTATGATTATGTCTGACACTCAGACCTGTCCATTTGCCTTGCTCACAACCCTTGACTATTTCTACACCTGAATTTTCCAAAAACAGTACTTATACTAACCATATAGAGGCATGAGAACTCATATTTCTGTTTTTACTCAATTTGGACCATATTAATCAAGTTTGACTTGACTTGATCTCATGAAATGTGAATAAATCTGGCCTGGACTCATCATCTTAAGGAAAAGGTCCCTTTTCTGTATTTGGGGGTTGTTTTGGAAATGGGGTGGAAGCTTTGCCCTTTTCTGGGCTAGCTGAGTATTTTCCCTGTCAGCATGGCTTCAGTGCTCCCTCTGCTCCACTTTGACATGAGTACTGCCACCATGAGTGTCGCTGGAAGGGGACAGAGGGCACGAGTGCTGCCTGAGTCAGGTTGCAAAGGCTGCTGCTACAGTAAGCTCCATTTGTTCCTGTGAGTGTTCAGATGTACTTGGCAAAGAAGACATCTGACCATTTCAGCATGTAGTACTTCAGAATTTGGGGAATGCATTTGCAGTGCTGTATTACCTGAGTTTCTCCAGACAGCTCTGGAAAAGTCACAAAATGATCAGAGGCTGGTGCCCCTCTCCAGTGAGGACAGGCAGAGAGGGTTGGAGTTGTTCAGCCTGGAGAAGGCTCCACGGAGACCTCATTGTGGCCTTTCAGTAATTAAAAGAGGCTTATAAGAAAGATGGGGATACATTTTTTTAGCAGGGCACATAGTGATAGGACAAGGGGAAATGGCTTTAAACTAAAAGAGGGGAGATTTATACTAGATATCTAGATATAAGGAAGAAATGTTTTACGCTGAGGGTGGTGAGACACTGGCACAGGCGGCCCAGAGAGGTGCCCAATGGCCCATCCCTGGGAACATCCAAGGCCAGGCTGGACGGGCTCTGAGCAACCTGATCCAGCTGAAGGTGTCCCTGCCCATGGCAGGGGGCTGCGCTGGAGGGACTTTGAAGGTCCCTTCCCACCCAAACCATTCAACAATTCTGCGACTTTTTCTGTTTCACTGGTTTTATCTGCCTCGTAGTAGGATGAAGGGAATTATTCAGTCATTTGCATTATATTTCTTTAGAGTTAATTTCTTCAACACTGTTGTTCATAGGTACTGGAAAAACTTTGCTGGCTAAGGCTGTTGCCACAGAATGCAATACAACCTTTTTCAACATATCAGCGTCAACCATTGTCAGCAAATGGAGGGGTGATTCAGAAAAACTTGTCCGGGTAAGAATTATTATCTCATTCATTATGCTTCAACAAACATCAGGTTCCTACTTAAAGAACTGGAGTTTAACACAGAATTGTAAAGTGAATATTCCTCTGATACTCATGATCTTCACAGATGTGACTTTGTTCATATTTAGCTTTTAAAATGGGAATAATACCACTTCTGCAGGAGTCTCACAATGGATTCTAGCTGTGGAATTTTAGTTCTGTAATGTAAGATGAAGCAAAGATTCTGAAGGCAGCAAAGATTTTTGACTCACTGAATGAGACGGAGCTCCTAACTAAAGCAGCATTTGCTTAGAGACCCCTTCAGAGCGCTTCGCATCATTTCTGCAAGGGTTGGCTCCTAGGCTCCCTACAAAATGTGATTTAGATACCCAGATTCCCAACTCTTCCTAGTCTTCAGGGCACAGAATTGGCAAAGAATTCCTTTGTGACAAAGATCTTGCAGTCAAACGCAAATGTAACGTTGTTTTCAGGAAGGTGGCTTGTTGGTAAATGGGTACATGTAGTTTCGCATATAGACTAGCAAGTAGCATGCACAGCTCAGCTGTGGTACAAATAAATGCAGGGATTCAGGTGTAGCATCCCTGCCATAAGATGCCCATCCTAATTCTCTGTAATGACCACCATTTCAGTGTAAGAAATGCACAAGCTCTTAGCCTTCCTCAAAGCTCATCTCTTAGACTACACTTCAGATAGATACAGAGCTCTTGAAAGTGAATAATAATAACAGACTGCACTTATTGTTAATCTGTCATGAAATGTAGGCAATGTTTGCAACATAGTTATTCTTCATGTACCCTTTGTTCTTTAGATGCATTTTCCTTCTGACATTCACCTCCTGTGTTATTGAGCCTCTTGACATCTGTCTCAGTAGCTTCCTAAAAGTTTCGCTGCTGGCAGGAGTGGGGATGAGACAGTCTGTTTTTTGACACCATCATCCAAAAAGTTTTCCTGAACATGCTGCAGCATTTGCAAAGATACTGAGTGTGTGGCATTTTACCCTTAGTTGAGTTTTTGGCAGAATCCAAAAACAAAATGAGATTGTGGATTAGGACAGCTCTGAGAAAAATACTGTGTGAATTTACACCCTAAAATCCCATGGCTGGTGCAGGAGGTTTCTGAAGTTGTGTGAAGTGTATGTGGGTTTTGTGGTCATTTGGAGGCCTGTCAACTCACCTGGTTTTCCTTGGTTCTGAGCTGTATTGGGTGTGATTTTATATTTTAGATTTGTAGTAAAATTGTAGACTGGTTGTGGACTACTTGGGACTCTGGGCAAATATTATAAACCTGTGTTTTATATCAAAAGTTCAGAAAATAGGATATATATTTAAATTTGGGGTTTTAGGTGTTCTGATTAAAAAATGTTGGATTAGTATATATTGTTAGTGATATTTATTTAAAAACTCGAAGAACACTTCACTGAAGAAGAACCGACAATATGTTCTTACTGCAAATATAAGCCTCTCTGTGTTTACAGAAAAACAGAACTTCTTTCTTCAAAGGGCAGGCCCAGATCTTTCATGTCATCTTAATACTCCATTTTTTAATCTTGATTGTTCAAGCAGTTTATGTTTGTTTTCACCAGGAAAAATAAAAGCACTGCTTGATTCTTACCAAGAGAATCAGTCCATTTTCTTTCATTATGGTTCAGCTGACTTGTAATTTCTTTTTTCTCAAATCCTTATTTAAAAAAACTACAAATGGAGCAACAATAAAAGAAGGATGTTTAATCTCTGATAACAATTTAAGAATTCCCAGAATCCTCTGATGGATCATTTTCTTCTATCCCATTATTCACAGGGTACTCTGATAGGATTTAGCCAGAAAGATTTACATATAAAGGCAGGATTACAAGGCTGTTCTTTATATCTCCTTTACAAACCTTTCAGAATTTGAGAGGATTCAGGAACCCCCAGCCTACCCAGAGCTTTTTCCCGGCAGATACTCCTTTTTGTCCTAGAACTTTGGAATGTGGGTGCTGTTATTTAACTTCTGTGCCATTTGGCCCTTAATGCCTTTTTGTGTTAGTTTATCTTTTCTTTCACATTTACTTCTCTCTAAACAGGTGTTATTTGAGCTTGCCCGGTACCATGCTCCTTCCACAATTTTCTTGGATGAGCTGGAGTCAGTTATGAGTCAAAGAGGCACTGCTTCTGGGTAACCGATGAGACCACTTCCTATGGCTTTAGGAGAATATTTGTCCCCCTTTTACTGCATTTTTTTTAAGTGTGTGTGTGTTCAGCTGCTGACCAACGTTTATTCATAGAGTGTGCCTGTTAGAAACAAATCTTAGCTGAACTAAAGCCTGGGGCTACTCTAACAGGATCATGATTGGGCCCCTGAAATACTTGTCTTTTAGATTTTTGTAGACATTATAAGTACTTTGACATTTCTTGACATTTTGTTAAGCAATTCTTTTGCTCTGTTGTAAACTTTAGGAGCCTCACAGTGTGTTATTGCCAGAGTGCCTATCACCTCTGAAAGTACTGCTTCGTGGAAGCATTGCATGCACTGTGGGGATTTAAAAAGTGAGACATAGTGGTGGTTTCACTCACAGTAGATGAGATCAGTAGAGAAGCAAGCATGAAAGACAGGCTGTGTGAAGATTAGCAAGGGACTATGGGTCCAGCGAAATTGTGAGATGGAGGGAGGTGCAAGAGTGTATAACCAGTGGTGCTGTACTTCAAAATAAGGAATTTGAAATGGAAATCATGGTAGCGTGGGGGAACAACAGATGACTTGTTAGAGGTGATTAAGAAGCAGCTGATTTTGTGACAGGCTTAGGCGCAGCAGGGTAAGGTGGAGTGTGCAGTGTGGAATGGCATTTTCATCAATGGACAGATTTTGGTGGCATTGTCAGGACTCCCAGATACAGGAATGGGAGGATGTTATTATTGTCTTCCATGGTGTTGACAGTTCATAATTTAAAACAGATTAAAAAGGTTAGGGAAGGGAAAGAAGCAGGAGAAATACAAAAACATTGTTATAACCATTAGAAGCCCATTACAGTGGAATTTATGTACTGTAAATTATATGCTCGCAAAGATCTATAAATAGAATATGTCATATCATAAAGATACGACTTGTAGTAATTGTCAGTTAATAGTTATAAATTATGGGCCAAATTTTGTCTTCACATATACTTCTAAATGCTCTCATTACCGTCACTGGGTTATATATTTTAATAAGGATTTTTATCTACGATTTTATAGTTATTTTTACTTTTCATTATTAAATAATGACTTGGCACTTATTTATTAAATATTAAATAAAGACTGTGGATGTCTTTACAGAAATAAGTCATTAAATTAAACCTGAATTGTAGCTCTTGCCATCTAAGGCTCTGAGTGTGATCCAGGAGTTTCTAAGAACTCCACATCTGGGACCAAGAGTTTAAACTGGTTTCCTGCAAGATTGGTTACCTGGATCAGGGCCAGAATTCTTAGCACTTTGCTTACGTTCCTCTTCTCTTTTTGAGGAAGGATCTTTCTGTATGGTCTCTGCCCCATTTTTAAATTCATTTCAATATGGCATATTTTTCTGTTTGCTTTTTATAGAATGTGTTGCAAAATACCGAATTCAGTAGTAGGTGTGTCTTCTAGTGCCCACTTAACATTCACTCACAGAAAAATGCCAGTAGTTGCACTGAATAGGTAGGTGTGTTAGTTATTTAATGGCAACTATCACATTATAAAAATTCTCTTATATAGTTCAATCAATCAAAGCCTTATCTGTTTTCCAGTAAACATCAACATTGGGTGGAGATTAATATGAAGAAAAAATAAAAATAAGCATTTTCTTTGGATTCAGTAAATTCTCTTCACTTTAATGCACTGAAAAGGGTCCATTTAAGTAATCATTAGAAAGCTTGATTTTAATGCTTAGATGTTAGCTAATGGAGCTTAATCATGCTTTGAACTGGGGCAAAACTGACAAGGGCTCAATTGCTGTGAATGACACTGTATAAATAAAGATGATTACTTTAATGCACTGAGCAAATACTATTTCTCTGAATCTTGGTAGTGGTGAACATGAAGGAAGTCGGCGGATGAAAACAGAATTACTGGTGCAGATGGATGGCTTGGCCCGATCTGATGATCTTGTGTTTGTTTTAGCAGCTTCCAATCTGCCATGGTAAGAGATCCAGAGAGTACATTTTGAATACATTTGCATGAGCTTCTAAGCACAGATAAAGATTTTATTTAGACTTTTGCAGAAAAAGCCTTGATATTTGGTTAAAGCATTTAAAGATTAATTTGGAGCTTTTACTTTTAAACTCTACAATTCTTGCTATTTGTGTCACATGAGAATAATCCATAATAAAGTCAACATATGCTGGTCTTACAGCTGCTAATATTTAAAATGGAGTATTTGACTTTCTAGGTAAGTTATTTACTATGTTTAAGCTAAGAAGGGTTTCAGCCTGGAACTGTAAGGTGCTTAAAACATCTAGTGCTTAGAAGGATACTCCATAAATAGGAATGTTGGATTATATTGGTGTCAAATGTGACTTTGAAAAGTTGAGGGGCAAAGTTCTTCAGTTTCTTTAACATAATTTAGAATAGGAGAATAAGCGGTTTAAGATTGGAACTAGGGCAGTTCATCATTGTTGTTCTCAAAATGGGCAGTACATGTACTGAGGACAAGACGGACAGGAGATGATGAGGGAGGGAGGTGCCATTTGTAGTGTAACAACTGTGGATGCTTGGGGGAGTCCAGCGACAGCAGAAAATGGCCAGCTCACCTGCTGTCCTTGAATAGCTTCTCCTATGGCTGCTGTCAGAGCCAGCCTGTTGATCTGGCTTGATCATTCATTTGAACTAGCATCATATATCTTTTTCTTTTGTACAAAACATTATCAAATGGTTGCAAGCACTACATGGGGAAAACAATGGCTGTTGATGAAGCACAGCAATTTTTAACACTCTGATTTGTAGCTCACTAATCGTTTTCCAGGGTAGAAGCCAACACCTGTACAGAGAATTGAAGCATATTGGTGACAGGTTTGTTTAAAGTTAGTTTTCATAGGTCTGGAACTAGTCTGTGGATTTCTGCCTGCCCTGAGATTCCCCCTGTCCCTGGGCTACCAATCCATGAAATCTTCTGTGGAAAACCGTATTTTCCTACAGAGAAATATGTGTGTTGAAGGCAGAGAGGGGAACAAAGTAAACTGTGGAAACTGGTGAGGGACAGTCTTGGATGCAGATGTCTGCAAAAAAGATGAGTTAGGCATAAGAAGGGTTGCGTTTTTTTCTTCCTTTTCCTGAAGTGTATGTGAAGCAGAGAAATACAAGGTGTCTGCTGGGGGGGCAGACAGTCTGAATGTCTAATGTGTTTGCAGCCTGCTGATCATCATAGCGCTGAGGTCGGTCTTGATATCCATGCCCCTAAAGGCATGCATACCCAAGTGGGCTTGCTGCCTTCTCATATGTAGGGATGGTGAAGCTAGGAGTCTGTAAAAGACTACAGTTTTTTTCCTAATTCAGAACCTTGTGTTTCCCATACAGTCAAGGAATGATGCCTCTGAGAGCCACCAGGCAGACCTCTTACCTGCTGAAATTCAGGTGCCAAAGTGGCAACGGGGATGCAGAGGCTTTCATCTGCCTCCCTCTAGGGCCTGCCCAGAGCTTCCAGGCTCTTCAACTACAAGAATGGCTGTGTGGGCACCTAAAATTTATGTAGAAATTAGATGTACAAGTGAGGCTAGTTCCTGCCCTGGCCCAACAGCATGAACACAAAGCCATCGCTGGCTTTTATAGCCATAGTAGCAGTCTGTGTGTTCATTTGGGGGGTTTGTGTCTTGGACAAACTCATGAATGTAAATCAGTACAAAATCCTCCATATTTTGTGTTGCAGTATCTACATGAAAGGAACTCGGCAGAATTTGATTTAATTATGTTCCAGTTGTGTAAGAAAATACTGAAAAATAAATAGCTGTGGGTGAACAGTGAAGTTTGAAAGAGAAGTAGTACATTAATAATCCATTTGTCTCTTTAGGGTTTGTTAGTAATACACTATAAATGTTTGTTATTGTAGCGTCATCACCCTTTTAGAAACTCTGAGCAGTGCATTGCAGCTTTCCGTGGTCTCTTACGTTATCCTGTGAGTAGCTAAGCTTCACATACAATGCTGCAGCATGGCACTATTGAAAAAGGTCACATGTCTTTAGAGTATCCATGTCTTTCTACTCTCACACTACTGGTTTGAAAGGAAAAATTGGGTATTTGAAACCCACTGAGGAAGAGTTCAGAGGTGGCAACTGACCTGAAGGTCAGAGTGTAGCCAGGGCTGGATCTGGGAGATGTGTTCATGTAAGCATGAGGCTGACCTCTCTCCGCTTCTGCAGAAAGAGATTCCTGCATGTGCCTCGTTAGCATGTGTCTGCCTTTTGTAGTTGATAAACTCTTTCTGGAAAGTCATGAAGAAATTACAGAACACAGTTTTAAGTGTTTTACGTGTTTGATTTTGGATCATTTTGCAATTCTGAAGTGCTAATTTCTGCAAAACTGCTTCTTTGAAACATCAGAAATGACACAGCTTTTTTTGAGATAGATCCAAAATGACAAGATTTCTATTCTGGGGGAACTGCTCCCACAAAAAGCTGGCAATCTGTGTTGGTATGAGGGTGGCAGCTGAGATGCTGTGAGGAGCCAGCTCTGACTTTTGAAAGTTTTATACCTGAGAGCTTAGAATTTCCCTTTGGATTTTGTGAACGTTGCTTGTGGTCAGGTTGAATTTTTCTCTCTCTTAAGCAAATCCAACCTATGAGTGTAATGACTGGGTTGTCTGTCAGAGCTGTGACCACCACAGAGAATCTGCTTTAAGATGTGGCTGAGTGTGTGCTTAGAAAGGTGTTTTAAGGGGGTGGAGAGCTAGTGAAAGCCATGAGCATCTTACATCATCATTGAAGCTTACAGCCTCAAGGGATGTGGGAGTATCTGCTTCCAGAGAGGTCGGTGGAGTTTGTGGCTCCAAGGTCGGTTCCGAGGTTGTGGCTTCACAGCACAGCCCTGTGTTCTTGCAAACATTTGATCTTAAGCTGGATTTCAAGAGATTTGTTTAACTTGGGTATTTATCGATCATGGAAAAAATGAGTAGCAAGCTGCTTTTAGATGAATGAAAAGAAGCCTAAACAAAGCTCTTTACGCTGTTCTAAGCTGCACTGCAGCTATTGATCTTCCTCTTCAGCCAGTGCTTGCTGCCCAGCCCCGCTTCCTGCTACTCATCAGCAAGGCGCTTTCTATTGACAAATTACTTGTTGAAATGATTCAATGTAATTAAATAAAATGAAGGCCTCATTAGTGAAGAAATAAAGTGGTCCGTAATCACATAGTGAATATTTCCTAATGTATTAGTGCATTTAATTCAACTTCCATTGCAGTGCTTCTTTCGTCTCCCTCCCCACCCTCAGGGTGAGTGAAGCTTTGGTGCAGGCTGATAGTTGAGCTGAGTCCTGGTGGAGCTGTGAGCACATGGCCAAGATGGATTCAAGCAGAGGTGGGCTGTGAAACCCAAATCAGATCTGGGGCTACCCCACAGTGAGCCCTTTCCTTCACCCTCAGCAGTGCACCTGTGTATGGTGGAGTGCGGGGGATGGTGTGGGGAATCCTTAAGAGGAGCAGAAGGAAAAGTGGAGTGAGAACAAGCCCTCAGTTTGTGGGGGCTCTGCCCAGGCCACCTGCACAGGAGGACGGGAGTAGGAAGGACGAACAGCTCACTCGTTTTTAGTGCCTTTCCCTCTAGAGCGCTGTGGTGATGATTGCACTAGGCAGGGATTAATTACAGACCACTCAGCCCTTGTTGCTGTTTCTGCGTTCACCTCTGGAGTTGTTGAGGTCTCTTAATTTCCACCTAAAATGTGTTTGTTACCCTTCTCCCTTCTGGAAATGAAAATAGGTGTTTGTCTTGTTTAGCTTCATGAAATTGGAGAGCGATAACATGGCATGATGCCTCCTGATGTCAGCCTGCGGGAGGTCTGAAAAGTCACCGGCTTTTATAGGTCCTGTACAGCTTTGTGTATCTTTTCATGAGCATTTTAATACTTCTATCGGCTATTGTTTCTGAGAATATTTTAGTTGGCTCAGTGCTTATTATTCTGTTCTGGTTAATGTCACTTAACGTTGCATTTGATCACTAACAAAATAATTTAGCAAACAACCTAAACACTTAAGATAACAAAAATATTATGTCTTTATTTTCCTGTTCAGCCAACAGGCAGGGTCACTGTAGCCTTTCTGGATAAATAGAGCAACTTCTCTGTATCAGCGGGCTTAATTTACAGGGCATGGCTAGGGAGCTCATGGAACTGTGGTCTTGGGGGACACCCCAGAAGTGCTCTGAAGCAGGAGTGATGAAAGATGCCATCATTTAGAGGATTTTTAGGGTATTTGCAGAGACTCTGGCTGTGGTTGTCCTTTGCCTGCAAGCATGGTTTAGAGTAGCTGCACCAGCACCTCTGAGCCTTGAGAACTTTTGCCCTGTTAACACAGAGTATGGTAACATGGGTAAATAACAGCCAAGGGGTTTGTCAGCCAGTACATAATTATTTCCAGCCAAGCAAAGCAATTTTTAGGTGAACTTGAGCTGAAAAACACATTTGGAAGGAGAGTGGGGACTAATGTGGTTCTTTGTCTTTTCTGGGTGGGACCCTGTGTGAGAGGTGATGGGCAGCATCTTCAACAGCCATCAATTAGCAAACTCTGGTGTTTACTCTGAGGTCTTGATTGGAAGTACTGGGATGGAACTGTCTGAATTCCTGTTGTGCTCCCAGTTCCTACTGATCTGGTTTTCTAATCTTTGCTTTCATTGCCCTTGGCTCAGTGCACGTGGAACAAGCTCGTCCAAACCGAGAGGTCCTTTCTGGGGAGCGGGACACTTCTGCTCCCACGAGCTGAGAGCCAGGTGCTGAGGTCTGTGGAAAACCGAGGCAGGCACCTATATGGGGATTTGGGAGCCCATTTTTGGTCTGCTTTGTCATGTGCTATACCAGCAGAAAACACTTGCTATTAAAAAACAAGGACAAGTCACCAAAGGTGACAGAAATGAGCTCTGTTGGTGTGCTACAGATCCATCTTGAGCTGGCTTTGAGCTCCCTGTAAATTAAAGAGGAGCTTCATACAAGAAGCATTGCTTGAATGTTGACTTTGCTGGCAAAAAGATTTCACCCAGGAAATCAGGAAGGGTAGAGGCAGGTTTATTTAAGTGTATGTACAGGCCCAGAGTGCAGGCACAGCCCTCCAACAGCTGGCTCCCTCTGCTCAGCCAGAGGGTGGAAACGGTGCTTTGGGCTCCTGTTTCTCCATCTGCACAAGACACATTGAAGTGCTTTTCCCCTTGATGAGAGTTTCTCAGCAGGTATGAGGACTGAATTATATTTTAAACTGAAATAAGAAGTCTGTGACTAAACGGGACCTGTAGTGAAAGATTGGTACAGCACTTGGAAGGGTAATAGCTCAGAGCAGCTCCTGGAAGGCACTGGAGACTTGTGAGTAAGTATTTTGTAGCAGCTGTTTCTTCTTGAAAATTTCTGGATGACTGGGAAACCTGTAGACCGTTCCCATGACACAAGTGACAAGGGATGAACTGGAGTAGGAATTTGTATTCAGTTCTTTGGTTGTGTTACTGTTAGATGCAAACAACTGAAAAGCGCTTAGGGGAAAAAAAAACTAGATTAAAATGAACTGTTTGGATGTGTGTCTGAGAGGAGCTGGCGTGCCGGGCGTAGCAGGGCTCCTGACACTTGATAGAATCTGTGGCGCTGGCAAGAAGGACTGTTTCTAGGTGGTGATGAAATGCATTGGGAAAGGAACAAAATTACTTTTGTGATCCTTTTTATAAAGATATTTTCCTCTGCGGCTGTATTATTTATAATTATTGCAGGAGCAGTCTCAGAATCATCTTGTTCCGCCATAAACATGGCCCTCGCATCCAAGACCTTCAGTCTGTATTTTATACCTAGTAAGCATCCCTTACGAAGTAGTAATTAATTAGTCCTGACAGTGCCCCAGACAGACAATTTGTAGTGTTTCCTTAATAGCAAAAGGAGAAAGGGAGAGGTTGTGACTGATGAGACATGCTGCAGATGAGTACCAGAGCCAGGGAAGATAACTACAGCTTCTGTTTGTTATTGTTAAGCCTCATTGTCACAAGGCAGCATATCACTAACATACTGAACAGGAATATTCTGGATAATTAACACTTTTTTTTCCTTTTTTTCTTTTTTTCTTTTTTTTTCCTTTCCAAAATTAGGTTGACACAGTTACAAATGGGGTTGAAAAATGTCAGTCCCTGCAGTGAGGAGATTGCTATCAAAGCCACGTCTCCACAATGAGACACACTGAGATGATTCCTCTCCTCCTTTGCTTGCAGGGAGTTAGATTCTGCCATGCTGCGGCGGTTGGAGAAGAGGATTTTGGTTGACCTTCCTAGTAAAGAGGCGCGACGGGTGATGATCCAGCACTGGCTGCCCCCTCTGAGCAACAGTGGAGGAGTGGAGCTGAGAACTGACCTGGACTACAGCTTGCTGGGCCAGGTGAGACAGCACTGCAGCAGGGACCGTGCGTGCTTGAGGTCTTTTTGGGTGGGAACCTTGAGCAAGGGTGACATACATCACCCACAGTCGTGTGATTATGTTGTGGCAGAAGAGGTTTGCGAAGCAGCAGGTTGGGATAGCACCTCTGGATACAGCAATTGTGACGTACAGAGCTGGGGAAAAGACCTCAGCTCTGTTTGAGGCTCAGGGAGACCAGTGAGACACGGGGCTGAGCATTTCACAGGCATGTACCTGGCCGTGGAAATCACTGGTTTCACACAGCTCTCCAAAATGGTTCTCATCCTCTCTGCTGGGCCAGCTTTTCAGCCTTAAATACAGGGAGAATTCCAGCAACAGTGTTATTGCTCTTCTCACCAAGCTGGGAGCACTTCCAATTCATCAGGGTAATGAACAGTTAATTGTGTAGGGAAGGTTTGTCACAGCTCCACTGCTGTGGGAGAAGAGAGCCTTTAGACAGTGAAGAGATTTCACCAGATAGCCAGGCTTTCTTCATTTAGCCCTCTGTCACATCCTAAATTCTTTGAAAATATCTTACAGCTTACCCCGCTGGCCCCTGTTACTGTTTGTTTTGCAACAAACAGTCTGTTTGCAGAGACAGTAATGCTCAGATTTTTTTTTCTAAATGTTATCAAGGAAATACAGTTATTTTATTATAACAGGAAAGCTGGGACAGACAACAATCCCAGAATGGTCAGGCTGGGAAGGGCCCTCTGGAGACCATCTAGTCCAACCCCCCGCTAAAGCAGGGTCACCTACAGCAGGTTGCTCAGTCATGTCCACGCAGGTTTTGAGTATCTCCAGAGCAGGAGACCCCACAGCCCCTCTGGGCAGCCTGTCCCAGGGCTCTGCCACCCTCGAGGTGAAGAAGTTTTCCCTCACATTCAGACGGAACGGCCTGTGCTGCAGTTTGTGCCCGTTGCCCCCTGTCCTGTCGCTGGACACCATTGAGAAGAGCCTGGCCCCGTCCTCCTGACCCTCGCCTGTAAGATACTTGTATGCGCTGACGAGGTCCCCTCTCAGCCCTCTCCTCCCCAGGCTGAACAGCCCCAGCTCCCGCAGCCTTTCCTCAGCAGGGAGATGCTCCAGTCCCCTCATCATCTTGGCACTGGCCCCTCTCCAGCAGTTCCCTGTCTCTGGAACTGGGCAGCCCAGCACTGGACACAGCACTCTGGATGTGCCTCCCCAGGGCAGAGCAGAGGGGCAGGATCCCCTCCCCCGACCTGCCGGCCACGCTCCTCCTCGTGCACCCCAGGACCCCAGCGGCCCCTTGGCCACCAGGTCACGCTGCTGGTGTCCCCCAGCACCCCCAGGCCCTTCTCCGCAGAGCTGCCCCCCAGCTCAGCCCCAGCCCGTGCTGGTGCCTGGGGCTGTCCCTCCCCCGGGGCAGGACCCTTCACTTGCCCTTATGGAACTTCATGAGGTTCCTCTGCCCGACTCTCCAGCCCGCCCAGCTCTGGCCGACCGGCAGCGCAGCCTCCTGGGCTGTCAGCCGCTCCTCCCGGCCTTGTAGCACCAGCAGCCTTGCCGAGGGTACGTCTGTCCCCTCACCCAGGCCATGGGTGGACGAGTTGACTGACCCTGGGGGAACACCAGGAGCTTCAAGCCTCCAGTGAGACTCTGTGCTGCTGATCACAACCCTCTGAGCTCTGCCATCCAGCCAGTTCTCGATCCACCTCACTTGTCGGCTCACCCACCCAACCCACACTGCCTAAAAGGCAGGTTTGGTTTGACCTGCAGAAAATTGCCCTTCAGAAAGAATGCCCGATATTCTCCTTGCTCCTACAAGGTACCGTGGGCATTCAGTAGAAGAACAAGCAACATAATGTTGAGGAGAGGGTACACGTAAAAACGGGTGTGTATGCTTATACATATTTCAGACAGAAAGTCTTTACAAATATTTTATATCTATAACATGTGTATGCTTGTAAATGCCATTCCTGTCCGATGTGTAAGGCTGTAAGCTGTAACGTATCCTTTGCTCCTGTCACAGGAAACAGATGGGTACTCCGGCTCAGACATAAAACTCGTGTGCAAGGAAGCAGCCATGAGACCAGTGAGGAAAATTTTTGATGCTCTTGAAAACCATCAGCCAGGTACCACAACTCTGAGTTGAGAATCCAGTCTGGGAAATGCTGCTCTGCTGGTGTAACTCTAGAAATTATAAATTCAACCCCAGCAGGTGGAGCTCTGTTATCTGCTTAGAAAAGTTTTAAACTACATTCCTGAACTTAAACATTTACTTAAGCTCACGCTTCTGAAAATTGGGCTTTTTTTAAAGCACCCATGCTCTATGCACAAAATTTTCATTGTCTCACTAGATTTATTCTTGTTGTTTCCATACATGAAGTGCTGCATTAGACAAGAACATAAATGTCTTTTGATAACAACAGTATTTAATAAATTCTTTTCTCTTTAGGTAGCAGTAACTTACCCATGATCCAGTTAGACACGATCACAACAGCAGATTTCCTGGATGTAATCACCCACACCAAGCCATCAGTGAAGAATCTAAGCCAGAAGTACACAGCTTGGCAGAGAGAATTTGAGTCAGTTTAAAAAGAAAAAAAAAACCAAAACCTGAAAACTTTCAAGACTGAGTTTTGCCTTGCCGCCAAAGCATCGAATGATAAGGCGGAAGGAAGCTGTTTTTTCCAGGGAAGACAACACAGTGACAAATGACAGGGGGAAAATCTTTACTTCAGAATTTAACGGTGGGCTGGGTGTGTGTGTGGATTTACTTTTTATTAACCATTTTCAATGACCATTCAAAAAAAAATTCTTCATAGAATTAATGTAATAGCAGTGGCTATGTAGAAGGCTCCAGCCTTGATTTTATGTATAAAGACTTAAAACATTGATTGCTTCTCAGTCTTTATTCATGACAGCTGTTTACAGGTTTGGGGTAGAAGAACTGGAGCAGAAAGCTCAAGAACAGTTAGATGATGAGTGTAATTCCCCCTTTCCGAGACTCACTAGAGCACCACAGTCAGCACAGCTTTTCCAGCAGAGACCTGCACCCTTTGTAACGGAACGTGACGGCTTTCAGTGAAATTCAGGACCTTAGCAGTGCCTTGGAAATTTGGTTAGTTTGCCATCATTTTCAGCTGAGATCAAAGCCTCGATGTGCCAAATGGGATTACTCTGCAGTCCGGTTGGGGTATTTCCAAAGTAGAAGAGGCAAGGAAGTAGAACAACTTGGGAGACATTGTAGAAAATCAGCTGATTTCAGTTAACTGAACTGGAAACCGGAGTAGTGGTTACCCACCGGTTTGCAGCTGGCCATAAAATGCAAAAAGCAAATCTTCGCAGTGCCGTGGTAAATACTGGCCAACTTGATGATTTCTCTGCTTACAAACGCGGCCAAGTAAGCAGTCAGGACTGCCACATGTCCTGCAATCTCTTAATCAGAAATTCTAGTAAGCAATTTTTTTCAGGCTCTGACTTGTTGCCCGCCTCATACCGTCCCTCTTGCTTGGCAAGACATGTTACCCTTTCTGCAATTCTCTGTTTTCCCTTGTGTGGGCTTCTCTGCAGCTGCTTTTCTACGTACCGTGGTCTTGTGTGCCTTCCAGCATGCTCCGGGGCCTCTAAGGCACTGAGAGCCTCTTTTTGCTCCAGTGTCAGTCACACCATCAGAGGTCTTTATGGGAAACATCTTCACAGGATTCTGCTTATGGATCTCTCACCTCCTCAGCCTGACTGACTATGGGCTAAAGACCTCCCTTACCTACTCCAAGCAGAAACCGACGCAGGTTCAGAACCATTGGCGTGAATGCTAGATGTGTGAATTCATTCCAAACTGTAAGTTAGACTTCATGAAGGCACACAAAGAGTATCTAAAGGGAGGTTTTGTTCCTGGGGAGTTTGTTTCTTGTGTTTCCAAGTCTATTCCATTCACACATTCTCCCTCTGATGGAGATTAAATCTGAATGTAGGTAACCTCCTCGCGAGCGCAACTGCAGATACTCTTTCATGTTGATGACAAACTGCTAAAGGAGGAATGTGAAATAATCCAAGGAACCGATAAAGCTTACAGAATACAGACAGAACACAGCTACGGGCCCCGAAGAGTCAGTTTTGTGGAACTAGGGTAAGAAAAATACTTGCAGATCCACCAATTGCTGAGACACACTACCCAAAAGTAACCTATCCTCATTATAATATAATAGGAAAAAGTAGCTCCCCCCAACCTCTGGAGCATGCGTATTGTATATAATATTGTAAAGAGTTAGAGCCAAGGTACAACAGCTACATTCCTTGTTTGTTTAACTGTATACAAACCTCCTAAAACCAGGAAAAGCTGTGATAGCTTTGTGGATTTACCACCTAGCACCCATCTCTGCACAGACTTGAAACTAACAAGTATCTTGGCTGTCTGTGTTGACTGGCTTTTGCACGCTGGGTGAAAAACCCTTGGTTTTGGAACAACCGTGTCAAGAAAAATCAACAGGAAGCTCTCCTGACAAGAATAAGCATGGTTCATTACCACAAAAGCGTATTTTCAATAAGGTTAGTACTCCAGTAATGTATAAATACAATCTAATAATTTAACACTCAGGAGCACTGTAAGGGACTTTGATTATTACAGTTTGCCAATGGACCAGAAAAGCGATTGACCATCGTTACAAGGTTGGTTCATACCAGGGGTTTAGCACATAGGAAAAGCATTGCATACTACAGAACTCAATTTCATTTTGCAGCTCTGCTAACCAACTGTGTAAAAACTGGAATCTGTCCCCATGGCTTCTGAAGGACTTTTCCCGTAACATTAAAAAGAAAAAAACCCTCGCAACAACAGTGAAATTTTGCAACTGTAGCATTAATAGGACCCCACTGAAGTCTAATTTCAAAAATTCACAGCCTCTAAGGCTTTTAATACCCGATTTTTGTTTCTCTATCATTCTTTTTAATAACAGCATCTAATTAAAACATCTGTAAAATGCTGACAGTTTTAATTTTATGTAAAAATTGAAAAACAAAAACCAGGATCTGCTCTAATGCGAGGAACGATATCAACAGTAGTTAATATTAAAGGATGGTGCTATTTTAATTTAAAAGTCACTTCTAAATGTGCATAATCTCTACCTTTAGAGTAGAGACATCCTCAAGTGAAATCATTACAAAGGTGACTAAGGTTCTATTAGTCTTTGAGGTTTATTTACTTGAGTATTTCCAGTGTGTTTTTTCAGTTTAGCTTATTCAGCAAAAGAACATGACACCTTCCAGACAGGGCTTTTCATCAGCTCTTTCTTAACAACTGAAAATAAACAGAACTACAGAACTCTCTGCCATGCTCCCTATGTTATTCAGGAAAGCAGCTGTGCTGGTTGTGGCCTTTCTGCCTCACCTGCAGGGTATCCGTGGTCCCTCACCACATCCTCACATAACTACTACGGGAAAGGTGCTTTGTGACAACCGTTCCGGGGCCCACACTGATCCTTTCAAGCTCACGGCTAGGTTTCTGATGCAATGCATGCATTGATCCTGTGACTGTAATTTTTGAAGCAAGAGTGAAGAAAATTATGTGAAACATGTTTTTTCAAACTAACTATTCCCTTTCTTATAGCAGATGCTCTAGGATGTGTTCCACTGCCTCTGGGAAATTCTCACAGGTTAAGTAAGGAGCCGGACTGATTTTTTCTTCATCTGCTGGTCGGTATTTACCTGTAACAGATTAACAAAACGATGCAGTTACTAAGCTTCTTTGAGTATCCTTTTCTTCCCTGAAAACTACAGCCACCTCAGATCAGTAACAACTACCACGGTAGGAGGAATGCCCATCGGAGATTCTCCTGCAACAAACATCCCACAACATTCCCTAAACACTGAGCCTTACACTGAAGATTTTTCCAGGGCCGGCTCCTGCTCAGAATTGGTGTTATTTATGCACTGGTTTCACTCTGCTGTACTAGCACTGTTCTTTCACTGACTAACCAGATATTCATGTGGTAGATTCTTGAAATAATAAAGTTATCATCTTCCTTTCTGGCTTTTATGAGGAAGAGTAGGATTGATTGCTTTCCTTTCCAACATCATGGACTGTGTGGCACGAGCAGCTGCCACCTCAGAAAGCCCTTAACCCAGTCCATGGTACCATCAGTAACACTGATAAAAATGGAACCTTCAGGACTGACAGGTATTATCTGAAGTAAAATTACTTTTTGTCGCGACAGAGGGAAGACACAGTCACTCAATATGAGTGATCAGCAGACTTTGTTTATTGTCCCTTACAGTCACCTTTTATGCCTTGTTATAATTAGCTCATACATATTACAAAAGTTAAGCTCACTATTGGTTAGTTGCCTAAATACCAAGCCCGCCCCTAGTTTCTCTTCTGTAGTTATCTGTTCCCACCTGCAACATTCTTTTCCCACCTTGATCTTCCTGTTATTGTGTAACAAGGACAGCCAAGGACAGTGTATTTTGCTTTACTTCAGATAAGCTGAGAGTGATGTGCATTTTTGTCCAGCCAGCTGGACTATGTCTATGTGACCCTTTTCAGCTAGCCAGTTATACACAACTTTTATAATTAAAAAAACAGCATAATTACTAGAGAATGTCACCAGAGTTCCTGAACAATCAGAGGTTCCATGGCTATGACCGATTTTGGCAATCAAAGATGTCACAGTAACAGTTCTCTCTGATTAGCGTTCAGGATTTTGGAGTCATTAAAGCAAAAATTTCACAGCTACAAGATCAGCCACCCCCATCTATTACTTCACATGACCCTGCTAGCAGCATGGGGTCTGTGCTCTAGCCCTGTTGTTCAAACATTACATCTAATGCCCTATCCTGACTTAATCGCAATCTACTGCCACCAAAATGAAGGGGGTGATGGACTGGGGGTCTCCCAGCAGTTGCTGGGTGCTGCGAATGGCAGGCCTCTACAGAGCAGCAGGGCTGGACCCAAGGCTCAGAGCATTCCTTCGCTTTGGGGCATGGAGTCTGCCCGTACCTGGGGTGAGACCATGGAATGCACCGCTGTCTCCTGATACGACCGATCCATCCAGTACTTACCGGTCCTCACCAAAATCCCACGCATACCAGCATTCTGGGCACCACCAACATCATCCCTGCAGTCCTGGGACAGAACAGATCAGCTGGTTAGTAGTCACAGACACCACTGGTTAACAAGTTTTTCATAACATTCTCTGCTTTGCGCATCCCTAAGCAGCCACTTAAAGGCAGCTACACGGAGATAAATCTTTTAGCTACCAATTAGACAAACTGTCACAGGAATGATTTATGTGCTTTTTGCCTGATAAATAGTGACTCAAGTAAGAGAACTAACACCTACATTAAATCCTGCAAGTTTTGATGGTTCAGTTTCACCTCCTGTTTAATATCCCAGCACTTTCAGAAAGATAGTTCACAGCACCTGGGAGGCACTGCACACAGGTGAGCGCTTCATTAAGGTAATAAGGTATTTGATCCCCACATACATCACCAATCATGATGGCCTCCTCTGGGGCACAGTCAGTTCCCCGCAAAGCTTCTAGAAAGAAGGTTTTCTCTGGTTTCCCCACCACTGTCGCTTTGGTGTCTGTCGCATATTCCAGCCCAGCTACAAAAGGTCCAGGTCCCAGAGCCAAGCCATCTTTTTTCTTGAAGTATCTGGCTTTATGTATAGCTATAAGAGGAGCCCCGTCCAAAATCAGCCTAAGGAATGAATGAAAAAGAGTACAAAAACTGTACTGAAGAAAGTACAGGAATAATATTAAACAAACTATCTGCAGCTGAAGACCTCAACTGGCTTTCATTTCAGTTGATGACAAAACTCACACTGACTTTCCTGAAGCTTTCTTTTCCCCAGAAGCAGTTAATAAAACAAATCCCCCAAATAAAGAATACGATAACTATTTTTGAATCCTGTCTAAATCTCTCATGCAATTAGGTCCATTACTCTAAGCAGCCTCACCTTTCATTAAGGCAAACATCCTAACGTTAGACCCCATATGATTTCCCCACACAAATATTATTTTAAAATACATTAACCACAGGTAGTGGCTGGAGGTAGCAGTTTGACGGCTGCAGCCTTAATCTCCCTGCCTGGACAGAGAACACAGCAGTGCTTTCGGGCTGGTGCTGCCAGGCAATCTGCAGCCCGGCAGCTCTTGGGGCTGGTGGTATCGCCGGGAACAACCAAACAGCTGCATATTTACAGCAGAGGTGGGTGTTCAGGTAAGTGCCAGGTACGGCATAAATCATTTTACCTTGACTTTGTATTTTCATGTCACAGGAATTACAATAAGTTGCATTAAAAAAGCACAAAGATAGCACGTTCACATCCCACAGAATTCCCCAGTTAACAGTACTGAGTCTTTTAGAAAGAAAGCTGGATGCAAGCTCCTTGCTCAAACCAAAAATTCCAGCTGGAAGGTAGTTCAAAGCAACAAGTTGCCAGATTCCTAACAGTTCTGAGTACAACAGAAGGGTCACAATGCACAGTATGGCGGCATTACAGGAGGGTCTTGGCTGGGCACAGCACCTGGAAGCCTCAGGAAGCGAGTGCAGCACTGGGGAGCTGCTCCCTGCCAACAGCTAAGATCCTGCCACCTTCCACATGCCCACTTCTGCTCGGGGACACCAGCGTGCACCCTCCTCGGGGCTCCACAGACAGCATCTCTGCCTGCCACCTCACCTACCTGTGCAAAACCTGCACAGAACATGGGACTGGCTGGGGTGGGTGGACAAAGGTAAGGGAAGATGTAACTAAGAAAATGCTGCTGCTCCACCGACCTCAGACGGTGCCTCCGTAGCCTCACTACAGTGTCGAGTCATGTTTGTTTGAGGGCTCTTTTCTAACACCTGCTTTGTAAAACCCTCGTGGCAGGGAGCCCCTCTTGTTAGCACATGCCGCACCTGAACAGTGGACCCATGACAGCAAAGTAGTAACTGGAGTTTAAGAGGGCTTGCTTTCACAGAACCTGGACCTAATCTTTGATTCTTCCATTTCCATTACCTGTCCAGTACTTTTTCCTTCCAGCAGACACAGCAGCTACCTGTGCACCAGCAAAGGGAAACCTGTGTAGCTGCTGCGCTGGAGGAATCCTCCTGGTACTACCAAGCACAGCAAGGTCACTGCAGTCCTCCCCAGCCTCAAATTTCAGCACAAGAAAAGCCTCCCAGACAGTATCTGTAAAAACTGAGGTTACAGCTGCCAAACGCTTCCCATTTGACTTTACAGCACCTTCTTCAGGTACTGCAGGCAACTCCGCTCTTTATCGCAACAGGCAGGAATGTCACTAGCAATGCTGGGGGACAGAGGAGAAACATTGGCCATTATGTTCAGGACAGAAAGGGTGATTTCTTTCCCCCTTAACCACACCTGACTGACAAAAAAAAAGAAAAGCCTTTAAGAAAAACAAAATCCTGCACTGCCCCTTCACTGCCTTTCTGGAGCTCTGCTCAAAGAGGCTGGCTTAGGTGAGCTACACACACCTTGGAGGATGTCTGCTCCTTCCCACACGCCTGCAGAGCAGCCCAGGCACTAAGCAGTACATAAATAATAGTATTTCATTTCACTTAATTATTCCAAAACATGTGTATTGAATCAATGTGTTCCAAAGCAAGCTCAAACTGGCACATGTATCTGTGAGCAGGCAGATATGTTCACGATAGGAGGATGCCTCTAAGATACAGAAAAAAATAATGTGACAGCAGCACCACAATGACTCACACTCAGCAATTTGCAGGAAAGATCTCACCTGAGAGAGTTCTTTAAATATGGCACCAAAATCCCATGTGCAAAAAAAAGAAATTCAGCCTCTGTCATTTCAAATGGTGCCTAAAGAATGGCCTTACTCTGTGCATCTCATTTTGGGACTCCTATTGGGTTAGATTTACCTAACCTAATGCTGGACATCAACCAAGTAGCTGCCTACCAGGTAATTAAGTCAGCCTGGGCTATTCACAGTCAGGGGAGAGGAAAAAACACTTCTAGGGCACAGTTCAACTGTCCTATTTTAAGGACTACTAGGCGAAAAATGGATGATGCCTTACAAGCACCTCTTCTCTCCTTCAGGAACCCAAGTTACCAGGTCAGATACGGGTACTGGCACTGCAGAAATGTGCATTTAATCAGATTCACCTTAAAGTTTTGCTACAAGCAATGCAAATCCCAAGTGACTTAATTATCTGAGCAGTAGAGGACAAGGAATACAGACATGGCACAAGGCTCAAGAAGAAAGTGTGGTCAGTAGTTAGTATTTCCATTAGACCAAACAAAACTGATACCAGCAAAACCATCTCCCCTCAATAGAGGACCGGGGGGGAAAAAAACAGAACAACTCAGTGAGATGTTAACGATCAGATAGAGCCCATCAGGGCTTCTGCCCAGCCTGAAACACAGGAACAGGAAAACACCGGGCAAACCCAGGACAGACTCACAGAGGATGAAATCTTCCCCCAGGCAGACAAGTCAGCCAAGCAGCTGCACAAGCCAAGGTGAGCTGAAGAACTTGGCCTTGCTCAACACCCAGCAGCCACACCACCCAGACGGCTCTGGATACAGCATGCTCACGCAGCATGCGCTCCATGCTACCCCATGAATGTCTCTCTTGTGCAGCAAAGCCATGTTGTGCCCACTGCAGGGGACTGGATTTGTCCTTCAGCACCTTCCTTCCATCGCCCGAGCCAGTGTTTAACGCAAAAAGCCCAAATCCAGCCTGGGAAACCTTGCCTACCTCCACAGGGCCAGTTCTGCAGGCTCTCCTGCATATGCTGGCCTGCGGAAGCCTGGGGCCCTCATGGACCCTGAAGGTGATGAAGGTTTCTTGTTTTGAGTGTCCCAGCCTGCAGCCTGAAGCAGCTAATGACTATTATTCAAGAGCTAATACAGTCATGACAGAAGTATCAATCTAAAAAATGATGTAAGCACTGGAATATATTATGGGTTAAGTCCACCCTGTTGTGAAATTGAGTCCACTCATGAGTGCGCTGTAAAACTCTAAAATCATTGCTACTGGCAACATGCACTAATGAGGCAGACAGTCAGTCACTTTGGGTCAATACATGTTCTTATGACATTGAACTGGCACGCAGATAAGGCCAGCACTGGCTTCCTACTCCAGTGTGCCTCCGTATGATACTGGTGAGCAGTAATTGATACTCCCTCATTGGATTTAGTAGTTAGAAAGACAGATTAAGGTGCTTGAGATAAGATTTTTTTCAAATTCCATGGTGACAACTTGTGTGATAGTCATCACCCCGTGAGCAAAGAGTGAAAAGGACTCACCACACTTACTGCACTTACCGTATTGCAGCACAGCAGGGAGTCACCCAGGGTGTTACAGGATGTCCTCTTTAGCTCTGAGACACTAAAGTTGGTTACCAGCTGCTCGCAGGGGTTAGCACCCCACAGCTGGGACAGGCTGTGCAGGTGGGTGCTCCTCCTCCATTACAAGGCCAGGCTAATCACCTGGCTTAAACCACTGCTGAAGTACAGCAAGTTCAGAATGCTCCCAGCAAAATGAAACGGAGGCACAGCGGGCTCTGCTGGGGTGCTGGGTAAGGGGCATGCTCAGACGACCCTTCTCTGTGCATTTCACAACAGACAAGAGGCACATCACCAGGGCTAAATTCACCAACAAGTTCATGCTCAATTCTTTGAATTGAAAAGGTTTTTTCAAGTTAAAAATCAAGAGTGCTGTGCTGAGCTAGAGAGAAGGACACGTAACTATGCATCTCCGCATATATTATTGTATCTTGGCTCCTGTACAGTGACAGACAAATTTTATCTGATTTACCCCTTAATCAACACACAAAACAAAGAGCTTTAGAAATAAGACCAGATCAGATCCATAGTTCATCTAGCCCAGGATATTGTGCTGGCCACACCTGAACACAAAATGCTTCAGAAGAAATTGCTAGAAGCCCTGCATTAAGTAGATAAGGAATAATCCGCCCTGAGTACCGGATTTCCTTCCCTATAATATTTCAGCATCGAAGACTGAGGTTTGAACCAGCTCCCAAATACTTCCCAACATCCTTGGGTTTGTGTATTTCTCCTTGAAGCATTGCTAACTTCTTCACCTCAACGACAACTGTGACTGTACTTGTATAACTTATTTACAGACTGAAAGCTATAAAAACCGGGGCTGGACTACCTGAGGTTCATGGTTAAGGTCCCAAATCCACCACAGTTAAGTGTCTCTCTGTCAGACACTGAGGAAGACATCATAATCATGCTATGTAACTGTTATATTGTTACAACGTTCTTCTTCCCATACAAGAAGGATTTCCTTGCAAGTGTAGAGCTATAAAGTTCAGCACAAGACAGCCACCATTCAAAAAGCCACGAGGAGAGGCTGACTTACCGAAACGCTCTGTTCATCATCTCGTAGTGAAAGTGCTCAGGAGCCAGTCCTACCACGACTGCATTGGGATCATCCGTGATTATCTCTGGAAAAATCAAACCATGACTCTGAGCAAACAGAATTTTATTCATATTTAGCAGTACGCAGTCAACAAGTGCAATTTTTCACCTTACAGCAAAAATGAGCATTTTCTGACACAGCCACATCACATAGACTAGTTTTAAGTCTTTTAGAAATGAGGAAAGCATCTGCGGAAAAGTTGTCAATCTATCCAGACCCTGCCATCCTTCATGCTGAACACAATTCTGCAGCTGGATAGTCCTAACAGCAACTGTTGAACAGTGATTCTCTCACCGCCTCCATGGAAATGCAGCAGACCGCACAAATAACTTTCCTAACGGAATGATTTTTTAATCTGAGAAACTATCTCAGAATCTCCGTTACCTGACAATCTCTTTCTACATATATTTATCTGCTTTGTAAGACAGTAAAGCTGGAAGCCTGGTGCATTCCATCAATTTTTTCTATTCCCTCTAGTCACCGAAAACTCCACGTAGGGTATAAAGCCTGACTGTTGTTTTACATAGCAGTCTGGTTATGATGGCAAAGATGGTATTGCAGCATGACCGAGAAGCTGTGACACCCCATAAGAACAGCTTGTACCTCCTTTGTCCCACACTGCTCCAGAGGACCATGTCTGTTTTTACATGGCAGTGCCACCTCTGAACTGAACCAGCAGTGGAAGCAGTAGCATCTAAAGGAGAAAGAGGAGTAGCAGAGAATTTAATTTATGATGGGTGAAGTTATCAGCTGTATCCTGTGCTTGGTGAGGTTTTTGTTCTGCCTTTGCACAGCATATCCTCTACACCTTTACTAGGACAACTAGTGCTCCTGGGTCTCCAGAGTGTCACTGCAGCCTGCTGGCTGATGTCCCCTGCTGCCTGTCCTTCAGTTAGCTCAGGCAGCAAAATGTACACTCAGAGGTGCCACGTGGATTTGTGACACCACCCAAAAGCATCTGGGTCCTTTAACCAAGAACAGATTACATTCATCCATCTGTGACCAAGTTCGTAGAGATTAGCCAAGAATAGTTCAATAGCAGCCATTAACAGAAATTTAAAGCATTCTCCGTTGTACTTAAATGTTTCAAGAGCAGCACTGAATGTGAGCCAAACTGCTTGTAGCAAAAAGGAACAAAACAATCCATTCCAGACCCAAGCAATGCAGATAATGCCAGCAGTGTGCTCCACTGATACCTCTCTCCCTTTGCCATCTTTCACAAAATTAGCTTCAGCTACTGTAAAACTGATGGAAAGATCCCAAATACATGGAGATTAAACTGATTTAAATACCTCTAGTGAAATAGCTGATGTTTCTGACCCAAGTAAGCCTTCCCAAGAACACAAATACAGAATATTGCTGGGGGTTTATCTCTCCGGATACGATGTTCAGTAGAACAGACTATCAGGTTTCATTGCTCTCAGAGCCCACAGAGGCTTTTCTCCCAAACACTGACCTTTCTAAAGACTACTGACTAGACTACGGCACCAAAATTTAACTGGAAATGTCTAGCTCCTAGCAAGATTAGAACCCACTTAAATTACACAGCCATAAGGATTTCAGTTCATAAGGCAAGGGGCAGGGAGCAGTGGTAAGCCATCCACGATTTTGCTGGCTTGACTTTAAAGAAAAGACTGAACACACAATATATAGTTTTTGACCTCGAGTATGTTAACAAAGTGGGTATCTCCACTACCCGAAACAACAATGTGATTAGATCAAGGACTAACAAGACACCTGCCAGACACGTCCAAGTTAGATGTGTCTAACTTGGATCTTCTGCTCCCCTCCTTGTTGAGGGAGGGAAATGGGAACATCTGACCATAAAGCAAGTTTTTAACCAGGTCTTTAGAGATGACAATCTAGAGAAGACAGGGTGATGAACCTTCTGTCATCAATTATCAAAGTACATGGAGTGAGACCTAGATCTTTAATACAAGATAAGTAACAATAACAACCTGGAAAATTTTACATTTAATAATAATCTATTAAGAAAAAAATTAGCCTTCTGTGTGTGCCTGCACACTGGCTTTTCATCTCTTTATAAGCAAAACCTCTGTGCAATAGCTGAGGGAAACCTGATTTTCAACAAATTGACAGATCCTTGCTATAAAACAAATCAGCACTGGTAGATGCACTAAATCACCAATGATCTAGATGATCTAGTGGTAACTATTACTTTTTTTCACACTGGGAGTTAATAAAAAGCATTGAGTTTTACTAGAATTCCTGACTATTTGAAGGCTGTGACTGCCATTTCCAGTACTTCTCAAGAAGCTATGACTTCAGACTGTTTAATGTTAATTTAAAAAGAAGAAAGCACCCTCACAACACTGGAGAGTTCCACATTTCAGGCTTCATCATGACGAGCAGTATATACATAGACTGTCGTTCTAAAAAAACAAGCACTATGTTTCCTTAGTTGCTCTGTTACTTCCCCCATGGTGTTTTCTGACCACCTCACCTGTGAAATCAGGCAGGGCCCTATCGTCCACCAGCAGGAGAGGCCTCACATGCTTTTGCTCCAGAAGATTTCTGGCTGCTGTCAGAGACGTGAAGATCTCATTTTCTGCAATGTCAAATCCCAGTTTCGTCAGCCTGTCCAGCAGGTCTCTCTTGCACTCCTTTGTTGTGTTCGTCACAAATCGAATGGTAACCGGAGCGCTGCGCAGCCTGATGGATGAAGAGCAAAGGCAAATTGGCCATAACATGCTTCTGTTTACACACCTGTATGCCTCTTTGGGACTGGAAAAGGACCGTTTGTCTAAAGGCTGCAGAAGAAAAGACTGCATACATCCCAGAGTACCAGTGCTACACAAGAACCATCAGGCTGGTAACTTCTCTGGACTGGAGGGTGATGTGAAACAGATGGCAAGAATTACAGCTACCAGAACAAGACCAAGTCTCCCCTGTTCTGTTTCTACTGGGAAAAGTGTGGAAGAAAATGGCAATTCCAAACTCCATCTTCATAGTAGTAGCAAACAAATCTATTACAGAGTCACAGAATGGTTTGTGTTGGGACCTTAAAGCCCACCCAGTCCCACCCCCTGGCCCGGGCAGGGCCACCTCCCCCCAGCCCAGGTGGGTCCCAGCCCCAGCCTGGCCGTGGGCACTGCCGGGGACGGGGCACCCACAGCTGCTCTGGGCAGCCTCTGCCGGCGCCTCCCACCCTCACGGGGAACAAGTTCTTCCTTACAGCTGATCTAGATCTCCCCTCTCTCAGTGCAAAGCCTTTCCCCCTTGTCCCCTCGCTACAGGCTCTGGTACAAAGCCCCTCTCCAGCTTCCCTGTCGGCCCCTTTAGGCACTGGAAGGTGCTATAAGATCTCCCTGGAGCCTTCTCTTCTACAGGCTGAACCACCCCAGCTCTCACAGCAGAGGTGCTCCAGCCTCTCATCATATTTGTGGTCTCCTCTGGACTCACTCCAACAGGTCTATGTCCTTCTTACACTGGGGGCCCCACAGCCGGACACAGCACTGCAGGGAGGTTCTCACCAAAGCAGAGTAGAGAGGGAGAATCCCCTCCCTCACCCTGCTGGCCACGCTGCCTTTGATGCAGCCCAGGATACCCAGCTGGTTTTCTGGGCTGTGAGTGCACACTGCTGGGTCATGTTGAGCTTCTTGTCAACCAACCATCTATGATCAACAACAGCTAGTCTGAAAAGTGTTTTAATTCAAACTAAACAATAAATAAACCAGCCCTGTATTCTGAATCAACAGCATCCTCAACCAAAACACACAAACAAAAGAACCTTGTTGCTAAACTAATACACTGGACTCCCCATGCCAGGTGAATTTCACAGCAGCTGTGGCTCATTCAGAGATGCAGGACACTCTAGGAGCCTGTGTTACCTTTGTGGTGATTTTATGCCAGCTTTTGCAGCCATTTCTCTCTTTACTGAGGAACACCAAGATCACATAAAACCACATTATTGCCCTACACTGACAATACATGCTACCAAACAATCAAATAATTTTAAGTGACAATTTCAACAGCATTCCCTTTAATTATTCCCCCACCATCACTTTCTCTGTTTGTTGCTATAGAAACAAACACTGGCATCAGGTCTGCATGGAGAACATCAGAATAAAGTTGGTCAATGCTAGAGACTTGCTTGCACCTGCCACTTCTTTCTCTTCTTTGTCAGATACACTGCTCCTTCACAAGCATGAACTGGTAAGAAAGACCCCTAGTTGCTAATAAAATAAAAATTAATTTATTTATTTTTCTCATGGACCTCAATACTGAGAAGTAACCCTAAAAATGGAATCTATCCATTTGTTCCCTAAGCAAGCTGCACACCAATCATTCCAGCTTCTCTTCAGGAAGGGCAATGACATGGATTGGCAGGAAAGAGTCAGAAAGTATTTTTTTCAAACATGCAAGTAAAAAGACCCTGCTGTCCTTTGCGGTGAAATGACACCTGCTCTCCATACCTCTGACAGCAGGCTGAAGCTGGCAAACAGCACCAGACTCTCTCTGTACCTTATCCCTTCTCTAACCCTGTCCCTTCCCAAAGCCAGCAATAGGGCCTGCGCGAGCACAGCGCAGTAAGAATCATGCAGAAGCAGAAGACAAAGAAGAATCATCAGCTTCACAAAACAGTTTGTCTTCCGATTCTACAGAAGCCATTTCTTCTGTCCAGCCTACTGTCTGGGGGTTTGGAGGTGAGCAGCAGACAGGCCAGGTACTGAGCTCTTCTTGACCGTATCACCACTTAGATATAAAACATATATGGATTTTTGAGAATGCTGGCTCTCACCTGGCATGAATTCTCCCAGCAGCATTAAACACCAGGCATACAAGGTCCAGCAAATGAGAGGGTAATGAACGAAAGTACCCAATGCTTTAGCAGTTTTTACTTCTTTGCCATGTGACAACTTAGGAGATAATTATGTCCACAGAATTATTTGTGAAAAGAAATGCAGTTTCCTAACGCCTCTGTGAACTTTTCATCTGAGCAAGTCTAACTCTATAAAAACCCAAGCAGCTAGTACAACTCCAGTATAAACTTCTCATCCATAATTCAACCCTATTTCTCTCTCCTGATTAATTCTTACTGCCCCAGCATTCTCAGGTGTCTTCCCTCACTCACCATGATAGCACGTGCCACTTTGTGGGTTTTTTCATCCATTGCAAGATGTCTTCTCCAGGAAAACGGCATCGTAATACAATACAAAGATCCCTGGGGTTTTGTAACCTGTTTTGCCACTGACTCAGCCAGATTAAGTCATTTTACTATGCCTCGGTTTCTTTAGGCACCCTTTCATCCAAACAGGAGGAGGTACTTAACTGTCCTGTTTACTAACACATTGAAATGCCTACAAAAGATAGGCTGTATTATCAACTGTTTCTCAAACTATAAAATGACTGAGGTTGTTTACCTAGCAGAAGGAAACTTTGAAAATAGTAAAGCAAAGCCTTGGCTGAAAGACCAAATGAAATGAGAACTCTGCAAAAGATGCCCCCTGCTCACCAGGCCAAGTTATTCTGTTATTCCACTCTGGCTCACCACAGACCTAACAGCTCCAAAAATCAGGTTCCTGTAGTGAAACTGCTTAGCTGAAGTGACTTTGGTGTACATAGGGTAATTCAGGTTGACTTAACTACTTTCCACTTTGTCTAAGGCTGTAGTCCCATAAAAATTAGCAGAAACACTCCGAGTATTGTCTTTTTCTACCTAGAAAGACTTAAAAAAGACTTAGAGAGCAAGGCAGGAAAGCTTGGAGGCTCAGGTGATACATGGCAACTTTTCAGCGCCTAGGCCGTTTGCTGATTTATCTCGGTATTAATACAGGTGTAAATAAAAGCAGAATTTGGCCACTTATTTGCTTATCCATGACAGTACAAAGCGGAAGAAGCTTCAGGCCCATTCACTTCAAGAAGCATCTTTATGCAAACAGTGCTGTCATAACCGATCAGAGGAAATTGAAAAAGGTAGCTTGCCTTTTAAGAGCTTCCTGCGCGCCTGGCACAGCTGAGTCTTCAATGTGAAGTGTGCCGCTGAGATCCACCAAGACAGCTTTCAGCACACGCCGAGCTGCCATCCTTCCTTCCCCAGGGAAAAGACAAATAAATGAAACAACAAAAAACTGGTTAGTAGACAATGGATAATAAAAATAAGGAACTCAGTTAAGCGCCTCATTTGTGCCAAGCCCAGTATTACTCAGAACATTACTCGCAGTATGAAATGGGCCCCTTTAGACAGAGAAATAAAAGGCAGTGTTTAAAAAAAAATACATAATTGATGGGGTGGTATTTTCCCAAAGACTCTATATATGGAAATCAGGTGCTATTTGTTTTCTAAGTGCCTTTATTTGTGCAAGTCAAAAAATTCTCTAAACAACCAAGACTGTTGGGAAGAGGATCATTAGGTCTGGTATTGCTGGTTCAAGGCCTCAGCAAGCACATTTCAGCAAGTCCCATCGACACCAATGGCGCTGTTCAAGTAAAAATGTAATACTACTAAGTGATGATACAGTGTTCTGACTATAAAGCTCAAAATCCTCTGCAGAAGTGGATATTGTTAATTTTAGTTTTGTAAGCAACATCTAGGGTGATCCACCCAGAACACAATTCAGGTGACCTAACTCAGGTTATTCGGGGGTTGACTACCCATGTGACAGTGTGGATTTTACAGACCGTTAGCTCAGAAGCTTTCAAGGTTAGTCAGCACCCCAAAGGGTTACTTCTTCCTCTTGCAAAGCAGACAGTCAAGTAGACATTCTCCAGCAAGCTTCTGTGCCACACAAATAACTACACAAGACTCAGCCCAAAACAGAAGGCAGCACTCAAAAGGCAAAGGCACTGGAGAAAAAAACAGCAAGGTCAGGTACAAATCCTCTGGCTGAAAACGCGTCTTCAGAAACTAGTACTTCCCCTTATGTGTGCTGCAAGTGCTGCATTTTGCTCCACAAGCAAGTTTAAGCAGAGCTATTTCTTAGCAAATGTCCAACACATAAATTTTTCTCCTGTTTGTTAGACAGTAACGACCATCTGATCTGCTATCAGTAGCAAGTTATCATGACTTTATACTGAGCTAGTCTGATTACAGACAAAACATGTCACATGTACATACTTTTAAAAAACACACAGAGTAGTCAACACCATGATTAGAACCTGCCTTAATAGATTTAATTTTCTATCAGGACAGTTTTATCTTTGCAGACAAAGATAAAAATTTTTATCAATGATCAAGATCATGTGAACTTGATGCCTCAGGTACAAGACAAGCACAGAAAACTTTGTGATTCCACTTTCACTTTTCCTACTGGTTCCCTGCAGTAAGAAAAAAATGCTTATTTTATATGACTGCTGCTACACAGGCCAAGGTTGAACATCTATGATACAAAACTGATAACAGAACTCCTAAAGGAGCTTCAACAATTGCACAGGAAAAGAGGGCACCAGGTTTCTAAGATGTCTTCTCTGAGTAAAATACTTAGTGCAGACACAGTGCCTGAACAGAATGGACTTTACATGACTCCACATTACCTCCACAACAAAAAAACCCTCTCCTCCCTCAAGCACTTCTGCTGTGGCTCAGGGAATGCTGAGTGCTAAGAGAAATTCAAAAGACTCAAGAAAGTACTTTCATATAAATTCTGTAGCCTAGCACACATGACTGCAGAGTAACTGCACCACACTGGCAGAGAGAGCACAGCTAAGGACATAGATAGAATATCCTAGTTTAACAGAAATTGGGTATTTTTTTAAATTCCTGTTTTACCCTAGATCTCAATTGGTTCTCCTACTCACAGTGTATTTATTCTGTCAGTATGGAAGTTATTTGCCGAGCCAGTTTTACGCATAGCCTAGTTTTAAAGTATAAAGCTCAAAGCCTAGCAAAAAAGTCCTAAAAAACTTAAGTAACTCAGTTTTCATAACCACAGCCCAACTCACCAGGGGAACCTCACCTTTGTGCTGACATTACAGCTACAGCAACGGGACGAAGCCATACAGTAATTCTGGCTGGTCAGGACATGAGGGACCATCCAGTTCACGTCCCACCTGGTCCCTGGCAGTCTAATGGGCCTACCTGCCCTACAGGGACTCAATAAGATACTCGCAGCCTTGTTGATGGAGAAACAGGCCTTCTTCCCTCGCGGAAGGCCTGTAATGGCACAGATGTGCTCTCTATGGCAGAGGCGCCCGGCACTGCCAGCCCCCCCTGCTCCTCTTCTCCCCCAGACCCCAGCACTGGGCCACGCCACAGGGCCGGCGTGGTGCCACCAGCGAAGGCCAGGCCATGCCCTCGGCTGGCAGCACAAGCTGGGCAGCGAAGCAGGAGCCCCTGAAGCCACTGGCCAGCCCCAGGACAAGGCAGCAGCGCGGCCCAGGCCCGGCTCAGGCTGTGCTGAGGGAAGTGGGGCTGCAGGCCCCCCGGCCACCCACCCAGACCCACAGAGAGCCCACACAGCCTCCCCGGTGGGCCTGTCACTGCGCCCTGACGAGGGGTCTCGCTGGGGAGCCCCGAGACCGCTCCCCTGCCCCACAGCGCCTTCGAGGACACATACCTTCCCCTCACCATGCTGGAATGGACATCAGGCTACAACTACCTCCCCCCCCCCCAGCCAACGAATGGTACCGTCTCCTTCCGCCAGTTTACAATGGGTAGGTGGACTGGTCCATTCTCTGCTGAGGGCGTCTCCGAGCTCAACGGGCCTCCCTTCCCCGTGACGCGGATGGTTCCGCCCGCCCGTGGGCGCCCGAAGAAGGCGGGCGGGCCCACTCGGACTAGAGGGGAGACTCCCCTCCCCGCCACTAACCTGCCTCCTGCCGCCCCGCTACCGCCCCTGCGGCCTGCCCGCCACCGCCCCGGCCCGCCCCGCGGGGTCCTCGCAGAGCCGGGGCTGTCCGGCCGAGCGCCGGGGCCCGCCTTGCCGCCAGCACAGGAGCCACAGCCGCGGCCAAGCGCGGTCCCGCAGCTGTTCTCAGCCCTCAGGGGCTGGTATCCCCCGCCGGTGCCCGGCAGTCGCCGACAGGCAGCGCGCCGGCAGCCCGGGACAGCGCTGAGGGCAAAGGGCCCTCAGCCGGGAGGGCGGGAAACGCCGAGGGCCGCGCGCTCGCTCTCCCCTCCGCGGCTGCGCTCTGAGGGGACGTGGGGCGGGGGGCACAGCCGCTGCGTGCCCCGATGGGCCTGATCCTTTGCGGGACCCGTGGGAGCTCAGCTTCCTACAGCAGCTCTGTCGGAAACCTGCGAGGAGTGTGGGAGCCGCAGGGCCTAGGCTGTGGAGACCACTTTGCCTGTGACGGCAGGGGGGAGTGCCATGCTCATCTGCAGGAGCTTTTTAAGCTATCGCAGTTAGGTTTTCGTAATTCTTTGCTGTGCCCTCATTTCTTAAGCGATAGACACAGTTTTATATTGTGACAGTACGTAAAAAAATCCAAGGTCTGTAGGATAATACGATGCCTAATTCATAATATTGCAACCGAAGATGAGATGTCAAAGATAATTAAAAGGAGTTTGAAATTCATTGGTGTACTAACCCACTACCTTCTACTTTGCCCTTTGCCTGTCCCCATGCCCTTCAAAACAAAACCTTTAACAGTGCAGTACACAGAACTGATCCCTTACTCCTCTGTGCATTTGCACTCAAGGCCCTCTGAAGTGCTTCATTTCCACCACACAGCCAGCCACAACTGGTACCAGCACGCTGCTGTGAAAGCATCTTCTGTTTACAGATCCTTGCTAGAAATGAGCCAATAATTCTATACTGGAAAATCTTCATCCTTACCCTGATGTGTAAAATGCACTGGTCATTGTCATTTCTGTGCCAGGTACGAGTGATAATGCTCTTTGTGGTTTGAAGCGACAACTAGAGTGCAGCCTACTTTTCGTGCAGAGCTCTTTGCCAGGTGGAAACTTTTTTCAGTGTTCCCTGTTGTTGAAGAACCTGAGGCCCTGCCACGTTTGAGGTACTATGCCTTGTGTGAACTTACCCACAGTAGACTTCTTTCAGAACTGCTCAAAGCCATGCAAGGAGACAGTGGCAACACAGTCATTCCCTTGGTGTATCTCTCTATGCTCTTTTATCTGCCAGTTACCCTTTTGCCCTCCTCCCTGGCTCATTACCTGGGAGACCTGATCTTCAGCTGCTGCCCCACTTTGAATGACTATTTTGCATTTGCCAGGTAAAACGCGTCCCAGTTTTGCCTCAATTGCAGGATTCCTGCTGCACAGAACCACTGCTCCTTTTTACTGCACATGCCTAATTGGTTTTGAAGTGATCTGCCCACATGCAGTAAGCCATGTGTTGAAAGTTCAGCCTTTCTGAAAGGACAGGAAGGTGGGGGAAATCACTTTTTAAATTGATTTTAAAATGCACCCATTTTTAAAGCTGTTGCTTGTAATCTTTAGTACTGGCTTTTATTTTAGTAAGAACTATTTTAGTAAGAACTTTTATTTTAGTAAGATACATATGAAAAGGAAGCGATATGCCAGCTGTGTTCAAATAATTTTCAGTGCTCCAATCCAACACATCAGCAATGGAAATATCTACCACACTGTATTTTTTTTGCAAAAATTCTACAAAAATACAAAATTGCCTGCATACCTTCCATGTTTTAGCTGTTCCATGTACATACCATCCAGTTTCCATGAAAGAAAGACATATGAAAATAACTGATCCAGACTGTAGCCTCATCACCTCTGGACTACACAAAATCATAAAGAAATACTTTATAACAGATATACCTACTTTCAAATTTAAAGACTGGCATGATCCCATCCTGCCTCAGGCCAACATTACCATGGCTCATTAGGTTTGCTACATAAAATACAGCTTCCTAACGAAGAGATGATACTTGCAAGTGCCACAGGGATGAGGGGAAAAAAAGTATTTCATGTAAGAACAGTAACTCTGGTATCTGGAAAGGAATGAAGCAGAGTTTGGGGATATTCCCACTGTACACCGACATAGAGCAAGTTACGAAAGACAGTGCTTAACTTAAAAATTCAGAATTTATTTACAAATTTTCACTAAAAAATGGAAACAAAAACTCTCCTCCTGAATATACTCTACTCTGCAAAACACTGCAATTGAAGACCATTAAATTAATTTACACATTTTACAGATTTATCTTTGCATATAACAGCGTATACTTTAGTCATCAAGACGTCGAAAGAAGAGATGAAAAACTACGCTGTTTGAAAATAATGAAACTGCCAGGTTTCCTTTGACCTTCCCTCTTTAAAGATAAGCTGAAATACTCCAGCAGAGGAACAGATGTAAGAATTCTTAACTTTTCTAAACAGGTTCATGAGGATCAGACTTCTTCAGTTCAGACCTGCTACATAGCATCAGACCTAACTCAACAGTCGTAACTGAGACAAACTCCGTACTAAAGCAATATTCTCTGTGACAGAACTGCAGGATCATACCCAGTTTCCAAGTTGTTAACAATGCAAGATGGAGGGCACGGGAAGAAGCAGCAGTAATTGAAGCTGCAAATTTGCTGGGTTTTTAACAAATCGCATTTAAAAAGGGCACAGTATTTCACTCCCACACTTCCCCAAAAGCTCAGATAACAAATGGTTCCCCACTTCCAACACACTAATCACCACACAGAAGTTTAACACACATCTTAAAAAGTATAATTCTTGACAGAACAGTAACAAATGCTAATCACCAATTATCACCTGCTACTCTAAATTAACAGAGTTGCCCAGCTTCAGATACAGGTTTTTTAGATTTTGCATAGCAATTGCATCTATTTTTAACTTCACCATCAGCAGGAAACATTATAGGTTGGAACAGGCTGTGAAACACCAAGAGAAAAATACTGGTCTCGATCAAACCAGGAAAATTCAACTTCCAATATGAACTGAATCAGGACTTTACCCAACTAGTTTTATCTCTCTCAGCATCACAACTGTGCTTCAATAATTTATAACATGTTTTCAGAGCCCAATTCATATTCTCTTAAATAGTACTGCGGTAGTAATTGAAATAAGAAAAAAACAGTGCTTTTTAATTTAAAAATAAATTGGGAAGCGTACTGAAGGAAATTCATCCCTGAGTAACGAGACATTTAAAAACCGCATCCTATCGACAATCATCACAATATGTTACGACGTGTACTCTAACAGTCAATGCTATTACAGGCAGCAACAGAAATTCTCATAGTCCAATATATTTGCAGCGTCATTGCATTGATCCCATTATCTTGTTTAATAAAACTGCAAGTGAATATTAGGAAATAGGATAAATAGAAATAGTGTCTTTATTATTTTAAGTTGAATGTCAAACTGACAGCTAAACCATGCTGGATCCCAGGAAACTCAGAGCAGTGATGGTTAGCAACTTGCTTCTTTGGATGTCCAAAAGATTATCACCACGTATCCTCAACCAAACAACAGGAGCAGAACGATTGTAACGGAGTTCACTGCTATTAGAGGCACTGCAGAGAAAGAAGAAGAACTGTGAAAATCTTCTTTTCCACATCACAAAGTGACAGAACTTCACATTAGCTTGGGAGACTACCTTTTAAGGACAAAAATCAATTTTAAAAATACACTTAATTTTCCTACGCAAAATCAGGATGCACGGAAGGAGCCAGGAACAAAGCCTAGGATACTAAAAATTAGTAGGAAGCAACAGCTTAAGCATTTTTCTACAGCCCATCATGTTTTAGCTTTTACCCACACAACCCTTTCTCCAAACGAAACCAAACCATCTCAAAGGTGGTTTCTCTATGCTTGGCCTTACTGTGGTTTTATCAGTTTTTACTCTGTGGTGGGCAAGACAGGTAAGATTTTTTCCTTTCTTTTTATTATCACCTACAAAAGGAATTACTGGTGTGCTTTACAGTGCAAAAAATATCAGTAACTTACAAATTAAGAGTCTATTTTTCCTCCCCATCCTTTGTAAACCTGGCTTACCTTTTAAGAATCCCAGGAATTAACATTTCCCTCACCAGGTACTTCATGTAAAATTGGATTTAGCCAAGGTGAAGCTAACTGCGCACTCTGATTGATCCCCAAGCTTCCCCCCAGCTCCCACACTCCGAGGAAAGACAAGACACTGCAGTGGCACCACAAGCCAGAGGCAGAGTCAGGGAACGTTTTACACTTTATCAGAATTAGGGCACCTCAGCTGTGACCTGCGCCCTCCTATACAGAGTCCACGCATGAAGGAAGGAGAGATTGGAAATGCCAAGCAGAAATAGCTGTTTGGTAAAAAAGTCAAAATACTGCTGTTACTTTGTTAAAGCACAGAAACAAAACTTTACAGACAGTAATATTTAAATAACAAGATTGCCAGCGTACCTCTCATAACGGTTCGTACAGATCGAATAAGGTTCGTTAGCTGCGCTTTAATTCCTGGTTCCTCTCCAAATCCTCCAATCCCCTGATCGCTTCCCCAGCCAACTGTGTCACATAAAACCAGCCAGACATGTTAGACAAAAAAACCCCAAAACAAACAACCCAAACCATGCAACAAACGTTGTCAGCAATATTAACGAGCAATCTATCTTGAATCTGGTTACATTTATACTAACACTGAAAGACAAAGTACAAACCAATTAGCTTTATTTCACCATCACATGTTAACATACTAAAACCTGTTAAACGTTTCAACAAACCCAAGAGTAACAACAGATCCCTGTTTCTGTGAAGGAAACCCTTACCTTTTTAATACACCTTAATACAGTTCCCTGCACGCCAGGGAAACAAATTAGTTTATTTCGGCTCCAAAAAAATACCTGCCAAAATAAAACCAAACTACAATCTGCTCACAGTCCTTTGCCAGAAGATAAAACAGCAAAATAATTGTTGGGTGTGAAGTGATGCTTCAGCACCAAGAATCGAGCTACCTGGCAGAGAATGGCTTGCACAAGTGCCAAATCGGGATGATGATTAAAAAAAGACAACTTGGGAACTTTTCAGAGGGCGATCGAAGGTTTACAAAGCGCTTTGAGAGGGAAGCCCTTCCCCACCCGCTGCGGGGAGGCAGAGCATGTGGTCCCAGGGATGGGCCCAGGGATTTGAGACCCGCTGGTCACAGCCGTCACCTGTCTAGGGGGGAGGGGGCAGAGACGCGAGCGGCTCTTGATGCTCAAACCTGCCTGCGCGTTTCTTTTCTCCAGACGCAACTCTGAAATGGTTATTTTTTCCCCTTTCTTGTCTCCTTTGCTCTGTTGGCACCAAGGTGGGGGCAGCGGGCAAGTCCTCTCCCACACCAGCCTTGCTGAATTCCCACTTGGATGCACTTGGAGTTACTCCCAAGTCTCCCGAGTCACCCGGGGCTGACAAGTGGCTTGACCCATTCTGTCAGTCCCCACATCTCCCTTTCCCTCGAGCTGCTGCTCATCAGGAAAGCAGAAGAAAACCCCAAACCCACACTGAGCAGATCTCTCACAGTGGATCCTACCAGGGAACGGGAGAACGGGGTAACTACCTGTGCTCCTGCCAAAAATCCTAGCGCAGTCCGCCTTGGAGAAAACAGGATTCTCCAGACAGGGAAACCGGGAAACCTTGGTTCATAGGTGATATTTCTGGGGGGTGGTCTGTGGACTCTTTGTGTCGGTGGCTTTTCTGTGTTTTAAGGCCAAGGCTGCCCAACCTCAGGGATCTTTCTTTGGCACCGCAGAAATACCGGCGTGAACGTGTGAAGACAGAGAAGCGCTATCTCATCACAAAAATAAGTTAACAGCGAAATGAAAGAAACCATCTCAGCCATCACAGCACAGCGGGGAGCGGCACAGAGGGAGATGAAATTGTAGGAATGTAAAAAAAAAAAAAAAGAAACAAAAGAGAATTCTGGAGCAGGGCGAGGAGGAAAGGAGAGGCAAAGCAGTGACAGGAGTGACATCAACCACAGCAGCCGAAATTCACCTTCAAAACCGACATTCTCCCCCCCCCCCCCCGCAACCCCCGGCACCAGCACCGGCAAGGAACGGCCGCGGGGGGTGCGGGGGGATCCCACGGAGCCCGGCGGGTCGCGGTGAGCCTCCGGCACCCCCGGGCTCAGAGAGAGGCGGCCGGGCCCCGCCAGTCCCGGGAGGCCCCGCCAGGCCGGGCTGCGCGTGGCAGCGGGGGCCCACGGCGCGCACGGCGGCGGCAGGGCCTGCCCCGGGCCGCCCGCCCTGCTCCCCGCAGCCGGCCGGGCGGTGGCCGCTCACCGTGTCGGAGGAAGCGCTCTTCGTGCAGCACGGCCACGGCGTTGACGACGAGGAGCGCGGCCTGCAGCAGCGAGTACAGCGTGAACGCCATGGCCCGCCGCGCTGAGCCGCTGCGCCGCCGCGCCGGGAGCCGGCGCCCGAACGGGACGTGGCGGGGGGCGGGGCTGAGCGGAGGGGCGCGGTTTGGCGCAGGGGGCGGGGCTTGGCGCAGGGGGCGGGCCCCCGCCGCTAGGTGTCCGCCCCGCGGTGGGATCAGGCGTGGGCGCGCACGGCAGCGGGTGGTACCGTGGGCAGTCTGACGTGCCGCTTCGGTGGCCTTCGGCCTCGGTGCGGGCTGAAGCGGGGAGGAAGGCGCGGCCTCAGCTTCCCCCAGCCGTCACTTTAATGGCGTGACCCGCAAAAAGTGGGAGCTGGTGGGGGAAGGCCAGCGCGGCGTGGGGCAGCGGGGCAGCCCTCCGCCACCACGGGTTGATTAGGTAGTGTTAGCAGAAGTCAAAAACATAAACCACTTTGTATGAAAAAATACGGGTTTAGTATTTAATTTTATGGGAAATGTCAGCTTTTTAATGTTTAATTTTATGGAAAATATCCACTTTTTATATGGAAAATACCTGGGTTTTTTATATTTAACTATGGAAAATACATGCTTTTTATATTTAATTTCACGGAAAATATCTGCTTTTTTCTATTTGATTTTATGGAAAATATCTGCATTTTTATATTTAATTTTATGACAAATAGCTGCTTTTCATATTTAATTTTATAGACAATACCTGCTTTTTTATATTTAATTTTATGAAAAATATCTGCTTTTTTAATATTTATTTACTTTGTTGGGAAATATCCGCTTTCTTATATTTATGGACAGTATCTGGGGTTTAATATTTAATTTTATGGACAATATCTGGGGTTTTTTTACCCTGTATTTTTTCAATATGTATTGATTTACATTTTTGTTCTAGCAGGAAATCAGCTTGGATCCCAATTGTTGTTTATCCAAACCATAATGACTGCGGAAGTCAAGATTTGCAGCAGAATCCAAAAGAAAACAATTATATTTTATATTGGATTGATCAGGGCCTCTGGCTGCTTCTGCAGTCAAATAACAAAAATAATAATAACTGGAGCTCAGGGATACTGTATAGTTATTGATGCATAAATACACATTTTTTTTCCCTTGCAACTTTCAGTCCGATTGGCTGAAGGGGGTGATTTGCATAACCACTCTGATTTTATTTCTCAGTAATCATACAATATGCAAACCCCTTCACTCCGGATGGTTGATAGCTTTTATTACTCAATCAGGGTACAATGATTTGCATAATCACTGTGCTTTGATGGTTATTAGACTCATCCGCCTTGATAGAAATGACAACTTTGTGCTTAATGTGGTGGACTGGCGAGACCCCATCTTGATTCTTTGCCCTGCCTCAGACTTCTGATATGATGTGGGCAAATTATTCAGGGTTTATCGATACTCTATCTTCATGCTTGAGCTCTGGGTTAAGATCCACTCACCAGCAAGCATGACATGAGCTGATACATCAGCAACTAATTAAGCGTTGGGACCGTAAGACTAATAGATGCTTAGACACCATGTGAATTAGCCGTAAAGAAACCCACATCAGGTGCTGCTTGTTGTCTTGCCTTGCCAAAACACCTGGCTTTAGTATAGTCAACGACGTAGTATTTTGCATCTAAATAAATGTTACTATTAAATAATGTCACATTTTAACTGGAAGCAAGAGAAAGCACCCCACCATCACAGACATAGCATATTTTGTTACTAACTTACGCCCCAAATTACTACAATTGAACAAGGGAGATAGAACAGAGAACAGAAATCAAACATACTCGTCTGAGTTTTGTCATCTGATCAAAAGTATTTGTCATTTCAGTCTTGAGAAGGAATACAGCCTCAACTCAGGGAAGCGAGCAAAACATCTAGTGCAATTTCCAGGGAGACCAATGCCATTGAACATACACTGAAGTATTTTCTTACATGAAAGCTCAAAATACTTCCACATGTTGGCTCTGATTCTGCAAACATGCATGTGATCGCCTTCGTGTATGCCAGCAGTTAATGTGAATACACAGGTGTACTGGCACATGTGAACAGACACTTGCAAGCTCAAGAATTCCAACACGTTTATTTTTTGAAGATTTTAAAGTATTTTTAAAATTTGGTGTAACTACAAACCTCCTAATAGCTATCAGTTTAACATTTAAAAATGGAGCCATTTCTAGTTACCCAGGGGTGCCAAAAGTTCACAAAAAGCTTTTTTTAATCACTCAAACCATCTTTTTCTGTGTGTTTATAAATAATAAAAAAGGCTGATCTTGATTTTTACCAAACTCCATACGCAACAGGGGAAGTCAATATTGGGCTGAAAAGATTTCATCCCAAAGGTCATTACTATTTTTCAAGAAGTTGTGATTGCTGGCATATAATGGGCTCACAAATGGAACTGCCTCTTGTTCTCAGACATAACTTAGGGCATTATGGCGGTAATTCTATAATTAAATACAGATAAATATGAGGGGTCACTAACAGACTTGTCTAATAACCACCAGGATCAAGTAGCATTTCCTGGGCTACCTCCTTACGGTATCCAACCTATAAATAAATACTGACCTCAGTGAAGAGCTAATGTTTAGGATTATGGCACTGAAAAAAAATGAGGTTTTTAAAATAAGTATACAAGTTATGGCTTAGTATTTTTACCCATAATTAAGATGTATTTCCAAAGAGCAGCTGCTATCAAGCTTACGTAAACTTGATGTGATTTTCCCCTTTGTAAAATCCATCATGGCAACTCAACAACCACATGAGTCTTCTCTCTGAATCATTGTGTTAGGTGGTTGAAGGGAAAACCAGACAAAGTTGCTTGCATTAGAAGGAAAGCTTTTTTTCTTTTTTTTTTTTCATTAAGGTGTTACGTTTCAATGCAGTAAATTCCTGTGGTGTCATCTGCAGAGTGCAGTCCATCACCATAAAGGAGAGTTTTAAACCACCTTACAGATATCAAAGGATTAAACTTCAGGCTGGTGAAGTATTGTGAAGACCTTGGTACTTTTTATTCTCAGTTTATTGTTCAATAGTGTCAGGCAGAGCACAGCTCCTTGGGTCTAACTATGCTCTACAGTTAACAGGACTTGGGCTTGTTGCACCAGGGTTTTGGGATTACGTTAGTTTATTCCTGATGAGCAAATTAAAGGAAGTCTTCCCATTACTTCAGTTCTTCGCCTCACTTGCTACAGTCTTCTGAGTCTACTTTCTGAACTAGCTTTAACTTCCTCTTTAGGTATATTTCCTACCCAGACATACCCATACCAGTATTTTTGAGACACAGGGAAGGCTGGAAATCAGCCCAACCAACCCCAAGCTGAAAGTGAAGAAAGTATTTTGTTGGTGGCAGCTCTTTTACCCTGATTTGACTCCTCTAATTGCCACTGAAAAGACTTTAATGGGAACATGGCATCAACCTCTCTGTTTTCGGTGCTTCATGCCAAGCGGTTGCTAATGCATGTGTGCGTCCAGGTGAGCTTTTCCGGTGGGCCCAGTCATACCTCATGAGCTGAAGACGGGCAGACTTTTAAATATTCACCCTTGGAGCCCAGAAGGAAGCTTGCGACGTCATGTTGTACCGTAACGGGGCTCAGGGCTCTGAACGGACACAAAGCGTTGCACTGTGTGTAACAGGGTACTGCATCAAGGAGTGGAATCCTTACACCTGCCTGCCACGTACCAAGCTCTGCCATCCCTAACTCCATTGGCTGAAGAACCCTGTGTATGTGAAAAATTTAGGTTCTGTGACTCAGTTCGGTGCTATAAATAAATCCCACAGCTACATTTCACAGTTAAACTACAGCCTTTGTCATCCTTTACTCGTCACACCCGTTGCGCTGTCAAACAGCTGCAAAGGTTAACGATGCATCATCCTACAGCGTAACATGTCTCTTGCCGCACAAATTGAGTATTCAATGGATTTTAACATCCAGCTGTTTGTTTTAACCACCAAAGCTGGGAATGCAGTAAGATTTTGTACCTCTGTGAGAACATGTATCTGGTTCTTACCCTTCACCGGCTAGGCACAGAAAAGATCTTTGTGACTCTGAAAGTGCCGCACGATTATCATCTCTGCCCTTACTTATTTGGAAAGGGAATAGCTGTCCTGTTCAAAATCACAGCCTGCTGGCTTTCCTGAGACTTGTACCTTGAGAGGACATTAATGTGGCTTCATACACAAAAGCACTGCCTGGGGATTGAAGAGCAAAGGAAAAACAAATACAAAATTCTGAATTTACACCTAAATTTATTGATGCCATTTCCTATGTTTATCATACTTGGCTCTGCAATGGCCTTTAAATGTCATTTGTTGTCTAATGCACACGCACACACACACACATGCTGCTGTTCACCTTGGTATTATCAACAGTACAGTATTACATTATGTTACATTATTTTGCACTACAATTATTGGCATCTTCACCCTGGTCACCGTTCGCATTGTGTCCAAGCTGGAATACACCAGTCCAGAACCAAAGCCTGTTACACTCGGTACCTTATAGATATTTTTCAGAGATGACGGGTGTAGGGATTTTCCAGTCCATGTCTCAGCTGGAAGACAGTGGATATCAAAACAGGCCAATATGGGGGGCGAGGCAGCAAGAAAATAATAGACTTTGTCAGAGAATTGGAAGTCTCTGCTTAGCCCTGCCTTACTGCTGACAGACGGTCAGGATTTGCAGGTGTTGAGGCTGCAGCGAGTCTTAAGGAGGGATTTAGAGGAGGATGAGGAAACAGCTCCATGAATTTTGAAAGGGGGGTGGATTTTGTCTGTGTGCAGCGAGCGGCATGAAGAGAGAGCAGGGGTATTAGGGAGAGCGAAGAGAAGGGGTGCCTGAGGCTGGTGTTACGGGCAGTGGACAGGCAGGAGCAGCTCACTAAATACAGGCATGGGAAGAGGGAGACCAAAGTGGCACAGGCTCTTACAGGCAATGAGTTGGGTGTTTGCCACCACAGACACGCAAGCACGTGCTTCCATCAGACTGTGGGAAATGGTGTCAGCAGTGATATTTTGAATGGGAATATGGCCTAATGTCAAAAGGTCCTGCTGTGGCTGAGCCTCTGCCAGGGATGGCTGACACATCCCCTCAGCTTCAGAATCAGTTCTGGTTTCCATCTCTGCTAACAGAAAAATTACCCAAACTGCCCTTTGGGCACAAATACAGAGGTGATGTCATGGTGACCAAAGTCCAACTGCCTCTGCAGCACAGCACACAGACTCCACTCAGGTCTATGAAATGCCTGCGTGGATCTGTGCAGGAGAGCCTCATCCTTCTGTGCCTGCCCCAAGTTGTAGAGGAATGAAGCTGGGTTAATTAACATTGATAATATACAGCTGTGGGCTGGCTTCAGGGTGGGGGGGTTGGCCGATGTAGTAAGGTACAGCTGTGGCTGGTTCTGTTAAGAGGTTGGGCAGCCAAGGAAGAGAGAGCAGCTGAGGAAGAGAGAGGAGAAAGAAGAGAGGAGAGACACACACACCCTGGATGAGGAGAGACTAGGAGAAGGCAGCAGAGGGACTGTTGTGAAGAGTATGCTGGTATGTGATCGTGAAAGACCTTGTTGCAGCTGGCTAGTTTGGAGAGTGCTGTGACACCAAGTCTCTGTTTTGACAAGCACCACATACAGGAGCTTACACAACTGTGTTGGTGCCACAGTGTGTCCTGCTGGGGCCAGGCTCTCCACCAACAGCTTCCCCTGTGAATGGCTGGCCCCACCTGAGTGCGAAGAGGAGGAAATCCATCGGCTGTAGCCTTCCTTTTCATATATCTGGCAGACCTTAGGTCTCCCGTTTGAAAACATGAGTCCTGAGAGCACTACTTCCACCGAGGTTAGCTAAGGCACAGCCACTGATGCCAACGACCCTTCCGACCTGCTGGCAACTCTGAAGTGCCTTAGTGCTCCTGCAGAGGCTCCCAGTGCTCTGCAACGTGTGAGCACAAAGGCAAAGCGGGCCGTGCCGGACCCGTTATGGAGGAATGCCCACTGGACAAAGGGCTTTTCTCCTGCTTCTGTTGATTTTTCCATCCACTTATATGGAAAATATGCAGGAGGTAGTCCAAGAAAGTTGGTAAAATAAATAGATTATGTATCTTGCAGGTCTTGCAGGGTTCCCAGCAGCAGTTAGCAAAGGGCATGAAGTTGGACCAGGCTGGCCAGACCCAGGGAGCACACCTATCCCCCTCCCTGCCAGACCTCAGACTAACCTGTTCCCTGTAAATGCCACCTGAACGGGGACAACAGCCAGGCTCGTTCCTCAGCAAGCTGGTGTCATGCCAGAGACAGAGGTCATCGGTGCCGGGAAAGTTGCAGCACTCAGTTTAAAGATTAATAGACGGTATCTTCCTTCGGGCTGTAAAAGTGGGCAGATTAAAAAAAATTCACAGACCTGGTGACTGAAGAGACTGCAATCTGTCGCATAGCCACAGAGTCGTACAGCTAGTAGGAAACCCTGCGCGAAAGGTTAGGTCTCAGCATAACCTGTGGGATTCACGTCTGAGTCAGAGGGATTGAGAAACCTTTGTAAAAATTACCAGAAATTGCCCTCCCCCTTTTTTTTTCCCCCATGACTCATCCCACAGAAAGAGATAAATGGATAGATGTATGTCTCTATAAGAAATTTTTAACACAACATTTCACAGAGATAAGGTATGTGTATCTATGCTTTTTCTCCACTTTCATTAAAAAAAATCTATTTTCCTGTGTTTTCTAATACTGGTGTGGTTCGAGTCTACAGTCGAAAGCTATGGTGGAGAAAATGAAAACGCCTCATGTTGCCCATCAGCTCGCAGCACACCCCCAGGTCCTTCATCCACTTCTCCCTCCGGAAGAAAGCCACAGATGGAAGCAGCTGTGGGCCACCACTGCTCTGGCGCTGAGATCGAGCCAGCAAAGGAGAACAACAATAAGTCTAAAATGAAACTGTCTCTTCAGAGATGGCAGGCTCTGGGGATAACAGTTCACTTGTCAGAAATGTAACACACACACACCGGGCCAGTCAAATCCACTGTTGAAATCTTATCAGAGCTATTGCTCGTCACCATAGTGTTTTCATCCACCTCAGGTGGACTGAGATCTTTGGAGGAGTAATTAGATATGCAGCGCCTGGCACAACAGAAATGGAGCAAAACAAATCATTAGGTGTAAGATAAGCATAAAGAGCTGTTTGTATTTTGAACACAATCCAATTAATAATGGGATATAACTAATGGCAGTACAGAACCAATAGCTGGGATAAAGCTGATTTAATTAATTATAGAGGTGACCTGTTCCCTTCCCCCTAATCTTCCACCCTTCGGCATAAAACATGTCTTATGACCCCATGGCCCTCCTCCATTTGGCTAGATGCATTCAAACTAAAGCTGAACAAAATTTTTGTTTGAAGAGATTTCTCAAAACATTGTCTGCTTTCTCATTATAGAAACAAACATCTGAAGGAACGTGCCTATTCTTATGACTTCAGGTTGTTCTTGAAAAAAATGAAATGTTTGTCAGTAGTGAGAAATTAGAGGCTTGGGTCTCTTAATTTTCCTCAATAAAATTTCAATACATATATACACATGACAAATCTGGGGATGGGGAGAAGCATGTGGACCAGCTATAATACAAACCAAAATGCTACTGCCCTAAATTGATATTACCCACACAGCCACCCCGGCAATCCTCCAGCCACCGTTATCACACCTTGCCGTGGGCGGATGGGGAAGGAGCCTGGGAGGACCCCAAGAAGCACTTGGGTTTGGCAGGCTCTTCCCATGGGCTCCCTGATCACACTCGGCTCCTGCAGGAATTCATCACTGCACACACTTCCTTGGCAACCCCGGCTCCTCCCCTGCTGCCCGAACACTCACCTCCAGAGAACGCTTATTGCTACGCTGATGGCAACCAACAGCAAGAGGCTTCCACTGAGAGACACCATGATAATATTGTAAGTAGATGGTGACAAACCTTGAAGAGAGTACAGAAATCACTGGTGAGTTTTCCAACAAATAGCTTTATGAAACACAACCTTTTGTGAAACGACCTCAGGTTGTTACAGGTTGCAAATACTGACGGGCCTTCTGCTGCAAGCCATGGATGGAAGGGGATAGCCAGCTCCGTGTCATTACGGTATTCCTGGGAATGACTTCTTCAAAAACCTCACAGCTCAGTTAATTAACTCATGGGTCTTGATCTATCAAAGTACAAAGCAGAATTGCAACTGAAACCCAGCCCTATGGACCTCAGGGTGGAAAAGTCTGCCCTGCACTGTCAGACCACAAAGTTACTCCACATATTATCCACCTGTTCACAGGCGGGTAGCAGGATCCTGAATCTTACTGCCTCTCCAGCCAGCACCCCCCATCCACTTCCACCTTTTTTTTCAATCTGCTTCCACCCTTTTTTGCCCTTGGTTTTAATTCCAAACTTAAAGGAGTGAAATTTGGCTGACATCCCCTACCTACCCCTGCCTTCATGTCCCCCACTCCTCTCTTCTGCTGCAACAGCTCCTTGTACTCCCACCATTCTTCCCGCTCTAAAACACCAACAGGAACGGGTGTAACAAGGCTGAGTGAGTCATTCCTTCTGAGCTCATTCAACACTCTGTACCTGCCAACCTTACATCCTTGGTAACTTGCCTGGTGCCTCTCGGCGGTGTCATGACACAAATGAACATTGCAAAACTGATTTAAAATGCTAATGAAAACAAACAGGAGAGTAAAACACCTTCTTCCTCGGAAACCACCGTGTTGTGGAAACCCTCGTCAGCAGCAGTGACCATCCTGAAGAAGAAAGCCAACATTCAGATGGCAGTCTAATGTTCAAAACCAGCACACTTATATTATATCCATTTATGATGTCTGAGCATTTCACTGTCTCTAATGTGAATTATCTTTACAACTTCCTTGTGAGACAGATTCTGCTAACACCACTTTGCAGACTGGAAATCAAAGCAAGACGGGTTAAGGGACAGATCCAAAAGGCAGAGTTCAATCTGACATCAAACACCTGGATGTTTCTCTTAAGGCAGTAGGCTTCCCCAGTGTCTTGAGTTTGACTTCGTGTTTGTCCATGGCATCTGATCTTGGCATGGACAAGCACGTGGGCATCACACTTCAGCACATCTAGCACACACTTTTATCTAATCCCAGCCAATCTGCCCCAGGACACAGATGGGAGACTTTAGCAGAAAAGGTAACCGAGCCCAAGTTTCTTGAGTGGAGGTTTTACCTTTTCTTTTACTGCCTCCAGAAGTGGAGTGCTTAACTCCTGTAAAAAATCTCAGCCATCACATAAGAAAGTAACTAGGAGTGATCAACAACTGGATGGAAAAATAATGGGGGCCCAAAATACAATTTCTTGCTTTGTGACAAATAACATTACCTTACCACAGCAATACTGCCTGTCACCAAAACCCTCACCCAAGCACCAAGTTTCTCAAAATGATGAGCAGAGCTTTCTTCAGAGCAAGCATGTGAGGCAGAGGAGCATCATTAACCTAATGTCAAGGCAGGGAAACTGAAGGTAACCATTTGTCTTACATCAGTCAGAGAGTCTGTGGCATGGCTGGGAATTTCTAGGAGATCTCCTGCCTCTTGGTTTTATGATCATATTCCTCTTTTAGAAGCTTAAAACTATGACATGCCTTATTACTGGAAGGTGTGATGGATAAAAAGCAAGTGCTTGAGTTAAATTCAGGTGCCACCTTGTACTAATACTGCCATACACAGACACACACAAGCACCCATGTATTTCCAGCTTGCACGTGTGCTACACAAATTTGCAATCATTATTTCATTTGATTCTAGCTCCTTTTCCAGCATAGAAATAAAAAGCAGAGTCACAGGATGCATTCTGATGACATCCAGTTAATAAATGCAGGAATAAACTGTCTGCCAATATGTTCTTTGGTATGAAACAGCTTGTATCTTAAGTCTTCAATGTTGCACCTTAAATTCCACTCTTGGCATCAATAAGCTTAACTTCAAAGGGAATTATTATGAAAAATCAGTGTAGCCACAGGCTGCATAAGAAAAACGTGAGGGAGTGAAGAAAATTCAAAACTATAAGAAAAAAGCCAAGCAAAATCCATACTCACATTTATACAATGACACCAGCTTTGAAACGCTGCTCAGACTGAAGTACTGTATATGACATAGAATCACAGAACCACGGAACGGTTTGGCTGGGAAGGGACCTTTAAAGTCCCTCCAGCGCAGCCCCCTGCCATGGGCAGGGACACCTTCAGCTGGATCAGGTTGCTCAGAGCCCGTCCAGCCTGGCCTTGGATGTTCCCAGGGATGGGCCATCGGGCACCTCTCTGGGCCGCCTGTGCCAGTGTCTCACCACCCTCAGCGTAAAACATTTCTTCCCTCCATCTAGTCTGAATCTCCCCTCTTTGAGTTGAAAACCATTCCCCCTCCTATGGACCTGAACCAGAGGGATCTGCAGCTTCTTTTATAAAGCTTGGACAGTAAAATGAGGCGGGATAATTGTGTAGCAAAGCAGAGTGTCCAGGCTTTGCCTCTCACCCATTAGTGCCTGTGAATAACCTGAAATGATGGCCCAGAAGCTGTTTCAGGGTCTTGTGAAATTTCCACTGATGCAAGGACAGCTGGAGCCCAACAGAAGGACACAGGCATCTTGGAGTGAGTCCAGAGGAGGCCATGGAGATGATCAGGGGCTGGAGGACCTTTGCTGAGGGCAGGCTGGGAGCTGGGGTGGCTCAACATGGAGAAGAGAAGGTTCCGGGGAGACCTTATAGCACCTTCCAGTGCCTAAAGGGGCCGACAGGGAAGCTGGAGAGGGGCTTTGTACCAGGGCCTGTAGCGAGGGGACAAGGGGGAAAGGCTTTGCACTGAGAGAGGGGAGATCTAGATCAGCTGTAAGGAAGAAATTGTTCCCCGTGAGGGTGGGAGGCGCCGGCAGAGGCTGCCCAGAGCAGCTGTGGGTGCCCCGTCCCCGGCAGTGCCCACGGCCAGGCTGGGGCTGGGACCCACCTGGGCTGGGGGGAGGTGGCCCTGCCCGGGGCAGGGGGTGGGACTGGGTGGGCTTTGAAGGTCCCCTCCAACCCAAACCATTCTGTGATTCTGTTACTGCAAATGGAAGATCATTTGCTTATGACAGAGTCCTCCAGCCCCGAACGATACAACCTCCTTTTGTCACATCAGTAAGATGTCCTAAGGAGCACCTCAGTGTCACCCTTCAGCTTGAAAAAGGTTAAGAAAATAAACCATGGTCATTTAAATCTAGAGCAGAATAAGATTACAGATTTCTGGATTACCTTGTGGCTGCTGGAGACACTTGCATCAGTGCCATGCTGCTGACCTTGCCGCAAAGTAAAGGTGGTCCGAAGGGTTTCAGACTTAATTGCTCACTTCATTTGCCTCTGTTGATCGCTTTCTTCTCTCCAAGGTTTTTATTAGGGCAGAACAATCTCTTCTGTTTATGGCCAGTCAATAAAGTGTGGAGGTGGATCAGAGAGGTTTACTCACCATCCTTTTGTTAAGCAATTCCTTTCACAATCTTTCTGGTGGAGCAGGAGACACAGCTGGACTCCACCTAGAAGCCTGCCAGGGTTTTCTCTGGGCACTGGACCAATTCTGGCACACTACAACTGCATTAACTCCTCCAGCAAAACCACCCTTGCAGTTCGCATTCGGAAGTCCCTGTGGAAAGATGCCGTGTCCCAAGCATGGTGCCTCTGGGTCTCCTCCAGCAGCTTGGTGGTGCGGGTGCTCTCCAGGCGAGAGAACCCCTCAGCTGAGATGGCTCCTGGCCAAGGGGCGATGACAGGACCGCGGTAAGTCTGAGACCTGTCCTTGCTTTTTGGGTGTCAGGCAGACCAAAATGGCTCTTTGCACAAAAGGAATGAGGCAGGCATGTAAGGAGCTGCCGCTGAGCTGTGAATTGGTGATGGCCCGTTCAAAGCTGGGTTTCAAACATTCTTCATTTTGGTGTTTCTTGCAGCATGGTGTAGCTGTTCTTCGCTGCACCGTGGGCAGCAGGATACCATCAGTCTCGTCCGGCAGCACCCACCACCTCATCTGTTAGGGGAGTCACATCTCCGCAGACCTGGACCTTGGTTTGCTCTGCAAAAGCCGCTAGTCCTTACTGCCAGTCCGGGGCTGAGCTGGCAACTGCACCGAGTTATCTTGTGAAAAAATGTAATTACCTGTGCTTTGTGGTCACAGAAGGAGTGGTGTTCTAGGGTGGGGACTCCTTTGCATTAATACCTTCACACAGAACACATTAATACACTCCAGACTGGCAGGTTATTTCAAAACTAACAATAGAGATTGCCACATTTTTCTGTGCGCCTGGATAAATGGCTGAAAAATCATTTAAACGCCTCTTGCCTCACTGCTAGTACCAAACAGGACCAAAACACCTCTTCAAGTACCCCAGAGATTGTTTGGCAGGGTTTCAGATGTCCACAGTCCAAACCACCCAGCACATTTCGATAATGCCTACGGCTGTAAGTTTTTCTCTGTGGCATAAGAAAACAGCAATTGGTCTCCCATTAAAAAGATTTTACACTGAGGTCAACAGCAGAGAGCAGGCCTGCAGATGTATGCAGGTGTGTTCTTGGTTAAGCCCTACATCAATTATCCATTCTGTACCATCCATAGAGGAGGACATCCAGTATGTAGGTACCTTCTCTCCTCGCTCCAGGGCATCATTGGCCTTTTATTTGCCTTTGAGCCAGAGCAAGCATGATGTTAAAACCCGTTTCCAAGTTGTATATGCCACAAAAGGCTTCCTGAGAAGGGAGGACTTTATATTCAGGCTGACACCAATGCTTTCCTTCTTTATCAAACAAACAGAAAACTCAACCTGAAACCTAAGGGGCTTTGTGAAACCCATTTGTGATTTTGAGTCTGATCCAAAGCTCACCAAAGTCAGTGGGAGCCTCTTTAGTGACTCCTCTGGTATTTAGCCCGTGCCCTGAGGGGAAATGATGCTAAATACACAGCAGACCTCGCTCCTGCAATCCACTGAACACCTACATGGTAATCTCCATCCCTTGTACGTACCAGTACGAAGACATGATGTCAGTGTCTGGGACACATTCTTCTCTGCAGACTCCTCTTGTGAATGGAAATTCACTTTCATTGAACATTCAGAGACATTAAGGAAAAAGCAATGGGATGTTCTGGATATTCCTGAAGGGGATCTGTAACATCTGATTTTATTTATTTATTTTTTTATCCCAGTATTTGCCTCACTCTGAACTGAGGTTTGTGGAGAAGCTTGAGATCACAGAGTGGGGAGCTGCGGTGGAGGAGGCAGCTCTTTCCTGCAGAACATTTTATCTCACGCAGATTGGGTGCAGTCCACCACTGCATACTGCCAGCACAGATAAAACCAACCCAGCAAGACCAGGACAACGAGCCAAGTGTGGACGTGGCCGCAGAGAGACAAGCCACAGGGCGCAAGGATCCGAGCCATACACAGGACCTGAGCTTCTTACTGCAGCTGTAGGTTATTTACCCGCTCTGGGATTTATTAGCAAATGCCTGGCTACTAGATTGGAGATGAAGTATTTCACATCAATGTATGTCCCAAGGGAAATCTTACTATAGTGCAAAAAAGCCCTCTCAAAAATCTACTGAATAGTCCAAGCCAGCTGAATCTAATTGCATCAAAACACATTCAGAATCAGGATCATTGAATGGTTTGGGTTGGAAGGGACCTTAAAGATCATCTAGTTCCAACCGCCCTGCCATGGTCTTCTGGGCATAAACTCCATGGAAAAACCTCTCAGAGGAAAGAAAAGCTACACGAGACAAAAAGAAAACAGTGAGATGTCCTACAGGAGCTCTCCCAACAGTTTTGCTTAGTAGAGCAATTCTACTCTGAAATCCAGTGGGGTAAAAGCAGTTCTCCATGAGGGTCAGAGCAAATGCCAGGCTTTGTTTTTGTTAATTCCTTGTTGATACAGCCTAAAAAATACAGCTTTGCAGAGGATGTGCTCATTTTTGTACACTGCAAAATTTATACATAACTTTTGGCACAACTGCCTTCAAGCTTTACATTAAAATTACAGAAAAGGAAGAATTTTGAGGCAACCTGAACTTCAGTCCCTCACAGAAAAAACAAAGGAACGGTCAAGAGTTGATCAGTAGCACAAAAAGGGCACAAAGAGAATTCATTTACTATCAGTTAGCAGGGCCTTATCCTGCTTGCAACACCCAGTTCAGACCAAACTTCCAAATCTTCATTGTTAACGCCTTTAATTGGCCTATTCATACAGAGATAACTTTTTAAATAATAATCAAGGTATTTATTCATCAGTATGATCAATCTCAAGAGCAGTAAATGCTCAGATATGCTGTCTGCTTCAGATAACTTGTTCACAATTCACTGGATTGCACCTGCCGTTTCAGAACAGGGGCAACAAAAGGTAAAAAAAGTCTTTGAGGGAGGTGGTTCTAAGGCACCTAAAAATATGGTCCTGAGAGAAGGTCTGTTCCCATGCTCTTAAGTAAGGGAAAGCACATAACTTCATGCTTTTGCTTGGTGTGCTTCTTCACCAGCGTAAATATCTGTGCTAAGAATCTCAGAAGCAAAGAAGGTTAAGACCTACCTCCTGGAGAAGCACCACCATGTCTGAAGGCCAGAGCTCAGTTTGTAGATGTTGTGGGAAATTTCTGGTAACCGAGCTCTGCGGGGGAAAAAATGAATGTCAATCGCTGATGAGCTTTTCAAATCTATTTATTGTTCGTTGAAGCACCCAGGAAAATTCAAGTCACAGCTCAGTGTGTAGCCTGTGCTGTGGTTTTTGCCATTCTCGGGGGATTTTGATGAAAGAAAGATTAAAACTAAAACCTGTAATACAGCTGTTACCTTTTGCCTCTCTTGTGGTAATAGCTGTAGAAGGGGCATTTGGTGAACTACACAGGTTTCTTAAAGGTGCTAACCAGCTGCGCATCATGTGTAAGAAAAGCTGAATGTTCATTTTCCATGCTGACACGATGTTCACTTTCTATTAAGGACAGCAACAATATGGGTTATCGTATGCCAGTAAATTAACCGTGGCTGGAACTGTTCCCACGTGGCACCGCAAGGCTGCACCCACCCCATGAAACCCTTACCTTTTGGCTCCGGGTGGCCACGGAACGGCTGCAGGTCTGGGTTGACCTGCTGTCCATGCCGGGAACTGCTCCCCAGGACATCAGCGGGCTCAAACACAATCCTGCCAGGGCCACTGCAACGATTTAATTATACAGCCGAGTTCAAGTAGTTAGTATAGACACAGCCTTGGGCTATGCATACCGCACGTACAACCGTTTCCACTACCGGGTAAGTATCCTTGTTTTCTTTTCTTTATGATGCCAGCTGGTAGAAGCGTTGAGGGCTGAGTCTGTAAAACACAAGTGTTTTATGGGATCCTCATCACTGCAATGTGTACAAACTTTGGCACAAGAGGAAAACAAACAAAAAGCATCCGGTGATAAGAAGCCGCCTTGGATGTTTACCGAATTAGGCTTGTGTAGGCGGTGGCTGCTCTGTTGTTTGTTTTCTAGGATCATGTTCTTGAGCTTTATCAGCGTGAAGGATGATTTTTTTAATTCAAAACACTTCATTCATGCTTAATTCTGAGACATATGTTCCACCTTAATGTTTGCCGTTGTGGTCTGTAGATCAGTTACAAACCAGGCAAGCGGTGTTTCCATTTCCCGGCTGGGGGGTTCAGCGTAACTCACCAAGTGCAAATTGGAATTTCAAGTTTGAATGTTCAATTTGACACACATTTGTTGCATCTCCACTCTTTCAGCGTGAACTCCGTGTTTAATACACAGATTCACAACCTCAACAACATATGGAGGCGCTACTTACTTGCTGCGGAAATTCACTGGGGAACGTGATGGTCTGAACGCTGCTGAGCAGGGAAGTAAAAAAGAAATAAATCTGCTGAAGATCTTTCGTGTCTGCTCCCGGGCCTGAACAGGCTGGCTCTCAAATGGAGAGGGACAATGGGTTACTCTGCGTGCCTGACCACATCCAGGAGCTCTGGCACTCAGAATCCATTAAAGCAGTAATTTCTTATTGAGCAACGGGATTACTTTATGTCTGGGCAAAATTTTTGATCTATAGTGGTAAGACATTTTACCACCACACTACAGTTGAGTTCATTCATCACAGAAAACATCATCATGTCACTCTGTACTATGATCTATGTAGTATCCTGCATCCTGAATACTCTACGTGGCTAATTCTCCATTTCAAAACGGATACAGCTGATCAGGGAAAGGTACATGAAGGCTACAAAGCTATGGGACTGCTGGAGGGATGGCTACGACTCTTCAACCTGGAAAAAAAGACAACCAGAAAGGCTTGGCAGATGCCTAAAAAATAGCAACCGGCACAGAGAAGGCGGACAGGGACTGCCAGCAACCGGCACCTGGTCTCACCCAGTACAAGAAGCCCAGGGCATAAAAAGAGGCTCACAAGTGGCAGCTCCGAACATCTGAAGCTGGTTTTCTTTCTCCCCACAACCTGTGTTTAAGCTGTGGAGCTTATTGCCACAGGATGCTGGTAAGCTGCTAAGTGTGCCTAGGTTTTAAAAAGTCACTGGACGAGTTCATGGAAGAAAAAAATCCATTGAGGGTTATTAAAAACAAGACATTATGTCTAGGTCAGAAAAGCCATGAGCCGTAAATCATTAGAAGCTAAAACAATATTCTGGGAACGTATCTCTTAACTGCTTGCATGCTTTCACAAAGTATCCGATTTCATCTGTTATTGGGAACAGGGTACTGGCACAGCTGAACTTTTGGTCTGACCTGGTCCAGCTTTTCTGGCACTTTCGTTGCTTTTTTCCACTCTACAAAAGCTGTAAGGCTGCCGGTTCGGCGAGTCTTGCATTTGAGTCTGGTCAGCTCACCTACTACAAGAGCAAACGCCGCAGGGAACGGCAGGAAAACAGGCTGTGCCCTTCCTCCCCTGCCTCCCAGGTCTGTCAGGCTGCACTAAGGAACTGTAAAGCCAGCTGATTTAACCTCCTCAGGATTTGCGAGGAACGAGGGGGATACTGAGAGAACAACACTGCGACACATTCAGACACCAGGGGTGGCTGAAACCGCTTTCAGATGCTGGCAGTGCTGTATTCATGTGGACGATCTTCTACACAGTCATATGCTCAGGGGTGACACCGTGCTTGGGACTGAGACCTTCTGCATGAAGACAAGTTTCGCCCAGGAAAGCCCTGGCCAGTGGGGCATTCCACATGATCAGGAAAACACTGGAAGACTATGGCTGCAGTCTTCAAAAGCTGACTGACTTGGGCACGTCTCCCTTTATTTCTGCAGATCCACAAGGCACTTCCGGAAACTCCACTCAATCTACTTCCAAACAGTTTTTAAATAACCAGAGGCACAGGATTTCTGCCATGAAACACTCCCACACATTATTTGTGAATTAAAATACTTCTAAGAAAGTATTCTTGGGGATAAATTTCCCCAAGTTCTTTTCTTAGTGGAGTAAGCACAGCATTAAATAACAGGGAAACTCAACTATTATCTCATAGTTTTCTTTTTTTTTATTATAGACTTTTTATCCACATGAATGATAAAGAAACTACAACAGAGTTAAATACCTTTTTTTGATAACAGTGATTATATTCTTAATTACACTCAATATTAAATTGTAAAATATTTCCAGAGGAGTACAATCGTAATTCATACAGCAGGCAAAATACCGGAGGAGGAAAGGGCCGAGGGAGGGGGGTATGAGAATTTCCAGTCTGCTTTTAAAAAGCACTGTGTATGGCTAACACTGCTCTATCCATCCATCCATCCAAATGTGGTTCTGGCCCATCCGGTAAGACGCGCATTTCTTTCCGTAAAACAATCACTATTCAAAAGCAAAAGATGAACTGGCAGATGTTGTCAGTGTTTGTGGTGTTGAAAGGATCGGCAGTTCCTTCCACAGCTTATCTGTAGGATTCATCGAAAGCATTTTCTCTATCAAGTTCAGTAGTCCTTCTAAAAACACAAAGACTTAAACTTTGGTACCACCAAAAAAGATCCAGGACAGGCATTTTTTTTTTTATTTTTTTTTTGTTTTGTTTTTACTAATAAATGGCTGCTACATTCTATTTTACATGGTTGTCCATGATGCTTTGAGGTCACTTGTCCTCGGGTTCAGACGAACCTGATTTTTTTGTTTTTTAAATCCCCAAGCCCTTCCACTTTCTCAGTCCTTATATAAGTCAGACTTCTGAGTGGCGGGTTATAACTCCCAAGGTAACAGCTGCAAAGGTTCCTGTGCTTCTGGGAATAAATAAATAAATAAAAGAAAGAAAAAAAAAAAAAGAAAAGAAAAAAAAGAAAACATGAACACTAAGCCCAAATTTGAGATTTATTTACTCACAGATTTAGGACATTTATTTACAATCCTTGAAAAAGGGATAGACACAAATCACAAGCTCCAGAAGCATCCTCAGACACTTTGCTAGTTAGTACCTGTAGAGTCAAGTGGAAATACTCACATTAAAGATGAAGTGCAAATTGTGACCGACAGAAGTACGACTAAAAACAAGAGGAACACAAAGCCCAACAAAGGTAGCTGAGAAACACAGAGCATTAATTGAGTGGTTGCTCCACAACACACAAGGTCTTCACCCCCTTGGTGTATTGTGCGGGTATGTATGTGCATACACATTCCTTCTTGAGGCAACTCTTTTCTGCTTGGCACATTGAGAATCTGAAATTGCTTCTGAACAATATAGTTGTGATTCTCTGCTTGACTGATTTAGCTTAGCAGTTAAGTAACAACTAATCTTTCAAAAGCACTAGGGCCTACTTAGAGAAATCCCTGTTGTCTGCAGGGATGGTGTGCCACTGGAAACAAAAACAGCGTGAGAAACACATCCATCCTTCACACTCTCGGCAAATAAGCAGGAAATGCTCGTAGCCGTAATGCCAGCACCTTCCTTGCAGGGACTGTCAGCTGATGAAAACCTGATGCTGGGAACTAAACGGTGCAGTTCATCTGATGCTGCCATCCTCAGGCAGACTTTTATCGTAGATCAGTGCTTTGGATGAGGCGCTTAGGGCAGGACCCGCTGCTTTCTCATCTGGGGAGGCATACTGTTTTATTCAGGATATTAATATCACTGAATTTATTTTAAATCAGTGCTCAGATTAATGTAGACTCAACTGGAAAATGCTGGCAGCCAGTAAGAAAGTATGAACAACAGGGCAAAACAGACCAACTTGATGCTTAGATTAATCTCCTTATCTCAGCAGGCAGAGCTCAAGGCCACAGATACTGGTTATCCAGTTACTCTATACTTACTCCTAATGTTTTTATTTTTAAGTATCTGCTTCTTTCCTAGCTCAGGCAAACTCCATCATCGATACTATCAAACCCTTCTCAGACACACCAGATTTTCTCTTGAATACCTCTACTTTGTGCATTACTGAAGTCTTTGCATATGAATAGCTCTTTTTTCCTAATCCATCTACTTCACCTCCGGGATTTTTTTCAGTGAATGCACAAGCCAGATTTTGTGGCATAACACTGTACCAGGGCTACCAGCTCTTTGCCTCTCTGCCTCTAAGTCCTAATCCTCTCATTTTACCAGAAAAAAAGAGAATGGCATTTACGTGTTAAGGCTTTAGCACCCAAAACTGGAATCTTCCAGGCCACTGATGATGGAGATGGTGTTTCTCCTAACTGAATGCTTCTAAAAAACACTCCTGAAAAATGCAGCATTGGGTTTAGGAAGACACTGCCCATGGGCAGCAGAGTAACTGCCATCTGCAGGAGACTGAACTACAGAAGACAGTGTAGTTCCGTAAAGCTCCCAAAACATACTGCTCTTTCTGGGAGCTGAAGAAGCTCCATTATGAGCAGAAAACAACAACACTACCAGCCCATGTGTGAACTTTCACTGCACTGTAAATGCCAAGGTATTTCCCTCCTTCCACTGAAGGTACACGACCTTCACACCACTTCCCAGTGCCAGAGAGCAGAAGCAGGTGCTCAGGTGATTAGGCCTGGCTTCACCCAGTGGTCAACTCTCAACACTACGTCCTACACCAGTGAAGCCTCGTAATTAGTGTGATGTGTTAGTTATTATCAGCTTTAGACCATAGCACAACGCCTCCCCCCAGACACAGCTTTTTGACCAGAATCAGTAACATCAAGCGACAGAACAATCCTCTTAATTCTTGCAATGGCTACTAAGAAAAACACAGCGGGCAGATTAGGTAGAATAAAGCCCCTTCTTTCACAAGCTTACCTTTAGCTTTTGCTGAGGTGTGCACCCAGCTTCTCTTTTCTGATCAAGCTTGCTGCATAGGGAATCTGCAATGACACAGAAAAAAAGCCACTGCTTTAAGCCAGGGTTTGGCTAACAAAACATCCAAGCCAGATCCCTGCAAATGAAATGTTTTTTTCGCCTCCTTGAATCATTTCAGCCAACAGCGCCATAAATTAAAAGGATTCAACTCTTTACAAAACCACAAGAATGTCAAAGCAGAAATAAAATAAAAATGGCCCAAATTAAAACAGCAGATAGATCTTAAAAATCCAACATAAAAGATGCCTTCTGATGTTTTCTTTGTATCAGTTGCTGATGGCAAGTAAGGCCACCACCCCTTCTGCTACTTGTGAGATGACAAAAATCAGTTGTCTGTAACAGAACAGGCAACACAACACCGATCTCTCCACAGTCGAAACAGCACGCTGGGAGTATGAGACTTCATGTATTTATATCACCATAATTAGGAAGTTCATAATAGTTATCTCTGACTTGCACCAATCTGAAGGAAGCCACTGAAGTGGAACAAATAATTAAAGAAAAACAGAGAACACAGGCATATTAGGGAACATAGCTATATTTAGAAACAAAGTGGGATGATGTGCTCACTGGCTACTGGGAATACACTACAGGGCCGCTCTCTTTCAATGCTGGGCCTTTAAAATGCAACAAAACGAAATTGCTCTGAGACTTCTCCATAGCTTGGAATCCAAGTCACTACAAGTTCACTGTTCTTTGATGCTGCCTTTTGAAGGACTGTTGGAGGCATTCAGATTAGGATCAGAAACTCTATGTCCCTACACTCCTAGGTGCTGCTGCACACCCAGGTGACCTGCATCTGCTGTTAAGCACTCGGGAATACATTCACAAATAACATCAAATATGTTACTGCCGGCTGACAAATAGGCTGGGCTGAAGTCAGGAGCAAGGCCTTAAGCTGCAGAACCAGCAAAAGGAACAGACAGCCAAACGCACAGAGTTCAAGCAACCTGCCCCACACACCTAGTAACATACCAGAAGCATGTGAATTTGCATCCATATCCACCGATCATAAACCTAAGGTGCATTCTTGTACATCCCTGTTTTGGATTTAATTCTATTACGCCCACAATGTGTAAGGACATTTGTATGAATTGCGCTTCGCATGTCTCTGGGCTGGTGTAAAGCATAGTATCTACAATGACATCGAGAGATGTATCCACCCCTGCCTACCTTAATAAGGAAGAGAGCAGGAAAGGCTCAGGATGAGAGGAAAGAAAGGGGCATCTGCAGCTCAGGAACTAACCCTTTCATCTCTCAGGAAAGGAGGTCAATCTGATTGAAAGCAGCAACACCAGGAAGCAGCAGTGTCTGCAAAGACGAGCTGTCTGACTGAAAGCAGAAGCCTTGCATGAGGGCATGCTGCTTCCCCCACTATGCAGCCCTGGGAAAAGGGAAATGTGCGTGCACAAACGGAGAGGCCCAAAATACTGACGACCTGAAAAGACCCACGATCCAGGTGTTTTATCTGACTGCTCTTATAGCCCCTACACTTGACAGCAGCTAAAAGGTATCATCAGGGAACCCTGCTTCCAGATGCCCCAAAAAACCAGCTCTCCCCTCCACCAGCTCCTTGAACAGAGCTGCCTTCCAGGGCACGGTGTTTGCAAAGGCTGGAAAACTCCCCTCCAAACTGCAGCAGAGAAGAGTATACGAAGAAGCTGTTTTACCTGGTCACCCATTTCCATGGTTTAGATTTGAAAGGGAGCCACAAACAAACTGCCTGAATAAGCACATTTCATCTTAGACCTGTGATGCTTCACCAGCTGCTTTCTTCCTCTCTCCCGCTCACAACGGCCAATAAGCAACATCGGCTTGCATGGCCGCCAATTATATAGGACATCTCCCAAGCTGTACTGACCTAGATAATACAACGGGGGTACGTTCTGTCAGAAATTAACTGTTCTTAATCCACTTCTCTGCTATATTTGGCACATCAGCGTCTTTTCAATGTGTGTTGGTTTATCCATTCTCCTGGTAATAAATGAAACTGGGAGAGATGGGTGTTCAATAGGGAAATGACTACCTTCCTGCTGAGTTAAATCACCTACAATGTCATCTTCTACTTTTGTCATTGGAAGAGTGTTTGGTAACTCCGGTGCTGCAGTGGAATAGTATTTAGGGCTCTTCGTGACAATACCGTGGATGCACAAAAGGGGACTGTAACTGCTGTGATGAAGATAGGATCAGCACTTAAATAAGCGTGAAGATCCAACACATAGCCCTTATCAAAGGGTGTACACCGCTGCCAACAATAACAGAAGTGCAGACAGTTCGGCTTTAAGTAGCAAGCAATTTGTTTCTTATGACTAAACCCACATTAATAGAAATATATCACAATGGGAGCAGACCTTTAGGGTGCAGGAGAAAGACACAGTGTCCGTATGGCATTTCTCTTGGGGCTTTTTTGTCTTAGGCTAGCTCTAGTCTGGTCCTGGGTACTGATCACCTGTTAAGAGTGAGAGCACACTCCTAAGTGCATTCCTGGAACGCATCCTTGTTTGCTTCATCTGGAAGCAATCCAGTTTGCAAGCTCTGAGTCTGCTCCACAACATGAACCACAGCGCAGGTAAGTGGACGTCAAAGAAGCTTTGGCACACTATCCTCTTTTGGAGACTTCACCTTTGCATCCCATCTCTAGGTAGGGCATGCAACGATACAGCACCGTGACTTCTGTCACTTGAGAAGAGAATCTTCAGTACCCCAAAGCACTACTACCTGATGTGTATCTACAGGTATTATTTAAATAATTCTCATTTCCAGAGAGCATGCTTGAGACCCCAAGTCAGAACACCATCCAGCCAAGACAGCCTTTCCAAACACAAAGCATATTTATGCAAGAAAGGAGAAAGATGTGCAGCTGAACTGCCACTGGAAAATTACAGGCTCTGCACACACTGTGCTTTTGGATAGAACAATGCATGGGATTATCCAGAAGTAAAAGCATGCACTGAGCCTCTTGACAGCCGGAGGAGGAATGGAAGTGCCCTACACCGCGAGTCTCCGCTGTTGCCCTCTGAAAGTATTTATAGCTGTGTGGGCAGAGTCCAGAGATTCGTCCCTCCTGGGCAGGCGGTACTGCACAGGATGCAAGGCAACAGAGAGCCATGGCTGGAGCACACAGTGTCTCCTCAGCGTATTTTTAAGTACTGGAGCACAATACCACAGAAAAAGGACTTTGCACACAGGCAATGGCACAGGCTGGCTTGTGGCTCTCCGGTACATACACATTCATTTTTGATCAGAATTTCTGCAGATTCTAAAGGAAGAGAAGCTTTTAGTTCTGTCTTTAATAGCCATCAATTCTACAAAGCATTCCTTTTCTTTCTCCAGAATTTACCGGAGAAAGGGGCACAGCTCCACCCTATTAACCCAAGGCATACCCAGATGCACAGTCAAGATACAAGTTTTGCTCACCTGTCTTAAGAAAGCAGACAGTGGCAAATAAAATTCTGGTGAAAACAGTAACTGACAGTTCACTTTACTGTACACAGTCAGAAATGTGTACGCTACCTTTGGCATCAAAAGGACATATTCCCAACTTGTACCACTAAACCTGGAGAGGAACTCCACCAAAAATCAAAAGAATGTAACAGAACATAGAGAAGCACATCTGCAGTATCATCCCAACTGCTAAAGCACTTAAGAAATTAAAGAGAAATAAATATAAACATCTCTCTGGTTTAGAGGATGCAAGGTAATGAAATCTGCCGTGGGAGTCTGCAAAACGCAGTGTAAACAGTTCCAGAAATGCTCTTTTACCTGCTACTATCTCACATGTCAGTAGACATGCCCTTCAGCGCAAGATGCAGCTCAAGAAATGCAAAAGCCATTCTGCCGAACGAACATTTGCATTTAACATTCTTGTCAAGGTCAATCAATCCAGCTGGACCACTTTAAGCAGCAGTCCAAAGACTCCCAGTAAAGCACTGCTACTTATTTCCGCTTTTGGAACATGGAGTGACATGCAGGCAGTGACCAAGACCTCCGCACACAAAAATGTGGATATTCCATGTTTGTATAGTGAATACATTAGTAGTACAAACCACCTACTTTCCATATACAATCTAAAATAGGAATTAAACCTATTGGTGCTTTTCTTAATTACAGTAGGACCCAGAGGAACATCATCTCATACCTCTGAAGATCCACCTACATTACCACACTGTAGACTTTTTTCCGTCTTTTAAACACACCTCGTGAATCTTTAAAGACCAGGGTGAATGATGATGCAGAGGTAGATAAAATCAGTTTCGCATATACATAGTTCCTGATTTATTTTATTCTCTGCCTCTGAAGAACAGAGATGATTCAAAGCAGCACAGAGTAGAAGGTCATCAAACATCAGAGCAGTTCCAGCTGGATCCAGTTCTGAGCTCTGAACATTATTATCATCAGGCTAGTGAGGAGGAATTCAGTTCACAGGAGTATAAATAAATTTTAAAAACCCAAACCAACACCTTCCACTTGAGCTGGAAAGACAAAGGAGTCTGAGTAATTCACATTTTTAACATGCCTCAAAGACTTGCTACCTTTTACCCTTATGGAAAATGAATGGGATTGATCACTACCTGATCTTAGTTATCTACACTACAATGGCAGAGCGACAAACACCACCTTAGCTTTTCCTGATGGATAGGTTACAGCTGTGGCCAGTGCTTCCTGGGAACCTACAAACTACTTGTAAGAGACCAAGGAAATTAAGAAAAGCTAACCTGTTTGCAGGAGGCTTAAAGTTACTGCTTGGTGTTCTACTCCTCTGTGGCAACGTTTTAGACGGGCTTACAAAAACATAAAAGGATAAAAATCATCACATTGGGAATGCTGCTTCTGATCTTTTTCTCCCACCAGGCAGCTAGGAAAAAAGCTGTGCTTTTTAAATTTGATCCACTAACACTGTTGCTCAGAAGACAGTATCAGAGAGATAGAGAGTCTCAAGCAGAACCTGACTCAGTACATTGTTAGGCTGTCTGGGCTGTCCAGACAGACGAATTCTGGTCACACTGGAAAGAAACTGAAAACTAAAAAGGCGGGTGAGCTCTTCTAACGCCATACCACATGTGCCGTGTTAGAATCTACCCCAGCCTCCTCGGCAGTGATTTTTTCTCAGCGGCCCTTTCTGTACAGCTTAATAAAAAAAGTTAGATCCATGCCTGAATCCGTATGTTAAATCTGTATTTTACATACAGCCTCCAAGTACATACATGGGACTTAGCCAATATGGGAGACAGCACTGTGAAGGAGGAGGAAGAGAAAAATGCATTCAGTGATTTAAGATCCATTTTCTTGTTAAATACGATGCTCAGCTGCTTCCCGGCACTTGGATCAGCGCTTGGCACAAACAGGTTGCAATGCTTCCTGGTAGCCGCTCCAGACACTAACTCCTTTCTCAACAGAAATTGCTGATGGCCACACATTGTCCCACTGCTCCAGCTACCTACCAAGCCAGGTTATGTCCAGAGAAGCCAACATCCAGTGCAGATGATGTGACAGCACAGAACCCACCCCCCACCTTCCCAATGATCTGAGCTTTACTCCTGACTTTCAGGAAGCCAGATTTTTTTTTTTTTTTTTTTTTAAGTCCAGAGCGGGCAGAGCAGTAAAATAAAACCCCAGTGATTAAACACGGCTTTAACGGCGGCTGCCTGGTACCGAGCCCGTGCGGCGGCCCGCAGGCGCGGGCGGTGCAGTGCCGGCCGGGGAGCAGCAGAGGGCCCCCGCAGCCCGCGCCAGCGCCCCCCGAGCTGCCACCCCACCGCGCGGGCCCTCGCCACGCGTGGCGATTCATCGTCACCTTCTGCATTGCAGTTTCACAACGTCACCCAAAAACCGGGTGACAAAAAGCGTGACACTCTGCGTTCGGTACCGGCTAGGCACTAAGCAGTACCATCAAGTAGTTCCTTCCATACAGCAGGTTACAGCGGGCCTTGGCACTAGAAACTTTTGAAACATATTTGGTTAATTTTTTTCACGCTTAGCTTCACCTTGTTGTATTCCAGACATTTCTGATATATCAAACACACTAAAGCAGTTTATTTTAAAGTCTGACTACTCAGTTAGGCAGCTTGAAGAATTCCAGTTCAGGGTGAGTGAAACCATCGTTCTGGCAAAACCTGCCTCTGGTACCCATTGTTATAGAGATGCCTTCATGATCACGCACAAGTCTTCAGGAAGGACTAATTTAAATTGTATAATCCTTAAGTGGTGAGAGGAGCCAAAGAAAACTGACTCTCTGCATTTATATTGTTTGTAAAATTAAAAAAAAAAAAAAAAGGCAATTAAGCCAAGTCCTACAGCTAGTTATACAAGTAAATTTTGAGTATAATACTACAGAAGTATATACCTATGAAGCTGTAAGTAAAATTAAAGTATGCATTAAACACTTCTGCTTTTCTCTTTGCACTTTGGTGTTAACAAAATTAGGTGTGGGCTGCTCTGTTAAAACAATAGTATAGAGTCCCAGGTACATACCAAACAACACAACCTGCCCCTGCTAAAAACGAGTCAACAACAACCAAACAAAAACCAACCAAGTCACCATGCTTTTTGTGTATTCTGCACCAAAAGCTTTAATTCATTCATGTGATAACCCAAGAAGGCCAAAAGAGTTCTATTGTTAGCACATTCAGCTCGTTAACATTAATTCTAGATCTAATCATACAAGACGTATTCACATGAATGAATTAAAGTACCTGCAGGCACAGTCACATCAGAAGTGCTGACTCCATTTCAGTTATCAACAAAAACATCACTGAGGATTTCTGCACCCATCTTAAACAAACACACTTGTTATTTGCAGCACTTTCTCAGTTCTTCATATGCAAACATCCTTTTATCCATCTCACTGACACACAACCTGCCTTAAGATATCAGCAGGGATACACAAATGTGAGCATAAAGACTTACTGATGATTTGCCAACCTTTCTATTAGTAACAGTTAAACTCAGGAAGCCACAGCCAGTGAAGAAGTCCTGAATTGTTGGTGCAGTACATTAAATGTTGCAATTACTCTCTATAAATACATTCAGCCAGCTCTGTTCAATGATTAAATGACTATCAGTCTTTCTGTAGCCTGCATCAGCAAGTGAAAAGGGTGTGAATTACATGATTGTGTTTCTTTTCCTGTCCAAGCAAAAATACTACACTGAACCTTGTGATTTCTCCACTTCTAATTCAGAAAAACCACCACAGTTGGCTCCCTGGCAGTCTGGGATATCCAGGTTCAGAAACAACTTCACAACTGGGCCACAAAGTGAACAGCAGAGATGATCCGTTCTCCTCCTGGGAGGGAGAGTTAGTGAGCTCCAAGTTCAGCTGACACAAGAGATGAAGGCTGAACTGCGATCACAAACTTTGTGCTTGACTGTGCTTCGCAGTAGGAATCAGGTCACCTGCCTCAAGCCCAAAGCAGCAGGGGAAGTACTTTTCAGGATGTCATCCTAATCACCACCATCTGTGTCAACGCAATTCACAAATCAAGCCAAACTCCTTGTCTAGCATTAGGAGACAAACGGGAACACAGCAACAACTGGACACATTAAAGGAAAAGAGTGGAAAAACCAGCAGCAAAAACTCTCCAAAGATATTCTGGACTTGAAATTCCTGCATAAACAACTTCCTTCAAGAACCCTCCATCTCTCATTGAAATCCCCAAAGTCAGCAGGAACGTTCGGCAGCTCTAAAAATAAGGCCGCTCCTAAATGCCCCTAAACAAAGGTGCACAAGTTTGACAATCCTGGCCTTCAGCTTTATTTTTATGTCCTAACCCACCAATTAGAAAATGACAGTACCAGAAGGCTGGACAACGCCTTCTCTGCATCATGGTGTGTGACAAGCACAAGGAAAATTTAGATGCTTGAGCACAAGGCTTATTCAGTTATGTGGGGGGATATTTGGCAAGCCTGCCTGCCTCAAAAAACCCTGTTGAATACCATCAGACTGATCACACAAAAAACGTCAGCAAAACAAGCATTAGATGATAGCTTCCCATTTGTTACAATGCCCTGCTCTTAAAACTACACTAAGCGAGACCTGAGTAAAGAAACAGCTTCCCGTACTCCACTCCACACTTCTACCGGATTAAGTATGTCAAGTTTTCAAAACACCGTAGTTGTACACAGTGATCTAGAGCTGCGCTAACACACACATGCGTGTGCAAAATCCCTTGATTTTAAAATAACAAGCAAGAGACTAAACAACATGTGCCTGCACTGAACTGTGTTTTGGCAACTTGATCCTTTACTGCTGAGTTAAGCACTTCTAGTGGCTGCAATTCGAAAAAGACACATCCTAAGGTTTATTTGCCAGTAAGAAGCTGGCCTCGCGCAGATTCCCAACTGAGGGCTGAAATGCACCCCTTGGCAACTCGTACAAGGTAGAAACATGTAATTGCTTAAGGTTTACTGATTCAGTCCTCACGATTCTCTCTGAAGAAGCACTTCTCGGTGTTGAGGCAACAAATTTCATTTAGCCGAAACATGAAGATCCATCTGGTTACTGTATGAAAGTAAATCTCCAGGTAATTAAGACTCTAAACCAGCTGAGAACCGCATGCTTACGTCTTGCTAAGAACATGACCTCTGTAACAGTACATCCACATGGCTCACAGAGCAAACGTTTGAGGAGTGCATTTAAAAAACATAAAGCAACCATTCATAACATTTTTAGCAGAGAAGGCAAACTTACAATTTGTAGCTGCTGTACCATTTCTTCTCTGTACGCCAGTTCCCGCTTCATCTGATCTTGAAAATTATCTATAACAGAGGGAAAAAAAAAAGTCGATGCAGTAATTAAAACAGAGACCACACGGCAGAATTCATATAAATCAAACCAAATCACTACTAAGGAACCATGAAGCACTACAAAAGCCCTTCACCCAAATAAAGCATGTGCCTAATAAAAACTTAACTTGTAGGAGACACTACAGACAACAGAAAAACTATGGAAAAACTATTATTTAGCTACTTCCCCAACTACGAAATTTAGGCTGTCGAGTTTCTGTTGCTGGCATTATTTCCACAATTATCCTCTCAACGGAGAAAACTCTGCAGTCATTAGTCAAACTTCTATCAACACTGAAGAGAAGAGCAAAAACTGCTGTGTTTTGCTTTGGCATAAATCTGTTGACATCAATAGCGACATCCAACATGTGAGAAGACGAAGCACTCAAGGATGCAGGATTTGATTTGTAGTTTGTAACATAGTGCTGACAGCTTTGAATAAACCTCAGACTAAAGCTCCACAAACAGTGATGTGGAACTCAGAAGGGGAAAAAAAAAGTATTTGAAAGACAGATCCTGAACAGCTGGGTTACAGCATAGGCCAGCCTTCCTACTCTAGTTGCTCCTCCTTCCCTTACTTTCCTCCTCAATAATCATTTCAGACAAAAATTAATTTGGTAGAAGATTAACTGCTGGTCTGTGTTCCATAACACTGCTGCTGGAGCAGGGGAAAAAGAAAAATATAAGCAGAACAACTGATAAGCAAACAACTTGGAGAGTTGCATGTTGGAGACTTGAGTGCAATGATGGACTATCACATGGAAGAGAAAAGAAAACTCACTCAACCAATATCATTTTGACCCAGGAAACAAGCCTGTCCTGGACCACAGAAGCAGCAAGGTGAACGCCACCGCAAATCAGTATGGAGCACCTCAACACACAGAACTCGGAGAAGGGAACTACAAGGTCAAGGCAGCTAAAAATGATTTATTTACAACTAACCAATTCAAAGAGTTAAACAGTCGTGCTGGTTGCTGGGACACTAGCCCAGGACTCAGGAAGCCTGGGGTCAATACCTGCTCTACTGGACTCTGCATGTATGTCTCCATGCCTCCTTTCATCACCAGTACAGCAGGAATAATAACATTGCCTCATCGGACAACTGCATTGGGAGGATCAGTGGATTAAATGACTGCGGGTACTTCGATAGCACAGAAATGGGAGTCACAGAAACACCGACATTGCAATGGAAAATCTGAGTGCAGGTGAGAACGAGCGGCTTCTATTAATACTCTGTGTGCTGCCACAGCGCTGGGAGCTCACCCACTCCCAAACCAGCTGCACAGCCTCGCCATGACTTTTCAACCCCAAAAGCAGGAGCAAGAAGGCAGTGAGCAGCCGTGGCATGACAGAGTGGAGAGGAAGGATGTACCTCACCTGCAGGAAAAGGGGACATGTCCCCCATCAAGTGTGGGCATAGAAATCGGCTAGAAGAAACTACAAGAAGGCAGAGCTCTGTCACACAATAATTCTGCCCTCTCTGAATGACAAGCAGAAGCTATTGTTTAAAAGGAAGGAGGCACTACGGGACGAGAAGAAAATAGCAACGGAACAAAGAGTGAGAAAATATGTCAGGCTGAAATTGAGTCCAGCAAGAATACAAGCACAGCTACATAGAAAAGGACATGACAACACTGACTAATAAAGTTCTTCAGACTTCAAATAAATGCCCACATAATTTTTCAGCCTATTCCTTCTACTCTAACTCGACCAGAAAAAAAACCCCAACAGAAATAAAGATGGTTTGCAATCCCCTCTTCCTAGCCCCCAAAAAGCCATGCAGTGTAAAAGGTGACCACCTCCTGGTCACTAAAGGCTGCTAGATCTGTGCTAGCTACTACTGAGGTCCTCCGAGTAGGCTATATGGAGATTTCTTCATTCTCTCCTTTTCCTTCCTGGAGGTATGTAAAAGGCATGTAGATGTGGCACTTGGGGACACGGTTTAGTGGTGGACTTGGCAGTGCTGGGTTAATAGTTGGACTCGATGATCTTAAAGATCTTTTTGAACCTAAATGATTCTATGATTCTATGACTGCCTCTTCACAGGCTCATCACCTCTCAGAACAAATAGCTCAGAAATCTTGCTCAGTCCTGCACTGCAAATGTCCAAGCTCACAGTGGAAATGGAGTGTTAATGGTAAGGATAGTGTTTTTACGCCAGCATTTATCTGAGTCTGAAAGCTTACAGACAAAGCTGTAAGCAATACCCAAGAGAAAGGATATGAATATTTAAATAGTTTTCTTAACACAAAATTAAATACTTTAACTACCCAGACTATGTCTCTGCTATTTTATTGCCACATTGTTAAATGCAGCCGGACAAAATAGATGCCAAACAACACCAAAGGTATAAACCGAAAGAAGGTTCCGGGAGAACACGCTGCCACCATGCACAGGTGCTCGCCTTTCTATCAGGACAGCAAATTCTTCAATTTTCTTCAAGTGATCTGATCTTTTTTGATTTGCTTCAAGTGATCTCTGCGTTGAGAGATCTTACAGGCAAAGGAAAGCCTCATCTGCAGCTTTCAATACAATAGCATATGAAAAATAAAGGTGCAAACAGCAGAAGACAAGGTCTGCTGTCTTACAAATCATCCCAAGTCCACATTTCAAGCAGGTACAAGAAGCCACAGAGAAGCATGCAGCATAGCACTGCTAAATCAGCTCGCAAATATCAGTTCTCATTTAACAGTGATTTCCATGAGGAAATCCACATGTGTTCATCCACATACAAGACTGCATAGCACTTGCTGTGGGTGGTGGTTTGATGCTATTAATGTGCAACACCCTAAACGTACTCGGTTCCAAATCCAAGATCCAAAGAAAGGTGTCTTTGGAGTTAACCACAGGTAACCCAACAGGAGCATTTTCTAGAGAGACACAGTATGACCTTCCACATCTCACATGTTGCCTCCCAGCTGAAACATGGATGATTTTTTCTCTTTTTTAAAAAAGGCTGAGAGGACTTAAGGACCAACAGATTCTTATTTATTCAGACAGCGGAAAGCACAGGAAGAACCACCGCCACCCTGGCAGTGTGTTCCTGTCCTCAGCAGCTTTAGGGACGGGACAGAGATCCGCTACCCCCAGACACGCAGCCTGATGCTGCAGTGAGCCAGACTGGGATATAAAGCCTGTTACCTGCCTGCTCTTCGCTCCCTCCTACAGCCTCAGGTGTCTCCAAGCCATGATAAATCCATCAACACAATTTTAATTTTACCTCAGTTTTCCTTTAGTTGGATCTCCAAAGACTACTCTCCCTAGCTCCTCCCAATCCAATACCACCACAGGCAGTTAGTGACTTAGGAAACCTGACAAAACAAATAGTTTCTAATACCTGACCTAAAGCAGCAGCCCCGTTCAGCTGGAAAAACCTGGAACAGACCCCATTTCTTTTGCTAGAATACATACTGCTCTGGAGGAGAAATTACACTTATCTTGGATTCTACACTTACTTGATTTACAAAGACCCTTTTTCTTGGTTTATTATATGTGGAGGAGGGGTGTTTTTTTGGTAAATCTAAATCTGTAAATAGGTTTTACGGTTACTTGTATGTATTGTTTATAGCACATTATCTGTTTTCTATTTTAATCCTGAAGAAAATTGACCACTACTTTGTGGTACTTTGAAACCACATATTTTTCAAGCTGTTATACACAGTTGCCACTTCCTTGGTCAGCCGTACGTGTTCTTTTCTTTTATTTGAATTGTATTTCATGTGGTTTAATTGCAGTGTTTATTTACATGGCAATGACAGAGCATTAATTTTACTGCAGAAGAACAAAAGGATAAATAAGTGACCTGAATGGCAAAACTCCAAAATGCCTTTTGGCCAATACCACACATCAGTGTTTTGATCTACACAAATTATTTGAAAATTACCTCACTCCAAACCCAAGTAATGACTGAATTTATACTGAAGGATGAGGTTATCCTCCTTTCATTAATCTCTGTATCACCTTAGGCAGATCTTCTCCTTTATGTAGCTGTCTACATCTTCCAGTATTTGGGCTAAGGATGGAGTCATTCCCAGAGTCATCACACTTCCTTGCTTCCCTGAACTTACCCTAAATGCTACAGAGAGGACAAACATATTTTTTAAAATAATAGGAAAATGCTGTCCATGTTCCCACCTTTTCCTGTGATGCGGGGAGGTGCAACACTTGCGACAGTGGGTTTTGGTTGACTTGCTTACCTCATGGGTACTGGCAATACTGGGGTTTGTCCCTGGAGTTTTTATGAAGGAACTCAGAGGACTAACAATACTGAGGGTTTCTGAACTCTTGAAGAAATTATGATGAACCAACACAAGGGCATTTTGCGTTGAGTGCTGGTCAGATATTTCAGTCACACAGGAGTTAACAAGTTAGCAAATGGCTGAAGAGAACGACAATTAGCCTGGGAAGGTTTTAACGTATATCTTGGCTTGCTGTGAGTCACGCAACTCCACAAGGCGCCATCCGCATATAGTCTCATGGGAAAACACAGACAAAAAGTGAGAGGTTTAGAAAGCAGAGTTTATAAAAAAAAGTAGTATCAACATTAGGAAAATACTGAATGGAGATGCTGCCAGACCTCCTTTGGACTTCACAAAGAAGCAAAATGCGGGTGCAAAGACACTTTTTCTTTTAGGTTGCATTTAATATCGACTGAGGGGTCTCTGGGCAGGCAGCTGCAGAGCCGTGACAGCCAGGCATGGGAAGCCTGCACAACAGTACTGATCTCTGCATGGTGCTGTATTACAGACAGGCAGAGAGCAATGGAGATGCTCTGATCACTCCTGCTCTGTAACACTACCTTCACTGCATGTTAGAGAGCCCTTACTGTGTCTTCTACCACGTCCTGATCTACGTGGGATTTTCTCTTGGAAGCATGTTTTCCCCTGTTGCTGCCAATGTAATTCAAAAGGTCTCAGTCACTTAAGTCTTTTCCCATATCCCTGTGCATGCAGTTCAACTTTCTGGCAGCTTTACAAAAAACCCAGCTAACTATCCATTTTGTTTCCTTTTATTTAACACATGCCCAGCACATTCTATCACCCCCGGCTCGCAAGCACCCTGTTCATCAGCCATGGTGAAAGGGTCATCTCAAATAGCCCACCTCAAGAGGAAAAATCCAACCAGGTATTTCTACTCCTTAAACACAAGCCAAATCAATGCTACAGTGTCAGCTAAAACCACCTAAAGATGACTATGAAGCATCTTGTCTTCAAAAGCCTCCAAGAAGACGGTTAAGACCACCGACATCACTGTATCCCGAGAACCCCCAGACATGTTTCTGTCTACTGTATTCAATGTTATCAAAAAGTTATCAAAACCAGTAAAACATTCACCAAAAGAGACATCCAGTTCCCTATTTTTCCTACAAAAACTTGCTTGGGCAGCCTGAGAAGCCACAGCAGAAGTGCCATCAAGCTCAGCAGACCTAAGCCAAAGATCCTGGCAACACAACTGGGAACATTCCTCTCCCATTTTAACAATGTGACACCACCCACCCACAAATAACACCAAAACCACAGATAAGTGCCTTACTGAAGACTGGGAAAGACGCATTTCCTTTCAACACCTGGAACTCCTGTTCTAGTCTCCTCCGTAAGTCGATCTGTTCAAACAAAACCTTCTGGAGTTCCTCTAACAAAGAGAAAAGAAAAGTGGTTTTCCTAACCTGTATAAATAATTCTTGAAAGAACCATTGCAGAGCAATTCATTACTATAAGACAAAATATTTAAGCAGTTAAAAAAAAAAAAAAAGTGTTGCATAGACCTACAATAGATTTTGTGCAGAAAGCCATGAATATAAATCAATGTAATATATTATTTTAAAGTATTATATTACAGTGTCATGTATTGATTGATATATATGCATTAATCTCAATTATATCCACCCAAAGGTCCATATATTATTCATATGTTACTTGACAAGCTTAAAATATGGTGCAGAACAAAAGTGCCCCCTATTATCCTCATATTCTATTAAAACAAAGAGCAGTTTTATAATGTAAGAGGCCCTTATTTGTTTTACCTTTCCCCATGTTTTCTACATCCTTCTTCAGTGAATGAGGTGAATTGGTTTCTTGCGTGTGTTCACCTTAAAAAAAGAGAAAGAAAAAAGTTATTGATTTACTGATATTGCTTTTTTTCAGTATTGTCCTTGCTATGCAAATGCTTCAGAGAATCTGGAGAAAAAAAAAGAGGAAAAAATTATACAGAAAGAGTAAGATTGAGGTTTATCTACACATCTCCACATATGCAGCACAAATGTTTGCAAGACCTGCGCTTGCTTCTAGTTTAGTGAAGTACCTACTCCAACCATGGCCTCCTGCAGACAAGACACGACATCTCCTTGATACATAGGAGAGTTCCTCTTGCACGTCATCTGCCAAACTGATCCCTGCTTTCTCTCTAACCCCTCTTGAAGATGCTCTCATCAGAGAATGACTAGGAGCAAGCTGAGAAAGGGGTAGAGCCTTCTCTACAGTCTCATCTCCTCTCCTCACAACAGGAAGTCCAAGCTAACTAGCTGAGCAGGACCTTGTTCCAAAAACGAAAGGCAAAATCCTTTCTGCACGAGCCTCTTTGCCTTCATCAACTCTTTCACTCATCACCTTCTAGAGCTCTATGGCATGTGCTTGTTGTAACAGGATATAATTCATATCCAGCTGAGATAAAATTGACTTTAGTGGTATCTGCATCTAAAGGATACACCCGTAAGGTCAACCAATTCAGAGACTTCCGGTTGCTCAAGTAACTTTTAATCACATAGCAGTAAAGAATTTTCTAGATAACAGAATTTGGCTGTTTTCAGATAGATGCATGCTACTTCTTCCAGCCTTTTCCCTCTGCAAGTAAAACAAAATAAATCTTCACAAGGTGTTAAGTTCACCTGGATGACAGTTTGACTTAAGTATGAACCTTCTGACAGGTGTTATTTTCATTATCCTCTGGAACTAGGGGAATTTTCCTGTAATTTCTATGAATGTGGTCTTGAAGCAAAAAGCTATGAAAAAATGTTTTTAGCAGAAAAAAATAGCTTTTTAGCAGAAATTAATTGGAGATTGTCTGTTATTTACAGCTGAAGTAGAAATGGACTCTCAATAATTATAAAAATATTTAGTAAATAACCAATTACTGAAATAATTGTACTAATTCTTGTTTTAGTCCGGCCAGTAAACACCTATCATTAACTCTACTGATAAGTAATCACAAGACATACATCTAAAGCAAGTCATGTCTTTATGTATTTGAAAGAAAGAATTATGGAGGAAGTATCTTGGGTTTTTTTGAAAATAGAAAGCCATAGCACTGAATAGGTCATCACACCACAGACAAGATAGCAGTTACTTAAAAAACTTGTGCTGTCACCATGCATTTGATAGCTGGTCATCACAATAAGCTAATTTTGAAGTTGAATTGGAAAGTCTTGTTTTAGATGCAGTCAGAAATCTTTCTGCAAAACATTTATTTCTGTTTTTCAAAATCAATGCATTCTTATATCTAGAGTAAACCTTGAAGTCACAGTATATGAAACATATCCAATATTCATGCATTTTAGCATCTGCTATCTCTTCATTCCTTAAAAAAAAAAAGCAACCATTCAGGCATACACATTTACAAAACCGATCTCCGGTGCCAGCAATTCCATTTTAAAAATCTGTTTACATAACACAGTAATTACAAAAATCATTTTTGTATGATATCTGATAAAAACAAACATTTTCTGCAGGTAAGTTGTCTCACCACACTAAAAGAAATAGCAAGCTTAAAAATATATCACCTTTTGGGCAGTGGTTTGAGGTGCTTCCATAATCTAAAATGGTCGGTTTTGGGGTTTTTTTTAGTTAAAATAATTGTGTTTTAAACAGGATTGCTAACAAAAGAAGTATTTTGTTAGATAAATTACGGTACACAAAATCAAAAAGAAGGCATTTAAGTTTAGAAAGGGTATTTATTGAATTATAAATACCAGTATATTTTTCCAATCAATGTCTTTCCTTGAAACATTTTTTTCTCAATGTTTTATATGCAATTTTGAGGGATAACAGACTCACAGACAGAAGGTAACTGGATTTTTGAAGGAGAGGAAAAGAAAGAGGAAGAGACTAGCTCCTAGCACAGAGCATGGCGGCAACATAGCTCTTTCCCACTTGCTCGGTTGAGCTTTCAGGGCCGTATCATTTCAGGCTGCCAACTCGCCGGGACTGAAAGAACTGCATCAAAATGAAAATAAGGGCATGCAGCATGAAGAGTAACTTCTCCAGCATCTGCAGCCACCCTGCTAAGCCACGGAAAAGGCTTACTATAAAATCCCCCATCCTGCCCCCCAAACAAGTAAACAACAGGATGGGACAAGTGAAGGTATTTAAAGGCAAAACCCAGCATATACGGTTTTAAAGACTAACTGCACTTTTAAACTGCTTTCTGATGTTCAGAAAAGCCTCAACATTATTATTAACTGTAATAATAATCAGATGGGTTTCACCTTTCCAGTCCCCTGAAAATGATAATCAGGAGCCTGCTCTTCTCCATTTTTCCATACTTCCCAGAGGCCTCATCATGTGTTGTGTACTCTTCTACCTTAATTGAAAGGGAGGAGGTATTGAATATTTAACCAGCTTCCTTTCTCTTAAATGTTAATTAAAAGCTAAATAGGTGTTTAAAAACAAACAAACAGAAAGCCCAAAGAATTTTAATCAGTCTAAGCAAAAATCACTTCCCCTTCTAATAGCTCCACCATAACTCTCTTGGGCTTTGCCTACACACAAACGTGGAGCAGCGTTTCAAACAGCAGCACTGAAAGCTGCGCAGCACCCCCGGTACGGACACCTAGGTTTTCTTTAAGAGGAGCCTATTTCAGTTTATGTAGAAAAATCAAACTACACCCCAACTGTCTGTTGGCTAGGGGGAAAAGGGGTTGAAGTATTTGTAGCCAGTTTAAACTGTCTCAGCTAAAGCTTCAGTACCTCTGTTCTTCCCAGTTAGCTCAGGTGCACGGACATTGTCATTCTGGAGTAACGGTACACGGGTTGTATTTTACACAAATGGCCTTTCTTAACCTGGAATGTGGACATCCAGCCACAAAGGAAAGCAGAAATGACATATGTGAGTAGACACATGTCAAATTACTTTATCAGTACTCTGAAAACAAGAGGTCCCAATCTGTACATTGACACCTCAGCTCTTGTGATGCCACCATTTAATTAGCTCTACAACCACTGCAGTAGTTAAGATTTAATTTTTTAACGTAAGAAATGAACAGAAACATTTCTAAATGTATTCTCCTCAAAAGAAATGCATATTGCCCTTGTCGTACAAAACCAAACCAGCCATAGCCAGGTTACCTCTTCATTCTGCGCCACCCAGAGCAATCTCCTGCGATCCTTCCTTGGGAAGCTGTCAAAGCGCTCTTCAAGAAGCAACTAAAAATTTCCACGCTGGCCCAGACAACTCAACTACATCAATGGGAAAGTGATTTGCCCAGCGCAGAGCTCTAGCTGACGGGGAATACAACTCCGCACTCCCGACTCTCAGCCCTGTGCCTTGTCCCCAACTCGTAGTAAGAACTGCAGAGAGCACATCTGCAGTGCCAGACCACACCAGCCAAAAAGACCCACTCACCTGTGTCTCAGCATCGGCCCTATTATTCCTGGACAGTACTGAAGTATTGCAGAGCACAGCGTGTCTGCCAGCCAGCTCTGCAGCTTGCTCCTACCAGGTGAGCTTTACGATTATGAAGCCCACAGCATCAATGATCTACCATAACTTATAACGTCCACTGTTAGTTTTAGCTGGAGAGAGCACTGTCTGCAGACAGAAAGACCACAGCAGTGAAGATGTCGGTATCTTCTGGATATAAATATATATATATATATTAGTTTTAAAAATACAGGCAGATGTGAATCCGCAGACTTTCAGTGCTCCAGAGGCTCCATCTGTATTTGAAATTAATTAATTACTTTGAGACACGCACAGTTCTTGTGTATGTCCTGAAGAAATTCTACCCTTACTGAAAATATTGACGCATCGTGCATATTCATGCCACTTTTGGGGGGAATAATCAGTAGGATAATCAGGACACGGGAAAATATGCCTATTTTAGGAAACTCAATAAGCATCTTTTAAGTGCTTTTCTGTACTGGGGCTGATACACCTATCTTCCAAGATCTGGAGCTTCACATGTTAATTTGCCCTGAAAGTGGTTTAACTTTAAAACAAACTAGCTCCTTTTTTGCACAGATAAAGCCTCATTTGTAACCTCCATTTAAAGTTTAAAACGCAAACATCCAATTAAAAAACATCCGCATTGAGGTACTAACGGATAGAGGAGAGAACAGCTTCAGGATTTCAAACCAAAATGTTCAAAAACTGTGACCAACTAAAAAATATGAAATATTTTAGAAAAGCAACATTTCAGTTGGCTTTTAAGTCTGAACCTTATGAGTACATCTAGGAAGTATTTCATAACTTTACTCTCGAAGCACGAGAGCTAGGAAATTTCTGATTCTTGGTTTCGTTTAAATGCGAGGTAATACTCTCACTAGATTGCAGAACATGGAGCTTAATAAATAAATAAAAACAACAAAAAACCCCCCACAGCTAATATTGTGAGCTTGCAAAAAATAAAGAAATTCAAGATTCCACCCTCTTTTAATAATTCTAAAAGAGCTCCTGAGCTCCTCTGTATTAACAGATGAGAAAAGAGACAGGAATAGTAAATTAAGGACCCAGTCCTACAGTCTGCCAGCAGTTTTGTCTGTCATGCAGATCCATGAATTTATACACAATCTTAACTATTACTGTGCAGTGCTGGGTCCCACATCTGAAACTTCACCTTGTCCTCCTCCATTTCAACTTTTCACTTTTTTGCTTTTTTGCAAACAACTTCCATAACAAAATGTTATGGAACATTTCATGTCATTTAACTTCTGGATCCAACGCTTTACCACTTATCCCAGTACAGACTATGCAGCCGGCCAGCCTGCTGCACATAAGCAACGCCGCGCTGTTTTCAATCCTCTACAAAGTACTGTAAATCAACAGTAACTGCATCAATATTTGCAGAGTTGTTCCGGATATATATTTAAGAGTAAACAAAAGAAGAAGCTGGCTCACCATTTCTAGCCTGAATTTTCCTGAAATGCTTGCCAAAGCGTCTTTTACAAATCAAAAAACCAATGATGGGGAAATGGTAACAAGACTTGAGAAGCTCACTTCTAGCTGTTATTAACACCCAATTTTAGGGCTCCCCGTTCTCATAAAAACAGATAAAAAATAGACTGGTTGAGGAACAGCTTGCAGAACTCAACTCTAAGAAATACGCAGTATTTGCAAGGCAGCCTTGCAACGCTGTGGTGTGCCAGACACACACAGCTCTTCTACCCTTCAACTCCAGCAGCTGAAGGAGGGCTGGGATGGCAAGCTGCAGCTTTCCCCCACAATGGACCAGTTCCGTAAGTTAGTCCCAGTTACCTTGCAAAACTGCCGTGGGATTCTGAATAATTTCGAGCTCTTTCTGAGGACTGACAGAAAAGGAAGGGGGATTTTCACCGACAGTTTACTGGCTATGCAGGATGAACAGTTGCAGT